>NC_141135.1:20538815-20852762 GCF_053477565.2 Lygodium microphyllum | reverse complement strand
TTCAATAAATAGGCGTGCCCAAATAAATATTAATGCCACATCTTTAATGATAAGGCATACATCCATAAAAAATGATAATTTCTTCTAGGTAATTTGAATACACACTATTGCCCGATGCTTTCCAACACCACCGCTGCCTACTCTACACATCAACTAAAGTATTCACAATTGTTAAAAAATAATAAAATTAAACCAACAAAAGTGAATACCTAGCAATCTTTAGCTATAAAATAAATAAATAGGTTGAAACTCTGTCTTGACCTTAATTTAATACGAGTGTACTCTAAACTTATAAATGCCCAATAATTTAAATATATATTTTACAAAATCGCCCACTATGGAATCACCCACGTGCACATTAAATTAACATGATGCCCAAAAAGGACAGGCGTCCCCATCAACTTCTTGCATAAGGAATCCACCTTGTGTACGAGCCTTGACAAATAAATATAGTTTTACGGAATCCACTACAAAACCTCACGGAATCTATCGTGGTCTCACAAAATCCACAATGGAATATGTCCCTTGGCATCATACCCCGAGGGTGAAATAGTAATTGTCCTCAATTACTATTAGCTCAATGTGGAGTGAGCAGTGAGGGGGGGTAAGCACTAAGGTCGCGGGTGTGCATCCATTGGGCCTCTTCAACACGATGATTTCTAAACTTAACAAAATATCTAGAGTATCTACGGCCAGTTCTATTAGTCATAAAGTCAATATCTAAAACAGTTTTAGGTCCAAGGATTTCAATTTCTTCTTCTATCAAATGATGGTTTTATAGACAGGGTGAGCACGTAATTAGCCTCTAAAAGGTCGTAGCAAACTGATATGAAAAGTATTATGAATTTTCCAGTGTTGGGATAGTTCTAATTTAAATGCATTATCATTGATTTTGTGAATAATTTTGAAAGGTCCATAAAATCTAGGGGCTAACTTAACAACAGGGTGTTTCTCAACACTTTCTAATCTTCGCTTTTCAATGCATAACCAAACATCATCATCAACATTGAAACTCATAGCTTTTCTTTTCTTGTTTGCTTGTTTAGTGTATGATTCCTGGGTTTTTGCAATCATGTCTTTGACTTCAGTAAAAATAGTAGCATGCATATTGGAAATATCATCAGCAGCTTTAACTTTGTTTGACAATGATGTAACAGGTGTAGGCAATCTATGTCCATAAATGATTTTAAAAGGTGCTTTATGTGTAGCTATATGTGGTGTATTACTGTATGCAAATTAAAGTAAATGTAGGTATATATTCCATGTTTGTGGTTTTGAAATTGTATATGTATGCAAAAGATCTAATATTGTACTATTAGTAGCTTCTATTTGCCCATTGGTTTGATGATGAAATCCCGATGAGAAATCAATCTTAGTACCTAAATTAGCAAAAAAAGTAGTCCAAAACTTATTACAAAATCTAAAATCACGATTAGAAATAATAACTTTTGGAAAACCATGGTTAGTGAAAATAGGCTTCAAAAACAATTGTGCAACTTGAGATACAGTTAATGTTTTCTTGCATGGGAGAAAATATGCTTGTTTGCTAAATCGATCTACAATAGTCCAAATCATATTAGGATTAGCTCGTGTGTTAGGCAAACCATATATAAAATCCATTGAAATATGTTCCCATGGTCATTCAAAAATTGGTAAAGGCATTAACAAACCGTATTGCTTACCATGGTGTCGCTTGACTCTTTGACAAATTAAACACTCAAATACAAAGTTAAAAATATCAGATTCCATTTGTGGCCAGTAAAAATCTTCAAACAATGTACGTAAAGTAGAAGTAATACCCCTACGGTCTTGATTTGGGGGACAATGAGTTTCGTGCAACACAAATGATCTAAATGGAACAGTGACACATAATCCTTTCTCATAAAACATAAAGCCATCAGAATAAGACAAATAATCAATTGGAATCCAATTATTAGCAATGAATTTATTCCAATCAGCTTAAAAACTAGGGTCTTGATCATAGGTATATTTCGTAGGAATAAGGAAATCAAAAGATATAATGGAAATATTATGGATACTTGTTCTTCTACTCAATACATCAGCACAATAACATTCTCTTTTCTGGGTTGATATTGGATAAATGGATGAAAACTTTGAATAAAAGTAGCCCATTTAATATGGCTATCAGAGATTGGTAGCTAACTAAGGATATGTTTGATACTTTGTTGGTCAGTTTTGATCATGAATTTAGATCCCATTAGATAGTGTTTCCATTGGACGTAAAGCTTGTAGTACAGCTAACAATTCCTTATCATAGGTAGAATACTTCAGTTCAGAGGGTTTATATTTGCAACTAGAATAGGCTATGGGATGTGAATCTTGCATAAGGTAGCTGCAAAATAGGTGCATGTGTTAAAGCATGTTTCAATAAATCAAAAAACTTTTGCTGATTATCAAACCAATGATATACAATACATTTATTTAATAATTTTGTTAAAGACAATGCAAGTAATGAAACATTTCTCATAATTTTTTTATAAAAGCTAGCAAGACCTAAGAAAGAACGTAACTCATGTACATTTTTAGGGATTGGCCAATTCAAAATTGTTTTTATCTTTTTAGGATCAACATGAATACCATCAGATGAGACAATATATCCTAAGTATTTAATGTGGGTTTGGAAAAATTCACTCTTTTCAGGGTTAACATATAATTGATTCTCTTTCAAAAATTTGAAAACCAAAGATAAATTTTCATAATGCCCATTTTTATTTTTACTGAAAACTAATATGTCATCAAAGAAAACAATTACACAATGATGATACTTCAAAAATATTCAATTCATCATACGATTGAATGTGGCTGGTGCATTAGTCAAACCAAAAGGCATAACAAGAAATTCATAATGACCAAATGGAGTTCTAAATGCAGTTTTGAAAATATCAGGTGTATCTAATCATACTTGATGATATCTAGATTTGATATTTACCTTGCTAAAAATAGTAGCTCCTTGTAGTTTATTAATGAGGTTGTCTACCCTAGGGATTGGATATATATTCTTAACAGTGATCTTGTTTAGGGCATGATAGTCAATGCACATCCTATAGGTATTATTTTTCTTCTTTACTAATAGGATAGGTGCACCAAAAGGGAAACTACTAGGCCTAATGAGTCCTCGGGTTAACAATTCTTCAACTTGGGCTTGGATTTCTTTCTACTCAATTTGATTGTGTCTATAAGGTGCTTTACATGATGGTTGAGAACTTGGAATTAAATCTATTTTATGATCTTCAAGACGTGTAGGTGGTAAACCAGGGGGTAAATCAGTAGCAAAACAATCTTTAAATTGTGAAAGAAATTATGTGTGCTTAGGAAGCATCTGATTTTCCTTAGCTTCAATTTCATTCACCCATACTAAGTATGATTTGCTACCCTTTCTCAATGCACGTTTAGCTTGTGTGTGACTAAGCAATGAAAAATTATCAAAGGTGTGTGTTCCATGTAATGTGATTTTTTTTCGTTAGAATGAATTTTCATTAAATGTGTGGAATAATCTATATCTGGATTATATTTGTGATGCCAAGGCATTCCTAAGATAATGTCACTAGCTTGCAAAGGCACAACCAAGAAATTTATGTTCTCAACATAATCGCCAATTTTAATTTCTAAATCATGAACTTCTTGTGTACCATTGTATCTCGTGCTTAAGAATGCAACTTTTATATAATAATGAGTTGAAATAGTATGTAAATTTAATTCTTTTACCAGCTTTTTAAAAATAAAATAATGTGTGCTCCCATCATCGTGCAAAACAATCTTTTGATGACCATGCACAAGACATTTCATCGTTAATAATGAATGAGGATTTGGCATACCTGGTAAAATATCTAAAGTAGTACTAATATCATCATCATCTTCCATGAAATCTGGCATTTCTTTATAGTCTTCTTCTTTAGTTGCTCCCAAGTAGGTGATTTCAACAGTAGAATTCTTGGGTTGATAGTTTACTACTAAGTGTCCAGGTCGTTGACACTTGTAGCAAACTATAGGCTTGGCTTTGGAAACATTATTGGTAATGGCTGAAAGTTTGGGTATGTTGGGATTTGGTTGAAGAGATGGCTTAAGATTTGAATTTTTTTTGTTGGTAACGCAAGGGGTCATGTCCAAGATTTACGGAAAGAAGAAGGAACAAAGTGATTTTGATTGAATCTTCGAAAGTTAGAATTGAATTGTTTTGTATCAAAGTTACTGTTAGTTGGAAATTGTTGTGGTTGCTTCTCTCGTCCACAAATTTTGTTTTCAACATCATGGACCAAAGAAATCACATCCTCCAAAGTCTTTGACTTGAACATGTTCACTTTCGCATAGAAGTGTCCAAGCAAACCGAACATATACTTGTGCTTGTGGATCGCCTCAGGAATATCTTCAAGCATTCAAAGTTGCAATAAGGCATTCCAGAAATGCTCAGTGTATTGTGGAATAGGCTCACGATCTCTTTGTTGCAAAATATCCCATTCTTTGATTTCTTTTTCATGGAATTGAGGTGGAAGAAAATTTTGCAAAATTTTCTTTTTGAAAGGCCTCCCAAGTAGTAGGGCAATCAGTACTCTTGCAGACAACAGTCCACCATAGCGATACTCTGTCCAGTAAATGGTTAGTGACACATTTGAGTTTATCTTTTTCGGCATACTGTTCTTCATGGAAATAATCATCAAACTGACTGATAAAAGAAAGAATAGTTTTTGCATCATGTAGCCCATTAAAAGTACAAAATTTAAAATTTCTTTTACTTATCTTGACTTCTTTCATGATAAACTGTGCTTTGAGTGTCACATCGATCGTACGTCGAGCGAAAAACATATTACGGTTGTGCTCCATCTTGATCGATAGTGGATCGTTGAAGAGTAGCCAGTTGAGCTTGCAAAGTTTAACATGCTCTTCATTCCTGTTGAAGTTACATCATAATTAGGTCTACTTTTTGCTCCATCATTGGTTCCGCTAAATCACCTGCGGTCATAAAATCTTCCATGGTTTGATTGGACATCCTACAAAATCTCAAACAACCTCACATACTCGAAATCTTATTAGAAGGATAAGTGTAGCTTAAGTTTGGGTTTACAAGGCTTGCTTTTTTTAATTAAAAAATAGCTTTTTGTGATCTTGTTTCTTTTGTGGGTACGGTAATTGATGAAGGCCTTCTTCAAATGAATACTTCTTTCGTGTAGACTATGTATAACAATCTGCTTGCTGGAAATTGTATTTGTCAGGGTGCAGGTACGAATAGGGGCTTGTTGAAGTTGCAAAACCGATTCGGGATTGATTCAGGAAAGAGCTCAGTGTGAATAACTACCAGGGAGGGAATTAAAGATTGAAATATTTGAGCTTTAGAAAGCTTAATAAGCTTAAGCTTTATGATAAGCTTAATAATTTCAGACAAGAAAAACGAATCAGGATGAAAGGACGTCGTTGACGTATTTGATGCTATTAGGAACATGCTATCGTTGCATATGCTATAATTTAAGAAGTTAAGCTTTTTATAAACCTTATTAAGCTTTATAATCTCCAAACTAATGAAAATTTGCTTCTCTTTTTCTCTGAGAAAAACGTCTCGAGTGGTCCTCTGTCACCAGAGAGTGGTCCTTTGCGATCGGACAACACAGCAGGGAGTTCTTTACTACCACGAACACGATGTCGTGATGCGATAAAGCTTGCTTTAACTTCACCCTATAACCCTGAAGGAAATGGAAAAAGTGAAAGAGGCCATCCACCTATTGTGAGGGAAAGAGCATGTGCAAAGAAGGTAAAAGAGTGGCCACGATTGCTCCCTTATGCTTTGTGGACTGACAGAACAACTCATAGCGCCGTTACATGATATATGCCTACAGAATTGATGTATGGTCAAAAACCTATCATGTCAATAGAAGAGATGATAGTCACATGGAGTGTGCTACCTTGGGAGGAGGAGTTGAATCAAGAGGAGTTATTGGCCTTACGCATTAGACAGTTGGAAAGAAAGTTAGAAGACATAGAGGCAGAAATTGCAAAGTTAAGGTCAACAAGAATACATAACAAGAAACGGTTTGACAAAAGACATAGATTGAGGCCAAGAACCATACAAGATGGGGATTGGGTATTGGTTTATGATAGCAATTTAGAAAATCAGCATAGTGCCATGCATAAAGTTTCCAATGATGGTTTGGACCCTATGTGATAAGACAGGTGTTTGATAATGCTACTTATACTTTAAATGAACTGGATGGGATAGCCATAAAACTTCCAATAGCAGGGAAAATAATCAAATGATTCAAAAGGCAAGAATCTACTACCTATAAGTTGCCAGAACTAGAAAAAAATGGTGGCCATGATACAGGGGATAGCCATGAAGATATGGAAGATGAAGAAGCAAAGGATATCATTACAGAGGATGAGGACTCAGAATTTGGTAACAACTAGGATTTTGGCACATACCGAAGGATGTACAGGTTTAGAGGGGGTGGATTTCGTGATGCTATGTGGACACAGTGTGAAAAAGCATGGAATGCATCATCATCTAACTTTCTTATTAATGTAGAGAGTCAATGTGATCTGAGTCATTAGTGCTAGTGTTCCTGGCATGGATTATCCAAAAATACTAGATTTTTGGATCATTTTAGCCTATTTTTTATATTATTTATTATAAAAATCTAAAAAAGTTAAAAAATATGCTAAATTAGGATGGCATGCAAAAATCAAGTTGCTTTTTCAACCAGTTAAGGGATTTTTCATAAAAAATACACTTTGACAAAATCGTGCACGTCGTGATCGATGTTGACAGGTTGAAAACTATAGTTTGAACTGGAAGAGCAAGAAGAAGTGATTTGGGAGATCCGTGACCAGGTGTCTTGGCATTTTACCCCCTCTTTTGGAGCCAACGGAGCCATCAAATTTGGGTTTCGAGCAGCAGAGAAGGAGCTATAATATTGATACACGTTTTGTTCTACGAAGAAGCTTCAGGAGATCTAATGCTTCGAGATTGCTTTTGAGTAGTGCAAGGATTCCAAGTTCTTTTAATACATATTGATTCAATTTATTGTGCTTTGTTAGTATTGTATTTACCTCTTGTGTATTCTTTATCTTCTCTTCAATCTCGTATCTCTACTTCCTTCTACCCCTGATCCTATTGGATTCGACCTTTCAACAAAAACCCCTCTGATAACGGTGGTATTGACGGTTCGTCATGAGACTGCTTGTAGAGTCCGTTCATTTCAAGAGCTTCACCTTTGCGCGAGATGGTAAGTGATTGGAAGCCCTTGATCTTAGCTTGGCTCTGATACTACTAGTGTGCAAATCAGATGATGCTGGCCGATACATACATAGCAAGCGCCAAAGGTCCCGAAGAATAAAAGAACTCTACTAAAGCTCATAAAACAAAAAGAAAGATTTTCACGACATAAAGAAAAGAGACAAATTGGGTACAATCTCCCCCCATGCCTTGTGTGAGCGTTCCACAAGGCATGTATTTATAAATTTATTAATCTCCAAGCTCAAAAATAGCCCAATTTTCAATTAGCATACTTTGGCTTTTGTGTTTGCTTTTGTCCAAATAAAGAATAAAGCAGTTGGGTGCCCCAAAAGTCGAGTTGTGCCCAAATACAATGTCCAATAATGAAACATTTAAACGAAGCACCTATGCGCATACAAAATAATATATATTTGTTAAGTGCTTCAATAAATAAGCGCACCTTAATAAATATTAGCACCACGCCTTTAATGATAAGGCACAAGCCTATAAAAAATTATCATTTTTTGTAGGTAATTTGAACGCATGCCATCATCCGTTGCTTCCCAACGCCACCATTGTTTGCTCTATACATCAAGTGAAGTATTCACAATTGTTTAAAAAATAATAAAATTAAACCCACAAAAGTGAATACCTAGCAGTCTTCAGCTACAAAATAAATAAATAGGTTGGAACTCTATCCTAATCTTAATTTAATATGAGTGCGCTCTAAACTCATAAACGTCCATTAATTTAAATATGTATTTTGCGAAATCGCCCGCTATGGAATCACTCATGTGCACATTAAATTAACATGACGCCCAAAAAGGACAGGCGTCCCCGTCAACTTATTGCACAAGGAATCCACCTTATGTACGTGCCCTTGCAAATAAATATAGTTTTACGGAATCTACTGCAAAATCTCGCAGAATCCACCGTGGAATAAAACACCTCACGGAATCCACCATGGAATATGCCTCTTAGCATCACCCATTCTGTAAAAAATGAGTGCTCATGCATGATCCTCAAAGATCATTTCCCTTTGAATACACAAAGTAAAGTACTTGATTAGTATATTCAAACTTGTATTCCTCCATCCATACATTCTTTGAAGGTCTAGCAATTCAAGCGATGCATGCAAAATTGAGTAGTATGATCATGCTTCATATCATCATTCATTTCATTCTTGATAGAAGAAGTTATGAACCATATCATTCAGTACATCCGCCTCTATCATCTCATGAGACAAGGGTAGAGACTCATCATCCTCAAAGTCATTAATTTTTGTAGATTGTGATTCCTCCATTTCCACTCTTCGTTGCTTTGCCTCTTTGTGTCTTTTTTCGTATGGTAGCATGTGTAGGTGCATGCTGCCACCTTACTTTTAATAAGCAAAACATCCAAGTCATTATCAACATATCTCTTTAGTTAAAGTGGGAGATCATTTAACCCTTCACAAAGCAAGTCATTAGTGGCAACTTTTCAAGATTCCATTCTCCATACATGTTGATATGATTCATTGTGATTCTACATGGTCGACACATGCATCCTCGACAATGGTCACATATGCATTTTATCTTTTGCTTCAACCATACTGAGTAATGATGCAAATGCAAGGTTTTGTCATCCGTATCATTAGGTGATGAGAAGTCTTGAGGATGTGAAGAGGATTGATGCCCAAGGATGTGGACATCTTTGCTATTTGGACATATGCTGAACAAAACACATGCATTGTTATGATTGTAACTCTGTTACCTGTTAAAAAAGGTATCTAAAGTTGCATGAAGCCTCTTTGTGGAGCACATCAAAACTCTCATTGAAAACTATGTCTACTACTACTAAAACCACAAAGGTAGATGCAATGTTTTAAGATTGTAGGAAAATATTGACTACATACAACCTCCCAATGACATGGGGCAACTCCAAAAGCCTATGTTTATCCTTAGTGGTACTTTTGAGAATATGGGCCTTATTACAATTTATAACCATATAACGGGGCCAGGAAGAGGACCTTACTTAGAGTTGAAGCACTACCATATGACAAAGGTCATAGTAATGAAGAGAGATCATGAAACTCATCCTAAATAGAGCATATGCATGTACAAGTTGATTAAGAGGACTGACAACAAGCTCTCATGGCAATAGATATATCATGTATTCTCCCCAAAATAAAGCACATTTCTAAAACATTTTCTTTACATGCAATATGTTTTCCTATTACCTCTAAAAAACATGAGAAAGAAAAACTATAACCACTTGAAATTATATGGTCCACTAACTGTATCTGCATGCAATATAGTGCTAGACCAAACAATGAGCTTAGAGGGTTTTGGTGCCTTTATAGTGATCATAACAGCCCCTAGCTATTGAGTATTCATTGATTCTACATGCTTGCTTGTAGAGTTCATGGACATGAATGTTGATACAAAGACCATCAAACTTCTTTTCAAACTTATGCTCCTTAAACAATGGAATAAGATTTTATTTGAACTACAAGTAAGCTCTATCTTGTGTCATCTTCTTTGAACATCTACTTATCTTCACAATCCTCAAGACAAACAATGCTATTGCTAGGCTTCTTACAACAATGCTCCTCCACAATGTGTAGGGAAACGCACGTTGTATACAATGATGTCCATCAATGAAACCTTTGTACTCCCATTACAAAGGAAAATGTTAGCATATGCATCCATGACTCAAAATCCTCCAGGAGCCCTTCCTCACGATGCTGCCCCTATCACCTAAGATGTGAAGGTTTACATGGTTCACTTGATAGACGTGGAAACATAAATATACACTTGGACTTCAAATTGCCAATGGGGTTGTGACGTAGCGGTTTGGATGTGGATTGAGTTATGGGGGTATGTGAATTCAAACCCTACGCATCACATCCCAAAGCCATTAAAAAATATCTATTCGCTTCAAAAGTAGATTGGGTGTAACTGTGCAAACAATTGGAGAGTAAAAGTCCTTCGAAAGGGAGACAACCCAATGGAACACTGTAAACTACTGCCCAAATAGGTTCTTATATTAGAAAAACATTGTCTCTCGAAGAAATTACAAGCCTTTCAAGAAGGTGAAACCTGAAAGGAAAAAGAAACAGTGTGCGCGCCATCCCGATGACCCAGATAAGCCGGGTAAGGGCGATGGCAGTTCGCTAGGTTTCTAAACGAGGACAAATACGCATCAGGGGCATGACGATGACGTACACTTTCCAAACCAGACACCAGGGGCGCAGCAAACCAGCAAAGGCAGCAACTATCATCGGACGCGTATAAATAAGGGGTAGACCTGATCATCACGGCCAACCCGTACAGTACCAGCAGCTGTTTTAGTAGCCAGTGCACAGCTTATACACCCGTGAGAGAGGCTAACGCCAGAGTTGAATTTGCTAGCAATTACCAAGATCAAGCCGGGGTGACGCGTCATCTTGAGAATGGCGAGAATAGGAGTGCTGCAGGCAACGTTAGTGGTAGCGTTGCTGCTCGGCGTCGGACGGGTCGAGGCGAGGCAGCAGCATGAGCAAGGTGGTCATCGTTATGGAAGGAAGAAAGGGGGGAAGTTTGAGCTGGGCTTGGGAGAGGCTCGCGAGGAGCTGCGGTCAGAGGGCGGCACCCTGCGCGTGTGGAGCGAGCGCATTGAGGCCTTCCAGAATGCGTATCTTGGCTTTGCGGAGCTCGAGCTCGAAGAGGATGGCCTCCTGTTGCCCCAATACTCCGATGCAGACAAGGTGGCCGTGGTAGTGGAAGGTATGCAGCATATGTTCATATATAGTGGCTGTGTAATTCTCTGATTTGTCATAGAATATCATGCATGCATATATAGTGGCTGTGTAATGGTCTGATTTGTTATAGAATATCATGCATGCGATGATTTTTCTGATTGTGCAGGCGAGGGATGGGTGGGTGCCGTCCTCCCTGTGCATCCTGAGTACCGTCGCCGCATGCTCATCCGCCGAGTCAGTAAGGATGATGTGATTGCCTTGCCCAAAGGTACCGTCTATTGGTGGTACAACGATGGCAAAAGGCGTCATCGGGTGCTGTGTGCTGCGGATACGGCCTTTGGAACAAGACCAGGACAGACAGTACAGGTAATACTGAATCTCTCTCTCTCTCTCTCTGGTCAGCACTGCCAAGTACATGATAAGCAATTCTCGGTCTAATTTTTGCATGGTATACGTTTTCGATTTCCTCTGTTATTCATTCTCTTGTATTTATTCCCTCGACTCTCTGTTTGCAGCAATTTGGCCTTGCTGGTGCCAAACAGGGGAGATTCGGGTCCATTCTCGATGGCTTCAAACAAGAAACCCTGGCTAGTGCTTGGGGTGTTGACGAGGGCACAGTGCGCTCGATCCTAGAGCGCCAGAGTGGTGCTGCAATTATCAGGGTAGAAAGCAAGATCACTTTCGATGAAGAGGCTTGGCGTCCACGTGACGACGCTGAGGAACGTCTGCGTTGTGAGTCTCCCCGTCGCAATGGGGACAATGACAATGAGAACGGTGCCATACAAGTGTCTGGTGACCGAACTAGCTTCCGTTACTTCGAAGAGATTAAGTACGACACACAAGCACAAGAGCCTGACATCTATGTGAGAGATGGAGGTGTGGCCCGGCTTGTGAATCGACACAAATTACCAGCATTGAGTGCAGTGGGATTCAGCGTCGCAAAGACTTGTCTGAAGTCGGTAAGCTTGGTTCAGTTCATGATGACAAACATTAGCATGGTTTTGTGTTGTAATGATCAATCAAATTGTTAATTGTTGAGATGATAAACTCTTGATTTGGGTTGTAATTATCAAATTTTGATTGTTGTGATTAATGCTGTTTGCAATTAGGAAATGTTCACTATTGTAATCAGTAAATCTTGGTTCATGAAATCGCTCCTTCTGTGATTAATGCCGATTGTACTAATCAATTGTTTGTTGTGATGATTGTTTCCTGCAGAATGCCATATTTGCTCCAGCCTTTTTCTGCAATGCGCACCAAATTATCTACATAACTAGGGGTAATGGTAGGATCGAGGTATCGACGGGTGATGGCGAGACAGCTTTCAATGAGGAGGTGCAAGAAGGATCGGTGGTGGCCATCCCGCAGTTCCACCCGGCCATCAAGGTGGCTGGCGATGAGGGGTTGGAGTGGATCAACATCATCACCTCCGACACCCCGTCCGAGAGTTTCTTGGCTGGAAGGAACTCGGTCTATCGCGGCATACCCAAGCAGGTGCTGGTAAATGCCCTGCGCGTGGATGAGGATACCTTCGACGAGCTGGTGCGGGGGCGCAAGGATGATCAGATCATATTTCCTGGTCGAGAGAAACGTGGCGGCCGCCGCCGCCCTGGCCGGCGCGAGCAAGCCGAGCAGGATGGGGGCGAGGACGGTGCGCTGCTGCAAGCGGTGGGAAAGTTCTTGGAGGCCGGGGAGCATGTCGTGAAGGACGTCCTTCCTCTTCTCACCTAAGAGCTGTGATTGGCCCCTCTTTTGCCTTTTAGGTTCGGCAGACATGCAAATGTATATAGAAACCAACTTCCTGCCTACTTTTACTGTGCTGGAGGTAGCTAGCAAGCCAGATCTCCTACATCAACCAACGATAGAAAAGTTGTATATACTGCTGGAGGAGCAATGCAAATAAGCGCACACAATTTTCCCTTTTTTTTAAAGTCGTAGAATCTTGGGACATTTCTTTGTTAGCTAATCTGCTTGCCTTGTGTCTTATGAGGGGTAGTTTTTAACGTTTTGGAGGAGTTTTTGGAGGTGTACCTTTTCAAGAGTGATCACTCATTATAAGAATCATCGAACCTTTTGTTTAAACAAGTCTCATTAAACAAATTGGTGAACGTTTTATAATGGTGTACAAAACGTGTTTTAGAATTGCTCTGGATAAAAAGGATTGTGCTTTACGAAGTCTGGGTTGCTAAAGCTACAGAGACATGCTTCCAGTCTGCAATAAAGATTTTAGAATTCTTGTGGATAAAAAGGATTGCGCTTTCCTAGCACATTGCTAGTCTCATAATAAATTTGCAACACCCCTACATTCGGCTCTCTCTACGGCTCCCTCTTAGATAGCAAAAAGCTTGTAAATAGTCCTAGATTGTTGCCCAAGTAAAATTTCCTAGCATAATAGGACCCCTTTACAAGGGAGGTCTCTTTGAGTCGGATAAAGGGGTAGAGGGACTGAGGAAGTATTAAATGAGTTGACTAGCATAGGAAGGGGTAGAGGGACAATATGCAATTCACTAGCATTGATACTCCCTTTTTTTGAGGGACAGCATGCAATTCACTAGCATTGATACTTAGAAGTATCTATTGAATGAGAGTTGAGTTGACTAGCATAGTAAGAAGGGGTAGAGGGACAGTTTGCAATTCACTAGCATTGAGACTCATTTTGAGCAACAAGCTATTTTCTAGTTACACTTAGCATGTAATATGAACTATTTGAATGAGAATAGTTACACTTAGATAGCATGTAATATGAACCTTTGAATGAGAAAATAGTTACACTTAAGATAGCATGTAATATGAACTATTGAATGAGAGTGAGTCGGAAGCAAATTTCCTAGTGTCCTAGATTGCCAAGTAACTATTGAGACTCCTTTTGAACAACAAGCTAGTAACTCTCTTTTGAGCAAAGAGCAAAAGCTTGTAAATAGTCCTAGATTGCCCAAGTAAATAGCTTGTAAGTAAAGACTCAATTGCTAGTAACTTTAAGACTCCTTTTTGTGAGAAATGCGGGATCTAGAGCATGGCAAAGGCGGAAGCTATGGAGGATGGAAGGAGAAGTGTGGACTCATGATGGAAAAGACACTGTTTGTTACACAAGTGAATTAGGTTCCAAGATTGAGACTTGGACTTATAAACACAATCTTGTGTATGTAGACAATGACATTGACACTTCACTGAAAAGAAAAGAGTACTATCATTGCATTAAGAAAAGGAAGCAAGTACAATGCTTTATAGGAAAGTAGGAAACTGCAGTAGGCACCATTGTGCATATGGGATAGGTTAGCCTGCATATCCTTGACCTTGAAGCTCCATACAAAGAGGCTGTTTAGAGAGTGTGATTGCTGATTCTCAACACCCCTTCTCAATCACAACTAAAAAGGCACAAAGTGTGTAGAGGCTATAATGAGAACCACCTGCAAAGTGTGGGCACACCACAAACATGGTAGACACCAGAGGCTGTTGCACAAAAGGCTAAGTGTGGGCACCAAAACATGATGGACATCCAGAGGCTGTAACAGGGGCCTCACAAAGTGTACAGGGACTGTAATGCCAAGTTACATAAGGAGTTTACAAAGCTTATGGCAGGAAGCATTACGGCAAGGAAATACAAGGCTTTTAAAATAGTCTATCAGAGTTATGAGAGTAGGACTGATGAGTCTTGTCCTTCCGATCCTGGTGGTCTTCATCTTCATCTTCTTCTTCCTTTGCTCCATTTTCTTCTTCTTCTTTAACTGTGACTAGATAGGCCTTTTGGGATCTCTTCCTTGCGTGGTAGAACTTCTCGGTGTGTCCGGTCCTTTTGCAGAAGTCATAGAAGAGCTGATCCTTCTTGCCTTTGTACCTGTTGCCAACATATAATGCATGCTCATCTCTAGAGGTACTTGGTTCTTCCTTAGTTTTTAGCTTCTTTTCCTCTTCTAACAGTGATGCCTGGATATCAACAAGTTCAGGATTTGGCATGTTGATTAAGGTTGTTGATACATTATTATATTCAGGAGGCAAACTCTTAAGTAGAACACCGATGCAAACATCTTCATCCATTTTAATGTTGATTCCTGCAAGTTGGGTTAGGAGTCCTTCCATGTAATTGAGATGTGTGGCAAGTGATGTGCTGGACTTCATTTCAAGCCTGAAGAACTCAATCAGGAGACCATACTTTGATGATTTAGATTGTGCACCGAACAGGGTGTCAAGTATTTTCCATGTATCCTGTGAGGTCTCACAGTTATCCACATGGTGGATATAACTGTCGTCTAGCTCCAGTTTGATAATGGCCTGGGTTCTGTCATCATTCTTTTGCCAAGTAGTTGCAAGGTCCGCGTCCCGAGGTTTCTTCTCTTTGCCATTTGTGATGGCCCAGAGACCCTTTTTCATCAAGATGAGCTTGATGCGGGTTTGCCAGGTGTGAAACCCGACTCCTTTGAATCGAGCATTTGGAGAGTCTTTTTTCATGTTGAGGTTGCAAGATCAGCAGCAAATCAACACCAGAATTCTGAGATTTTATCAGTAGAAGAGCAGAATGCAGTGTGTCAAGGGACACAGTTAGTGACAGTGTGAAAACACACTATGTCAGTGTTGATGTTGAGCTTGATTCTTCTTGTTCGGGATCGTTTGGTCGTTCTTCAATCTTCTCAGGTCCTTCCCCTCCTTGATTTGATGCTCGGTTAATGGATTGGAGTGACAGAGGCTAGGGTTGAGTGTCAGGAGTGAGAAAAAACTGAGGAAAAAAAAACTTGAGAAATTTTGGCTATGGTGGAATTAGGGTTTCTGAGACAGGGGCTTGGTTTTTCTCAGATTGCAGGAGCTATACTTGATCATTTTCAAAAAATTTTACATGCCTAGGAAGCTGACTTCATGAGCTATCAAAGCCCCATGATAATCGTCAAGATCGTGGACTGTATGAAGCACGCAGGCAGCTCGAACAGATTCGGCACAGTTCAGGACAGGTTTCCGCGATTTCCGTAATGTCGGGGTCAGGGCGCAGCAATGTGATCGATTTTTGTGCCAGGATGAAGTGCCTTGAGTAGAAGAACAACCCCCTAGAAGAAATCTAGAGTTAAAATGGCCTGGTTGAGAAGTTATTGAAGCTCCAAGTGAGGTAGGTCCTGTCTGGCTATGGCAGACACAGAGTAGAGATTGAGAATTTTCACAATGCTGAGCTTCAGATAGCCAAATGTCATAGATTGATGTGATACAGGGAAGCTTTGTGAGTTGGGGAATACTTTTCCAGAAGGAATCTCCAAGAGATTTGACCTGTGGAGTGAGATATAAGCAGCTCAATCTGACAGGGTGCTGCTGGCTATGGCTACCATGGAAGTTTCAGTGAGACTAGAGTTGGGAGATGAAGTCATGAGCTGACATTGAGCTAGATTGAGGTTGACAGGAATCAAGAGAGGTTGGAGAAGCAATGCCATGCCCAACTGGGCTCTGATACCATGTGAGAAATGCGGGATCTAGAGCATGGCAAAGGCGGAAGCTATGGAGGATGGAAGGAGAAGTGTGGACTCATGATGGAAAAGACACTGTTTGTTACACAAGTGAATTAGGTTCCAAGATTGAGACTTGGACTCATAAACACAATCTTGTGTATGTAGACAATGACATTGACACTTCACTGAAAAGAAAAGAGTACTATCATTGCATTAAGAAAAGGAAGCAAGTACAATGCTTTATAGGAAAGTAGGAAACTGCAGTAGGCACCATTGTGCATATGGAATAGGTTAGCCTGCATATCCTTGACCCTGAAGCTCCATACAAAGAGGCTGTTTAGAGAGTGTGATTGCTGATTCTCAACACTTTTGAGTAACAAGCTAGTAAGCTCAAGTGTTTTAATGATATTTAGTTATGTTTGTAATGAAGCTTGGTATATCTATTTCATAATTATTTATTGTTAGTCGTTGAGGGTTTCCTTAACCTACCCTTTTTTTCCAACCTCCTTTTCAATCAAAACCACTTCCTTTCCCTTCTTTCTCTTCTCATGTGTAATTCTCTTTCCCCTCCCTTTTTTCATTAGAGCTCCCCCTTCGCCCTCCCCTGCTTTTAAAAATTAACCCCTCCTCCCTCCCCCCTTTCTCTCACTTAGCTTCGAAAAGCCTTGAACCTCCATAGGGCTTCCTAAACCTACTATTTTTTCCAAACCTCCCTTTTTCAATCAAAACCCCTTCTCTTTCCCTTTCTCAAGTGTGTAATCTCTCCTTTTTTATTCCCCCTCCCTTTTTTCATGAAAGCTTCTCCCTCCTTTTAAAAACAAATTAAAACCCCCTCCTTTCTTTCACTTCTCTCTTTCTTTTACCCCTTAATTTTTTCCCCTCTCCCCCTCTCTCATTTGTAGGGCCTAGGTTCACTCACACACACTCTCTCAAGTCAACTTCTTTCTAAATCAAAAATCTCCCTCGGATTATTTTTTTAAATTTAAACTTTTTTAAATTAAATAATTTTATTTTTTTAAATTTTAAAGTTATTCGAACATAGTTTTTCACTGACTTTGACAGAGTGTGTGTGAGAGAAGGAGAGAAGAAGATGGAGGGGGGAAAGAGGAAAGAGGTGTCTTTCTTAACTAAACATTTTTTTTCTCCCAAGTATTGCTCTTAGGTTAGCCTAGTTTATCCACTACATGATTCTTTACTAAGTGTATCTATGATAACCAAGTTTTGGTCACTTAGAATCTTAAGGTTAGGTTAGTTTATCCACTACATGATTCTTTACTAAAAGTTTAGTGAACATCAATCTTTAGATTTAACTAAGATTGGTATATCCACTACATGATTCTCTACTCAAATGTATTGACCAAGTTTTAGTGAATGTGAGAATCTGAAGTGGTGAAAGACATCAATATTTTGGACTTATTATGATTACATAATGACCTAGTGTTTTCATTATACGAGAAAATATTTAGCAAAATGTGTTTGTATAATTAACAAATTTGTCTCACATATAGTCTTTTTTTTGTTTTAGTGATATATATTAAGTAAATAATATATTTAGCCTTAAAAGAAAAATTCAAGATCTTAATGAGCTTTGTAACTTAGCTATATGTAGCTTCCAACTACAAGCTCTTTGCAACTTAGCTATAAGTAGCTTCCAACTACAAGTGCTTAATAACTTTACAACTTAGCTATAGGTGGCTTCCAACTATCTGTTGAGATATCGAGCTCCACTCGTGATATGCCAGGGTGACCATTGTGCATTTATGTCACCGACTTGTCAGGTTGCAGATGCGGTTGGTACACCACCCATGAATAATAGCTAGATGACAACTATCCTTATCTACTCTAGTTTGTGGCTCAGTTAGTATACCACCTTAGTTAGTTGAGTTTGTTTTGAGACCCGTATATAGGGTTCTTCTATTCTATGTACTTGAGTTCTTTTTGGCTTACACAACTAAGAAGAGGAAAACTGTTTTCAGCCTCCACCTGTGTGTGTATTCCCCCATTGTGCAAGCAAGAAAGCTACAAGTGAGACTCCTTCCTTCTCTCCCACAATCTTGACATGGTATCAGATCCTTATTCGTGGTAAGGAGCACAAGAAAGCAAACCAAGTTCGCGGTGTTTTGGTAAGAGGACCAGTGTTGCTTTCATTTTCTGTTTTGGGAGCAAGTCTCTGCAGGTAGCACAACCGGAAAGTGCAAGAGTGCATTGTCTCAGATTGAGACGCCCTTCGCGGTGTAGCAAGAGGGCAATATATGTTGTGGGAGATGGCTTTAGCCTCTGGTTGCTTTGTTTTTTTGATTTGAGGCCATTTCGGGGCCTGTTTTGGAGGCGGAAGTTTTCTGCACGCACTCAGGAAAAGGCCCAGTTTTATGTTATGCGACCATTGTTCTACAGGTTGGTGAAAAGTTACTGTAGAAATTGCATCGTATGCCTGTGCGCAGAGACATTGGGAGTTAGAGAATCATCCTTGTTGCCTGTTGATGCAAAATTGTCACTAGGAAGTGACTGTGTGGTCAAATACCACTTTTGTCAGTTTTGCAGATTTGCCCTTCTGAGGCTGAAGCTGTGTTCTTTGCAGTGACAGAATTTTTTGCAGTGTTCTGTAATGGCGTCTGATTCTCTTTCACAGATTGTCACTGAAAAGCTTGACAAGAACAACTTCCAAGCATGGAAGTTTAGAATGACGAATTTCCTTATGGGAAAAGGATATTGGGAATTCGTTGCAGGAAATGAAGAAGAACTAGTTCTTCTTGATGTTCCCAATCAGCAGCAAATGCAGGCACTTAAAGCATGGCATGAGAGAGCCAGGAAAGTTATGTATTGGCTGTCTATCAGCATTTCAGACTCTATGATTGTGCATATTCAAGATGCAAGTACGCCAAAGGAGGCATGGGATACTTTGTCAAAAATGTATAGTACAAATATGCAAGCCAGGAAAATGCAGCTCAAGCAAGAGTTGCACAATGTGCAAAGAGAAAGTATGAGCATCAATGACTACCACATGAAGGTGAAGAAGATTGCAGATGCACTTGCTTCCATTGGGTCGCCAGTGGAAGATGATGATTTAGTTTCTATGACCTTGAATGGTCTAGGAAAGGTTTATGCACAGTTCCGAACATCCATTTCCGTCCGTGAAAGATTTTTTGATTTTGAGGAGTTGATTGCTCTTCTAATTTCTGAGGAGCAGAGAAATGGTGGTGCATCTTCTTCAGGAGGAACTTCAAAAGAAGCTGTCTTCTACTCAAATGCTGGAAGAGGTAGCGGCAGAGGTAGAGGAGGCCGATCTGGAGGCTGTGGTAGAAATCAGAATATGCAGCAAACTCAAGAAAATCAGTCCTATGGAGGAGGACGTGGTAACTCTAGAGGCAGGGGGAGCCAAAGAGGTCGTGGTGGATGGCAAAGAGGCCAAAATACAAACAATAATGTTGAATGCTACTACTGTGGTAAAATGGCACTACAAGATATAGACCTTATACCGACGTTTAAAGCGACAAAAATACAAACAACAAAATTTGCCCCCGTCGTCGCAAAAAGCTTCGTTATTGAAGACGCCATAGAAACATTGCTATTGGCGTCGCTATATGCGTCGCATATAGCGACGCAACTAGTAAATTTGCTGTTGAGATATCGAGCTCCACTCGTGATATGCCAGGGTGACCGTTGTGCATTTATGTCACCGACTTGTTAGTTGCAGATGCGGTTGGTACACTGCCCATGAATAATAGCTAGATGACAACTATCCTTATCTACTCTAGTTCGTGGCTTAGTTAGTATGCCACCTTAGTTAGTTGAGTTTGGTTTGAGACCCATATATAGGGTTCTTCTATTTCTTTGTATAAGAGTTCTTTTGGCTTACACAACTAAGAAGAGGAAAACTGTTTTCAGCCTCCACACCTGTGTGTGTATTCCCATTGTGCAAGCAAGAAAGCTACAAGTGAGACTCTTTCCTTCTCTCCCACAATCCTGACATGGTATCAGAGCCTTGTTCGTGGTAAGGAGCTCAAGAAAGCAAGCCAAGTTCGCGGTGTTTTGGTAAGAGGACCAGTGTTGCTTTCATTTTTCTGGTGTGGGAGCAAATCTCTGCAGGTAGCACAACCGGAAAGTGTAGGAGTGCATTGTCTCAGGTTGAGACGCCTTTCGTGGTGAAGCAAGAGGGCAGTATATGCTTCACCGTGAAGTTTTTTTTATTTGAGGCCAATTCAGGGCCTGTTTTGGAGGCGGAAGTTTTCTGCACGCACTCAGGAAAAGACCCTGTTTTATGCTGTGCGACCACTGTTCTACAGGTCGGTGAAAAGTTACCATAGAAATTGCATCGTATGCTTGTGTGCAGAGACATTGGGAGTTACAAAATCATCCTTGGTTCTTGTTTATGCAAAATCGTCACTAGGAAGTGACTGTGTGGTCAAATACCACTTTCGCCAGTTTTGCAGATTTGCCCTTGTGAGGGTGAAGCTGTGTTTTTTGCAGTGACAGAATTTTTTGCAGTGTTCTGTAATGACGTTTGATTCTCTTTCACAGATTGTCACTGAAAAGCTTGACAATAATAACTTCCAAGCATGGAAGTTTAGAATGAGGAATTTCCTTATGGAAAAAGGATATTGGGAATTCGTTGCAGGA
This sequence comes from Lygodium microphyllum, assembly GCF_053477565.2. Lineage (NCBI taxonomy): Eukaryota > Viridiplantae > Streptophyta > Polypodiopsida > Schizaeales > Lygodiaceae > Lygodium > Lygodium microphyllum. Next base: position 20,831,779 of record NC_141135.1, on the reverse strand, counting down.
AATGAAGAAGAACCAGTTCTTCCTGATGTTCCCAATCAAAGAAAAGTTTGGGTGTATTTTATGAAAAAGAAAAGTGAAGTTTTTGGGCATTTCAAAACTCTTAAAGCTATCGTTGAAAAAGAAACAGGCCTGCAAATAAAATGCCTAAGGTCAGATGGAGGGGGAGAGTACCTCTCAAATGAGTTTGCAAGGTTCCTACAGGAGCATGGCATAAAGCAGCAATATTCATGCAGTCATACCCCACAAAAAAATGGAATTGCAGAAAGGAAAAATAGGCATATTGGAGAGGTATCTCGTGCCATGCTCAACGAAAAAGACTTGCCACTGCAGCAGTCTACATAATGAATAGGACTCCCACTGCAGCAATACATGGGATGACTCCAGAGGAGAGGTATACTGGTAGGAAACGAGATATTTCTCATTTGAAATTTTTTTGTTGCATTGCCTATGTTTATGTACCAGATGAGTTGAGATCCAAGTTGGATCCAAAAGCTGAGAAGTGCATCTTTATTGGTTACTCTTTGCAGAGCAGAAAGGGTATAGATGCTATAACCCTTCTACTCGTAAGTTTATAGTGAGTAGAGATGTTGTTTTTTATGAGATGAGTAGCTCGTATAAACCAGTAAATGTGATTGATGATGTAGATATACAAAATGGTAATGCAGCACAGAATTCACAGCAGCAGTCACAAGATATTAGTGGACCTGGAGCATCCTCTAGCAGTGGTTCACATTCTTCGCCATGGACAGGCATATTGAGATCATGAGAATCTTAGAAAAGCAATGCAGATAGTGGTATGCAAGTATCAGGAAAAGGAAAAGAGAAGGTAGATCAGCCGATGTTTGATGTGAATGCAAGTCACTCTTATGTGGATGGTGAATCCAGTGGCTAAGAACAGAGCATTGATGATGAGTTGGGTATTCCTTCTATTGTTACAGCCAGAGTAAGGAAGACCAGGGATGTTTTGAGAGCACCTGGGAGTGAACCTACTTTGCGCAGGTCTACGAGAGCTAGGTATCCTGTGGATAGGCTGAAATATGATGGATTTACAGCCATTCACTATACCTATATGGTCAAAGTGATACAGGAACCAAAACCCACTTCTTTTGAGCAAGCCATGGGAAAAGAAAAATGGGAGAAAGCCATGGATGAAGAAATGGATGCCTTGGACGCAAATGCTATATGGGAATTGGTACCTTTGTCTAAAGGTAAGAATGCAATTGGTTGTAAGTGGGTTTATAAGGTGAAGCACAATGGAGATGGTTCTGTGAACAGATACAAGGCAAGATTGGTAGTCAAGGGGTATGTACAAACATATGGCATTGATTATGAAGAAACATTCAGTCCGGTTGCAAGGATGGCAACCGTAAGAGCAGTCATTGCTATGGCTGCATCAAAGGGATGGTCTTTACATCAGATGGATGTAAAGAATGCCTTCTTGCATGGTGATTTGCAAGAAGAGGTCTATATGGAGCAGCGACTAGGTTATGTGCATGCTGTTCATCCTGAGTTTGTTTGCAGGTTGAAGAAAGCCTTGTATGGCTCGAAGCAAGCACCTAGAGCATGGCCTCACAAGATAGGATAGTATCTTGTAACTATTGGCTTTCAGATTTCCAAGGAAGATTTCTCACTTTATGTGAGAAAAACAGAGAAAGGTATTATGCTACTTGTCATTTATGTTGATGATTTGATTATGACAGGTGACAGTGATGAAGATATCCTTCATGTGAAAATGCTATTGAAGCAGAAGTTTGAGATGAAGGATTTGGGAGAGCTGCGTTATTTCTTGGGCATTGAGGTGATTAGATCACCAAGTGGGATACAGCTCTTGCAGAGGCAGTATAGATTGGACACGCTATCCAAATATGGGATGACAGGCTGTAAGCCTATTTTAGTTCCTTTGGAGCAGAATGTGAAGCTGAGCACAGATGTAGGTGAGTTTCTCGAAGACCCTACTATGTACAGACGCATATAGGAAGTTTGATTTATATGACTATTACCAGGCCAGATTTAAGCTATGCTGTTGGATTGGTAAGTCAGTTTATGCAGGCTCCAGGGAAACCACATTTGGATGCGGCTAGACGCATACTCAGATATGTGAAGTCCACATTGCAGTATGGACTATTTTATGAGACTGTGGTTCAGATACAGTTGCATGGATACACTGATGCTGATTGGGCTGGTAGTATTTTTTATAGACGATCTACCAATGGATATGTGTTCTCTTTTGGGAGTGCTGCAGTCACTTGGAGCAGCAAGAAACAGCCTACAGTTGCCTTGTCGAGCACAGAGGCTGAGTACAAGGGTGCAGCAATGGCTGCATGTGAGGTAGCTTGGTTGCATAAGCTACTTTATGATATGCATCAGCATACAGATGGGCCAGTTGTCATTTATTGTGACAACATGAGTAGTATATACTTGGCAAATAACCCAGTCTATCATGCTAGAACAAAGAACATTGAGGTGCATTATCACTATGTGCGGGAGAGGGTTTTACTAGGTCTTATTGATCTAGTTTATGTCAGCATAGAGGATCAGGTAGCTAACATATTTACGAAGGCATTGGGCGCAGAGAAGCTATGCAAGTTCAGAGACCTGCTTGGTGTGTAGGAATTGGGATTGAGCTCGAGGGGGAATGTTGAGATATCGAGCTCCACTCATGATATGCCAGGGTGACCGTTGTGCATTTATGTCACCGACTTGTTACTTGCAGATGCAGTTGGTACACCGTCCATGAATAATAGCTAGATGACAACTATCCTTATCTACTCTAGTTCGTGGCTTAGTTAGTATGCCACCTTAGTTAGTTGAGTTTGGTTTGAGACCCATATATAGGGTTCCTCTATTTCTTTGTATAAGAGTTCTTTTTGGCTTACACAACTAAGAAGAGAAAAACTATTTTCAGCCTCCACACCTATGCGTGTATTCCCCCATTATGCAAGCAAGAAAGCTACAAGTGAGACTCCTTCCTTCTCTCCCACAATCCTGACATTTGCGACGCACATAGCGACGCCAATAGCAACGCGAGCAGAAAATTTGCAACGCAAATAGCGACGGTAACAGGGAAAAAAAAATTTGTGGCAAGACAGCAGCCATACAAAATAGTTTCTGCACTACTATATAAAAAGCGCTTGCAAACAAAAAAAATGTATATTGAAATCATAAAACTGATACATGAAATAAATACGTGATCGCATAAAATGCGATTGGTACAATCATGACAGGATATCACTAATACATAGAAAATGTATACATAGATCAGGCGACTAAAAAATAAAGCTGTGTGAGCTCCAAGGATCCAAGGGCGAGCTACAAATGCTCATCCCTCGAGAGCTCATCCCGCTGCAAAGGAGCATCGAACGGATTCTGCGGAAAAAGAAACAACACATCAATCCACCATACAATAATGCATTCAAATACCTCATGGTAACTACGAACAAGAAAGATGAGTGACTTACAGGGCCGCCGCGTCTATATAATCGGTTGATCAATGCATTGAGACCGTGCCTCTCTGCATATCGAGTCTCAAGGCCTTGCGGATCGCGATTTGTAGTGGAGTGCTACAAAGAAAACAAAATGCTAACTGTTAGAAACATGATTGTCAGTACAAAGAATATTTAAAAAAAACAAACAAGAAAAACAAAAGAGAAACTTACAAAGTCCTCCAAATATGTCCTGTGGCCGCCACTCCCAAGATGATGGACCACTCCGGCCTCGAGTCGTGCCCTCGCCGCCTCCCGCTGCTGACTCCAACGTCCTGGCGAATCTGTAGCCTCCTCCCTCAGTCGGCGCCAGTCATCTGCATCTAACCACTCGGGCTTTGCAGCCCCACTCTTGATTGCCTTGCGTGTGTCGGATCGTCTATGTGACATGTATGCACGCATGCAATCCATCATCCAGCCCGTAGGGAATCTATCTACTGTGGCTGGCACTGAAAACTCCTCGTGCAAGGATGCTACTATGTAGTCCTTGCTCCCCTCCGGTATGTTCTTCCAATGATCCAGGACGTTGTGCCGAAAAACTTGTTGGCACAACTCTCTCATGCGAGCCATCGCCCTCCTCCCCTCATCATTCATGATGATGGCTCCTGACCTACTATCTACCAGATATCCATAACCCCTAGGAGTCTGCCTAAGATGGGTCCTCTCCCATCTCCGTCCACGCTCCTGGGCAATATCCAGGAGACCCCTCTACATCCGGTGTACCGATGGGGGTAATCTCTCTCAGAGTGGCACTCAAAGGGGTGCCACCAAAAGGGGTGCCACCTGCTGCTGACGGCTGCGCAAAAGTTGGAGTAACTGGAGTAGACGTCCCCACAGGTGTGACAAATCTTGGAGGTGACGCAGCTCCAGCTGAACGACGAGACGGAGACACCACATCCGTGTCTCCACATCAGCATCCCCGTGATCCCGATGCAGTCCCTCCCTCTAGCCCAAGTCGTGAGCATCGAGATCGTCTGCTCGAAACTAAAGCATCTGATCGCGCTGAAGCAAATCTAGCAGAGCGCCCTGACGAAAAACAAGACAGCTCCTGGTCTGCCATCTCTCTAAATCTCACGAGCTGGTCTGGAGACATGCGTGCCATCATGTCCTGAAACTCCTCATCGCTCATCCCTCGACTCATCCTGAAAATGTCACCTGCACAGATAAAAAATGGTGTTAGAATAATCAATTTAAACTATACAAAGCACAATAATATAAATCATTTTTTTAAAATCCCTCTTAAAATACATATCTTATGTACCTTTATGAAGCGATCTAAACAACGAATTGAGTAAGTGGATGCTCCAAGAATGAAGATGCAGTCGTTGATACATGCATGGATGTTATTGTAGTCCATGCCAAGCTTCCATAAAACATGTCGTGCATCATCACGAGACTCAGGCATGGTATTTTCAGGTGGTAATATATGATATTTCAATAACTTGAAAAAAATCATAAAACACCTTGAAAAAGCACAAATGTTTACAATAATAGTGTCAAAAAAAAAATCAATGAAGCCTATGTGCAAGGTACCTGAATAACTCGGTCACACTCGTATCGCTCCACCCGTATTTTGCTTTCACACTTAAGAGTGCAAGCAATATCTTCAACCGAGATACTCGGCACCCATCATATAATGGTATGGATGCTTCCTCTCTAAGCGGGCCAGATGTCTCGACATCCATGGGAATCAATGCATCGATCATTGCCTCCATCTCAGGTTCCAAGATTGTAGGTAGGTCGGAAAGGTTGTCTGTCTCCTCTGGCATTGACGGTATAGATGGGCCTTGCGAGTGGTGGATTGGCTCCTGCAATCCATCCATCGCACGTCCACGAACTCTTCTAATTGGCCGCAAAGGGTGCACTCCCCCTTGGGTCGAGACATCATCCCCTTGGATAGAAAATTTGCCAATAAGACCCAACCTTATTGTGTATGGTTTTCAATTAGCTTGCGAGTACAATGTATGATTAATATTAACTTTAAATTACCGTTTGCTAAAAATCCGCAATTGCCTGATCAATGATCTCAGATTGAAACTCGCCAAATCGTCGTACGTGTTCTATAGACAATCAACGTTTTCGTCTAATTGCCAACTTGCATTGAGAGCAAGGACATGGGACACGCTGATTAAGATACGTCTAGCGATCTTGAACAATAAGACATTCTTTGTTTTCCATCTTATCTACATTACAGCAAACGATGCTTAAATGAATAGCTTTATGGAGATGTATGTCAAGTTACAAGTTGACCATAAATCTTGCATTGTACATAGTAGTTGAGAGATTTATTGATGTTATATCTCGGACCTGTATCATGCTCAAGGATTTGTTTGTCCCGGTAGATAATTATTCGTTATTCTAAAAAACTGCACTAGAGGGCTTTGAGTATAAGTAATCCATTTATGAGCATCATTGAGGATCTCTTAGTCTAATAATAAATCAGTCTCAACAAAAAGCATATTAGAAATGTGGTTTTTTTGTCCTAGGATCGCGTATTAAAATTAATGCCATCTATGAAATTTATCAACTATAGTAATAAAATTTATTTCAATCAATTCTACTCATAGTCATAAGACCTGAGAGAAAATATCCTATACTCAATTTAAGAGATTCTTCTTCTATAACAATACTTTTGGGTTCATTTTGATGAAGTACCGTAATGACCATTAGCTATGGTATCATTTTCTTTTAGTCCTTCCATTGACTAGTTGGCATGATTTCTAATTTGTTATGCCTATAAAGTTAATACAAAAACAATGAATCATGCATATCACAATTAGATCCCCTACTTGGACATTATGAAGGACATGACCAATTTTAAGCCATCTTAAAGAGTCACCAATGTACGTGGCCCATGGCAAAGCACATTTCATACCATTATCGATAAGTCTATTATCGTGCATCTTAAATCTCCTAATTAGACTTTATAAAGTGTATGACTAATTTTTAGCTCTCTTAAGGAGTTGATGTAATGGTACCCATAAAAAAATTAAAGTGGATACCATTACCATAATCATGGATATGCTATCATTCCAATATATGTTATCTTTCTCTTTCTCTCCCTCCCTCCCTCTCTTTCTCTTTCTCTTGCATTTCCTCTCCCTCTCACAATATATCTTAACACTCTCCAAAAGCAAAAGGGAGAGGGAGAGAGAGAATGCACTCTCCCTCCCTCTCCCTCTCCCTCTCCCTCTCCCTCTCCCTCTCCCTCTCCCTCTCTTTCTCTTTCTCTCCCTTTCTCATTTCCTCCCTCTCCCTCTCCCTCTCCCTCTCTCTCTCTCTCTCCCTCTCCCTCTCCCTCTCCCTCTCTTTCTCTCCTTCTCTCTCATTTCCTCTCCTAAACAAGCAAAAAAGAAAGTGATTTAAACCTTTAATAAGCAAAAGGGAGAGGGAGAGAGAGAATGCACTCTCCCTCCCTCTCCCTCTCCCTCTCGCTCTCTTTCTCTTTCTCTTTCTCTCCCTCTCTCATTTCCTTCCCCTCCCTCTCCCTCTCTTTCTCTCCTCTCTCTCTCTCTCCCTCTCTTTCTCTCTTTCTCTCTCATTTCCTCTCCTAAACAAGCAAAAAGAAAGTGATTCAAACATTAAACAAGCAAAAGGGAGAGGGAGAGAGAGAATGCACTCTCCCTCCCTCTCCCTCTCCCTCTCTTTCTCTTTCTCTCCCTCTCTCATTTCCTTCCCCTCCCTCTCCCTCTCCCTCTCTTTCTCTCCCTCTCTTTCTCTCTCATTTCCTCTCCTAAACAAGCAAAAAATAAAGTGATTTAAACATTAAACAAGCAAAAGGGAGAGGGAGAGAGAGAATGCACTCTCCCTCCCTCTCCCTCTCCCTCTCCCTCTCTTTCTCTTTCTCTCCCTCTCTCATTTCCTCCCCCTCCCTCTCCCTCTCCCTCTCCCTCTCCCTCTCCCTCTCCCTCTCCCTCTCCCTCTCTTTCTCTTTCTCTTTCTCTCCCTCTCCCTCTCTTTCTCTCTCATTTCCTCTCCTAAACAAGCAAAACAGAAAGTGATTTTGGTGCGCAGATCGGACGTAGGTAGCTCACGTGGTGAATTGCCAAAGGTCCCCAAGAACAAAGTACTCTACTTTTTAGCACAAAAACCAATGTAAAAGCAAGCACGACATGAGACAAGAGACAAATTGGGTTCAATCTCCCCCATGCCTTGTGTGAGCGCTTCACAAAGCATGTATTTAATGTATATTTCCAATCTTTATGCTCAAAAATAGCCCAATTACAAAAATATGACAAGCTTTTAGCTTTTGAGTTTGCTTTCTACCAAAAATAAGAAAATAAAGCTAATGGACGGTGCCCATAGTGTCTGGCACGCCCAATCTCAATATCCAAATATAAATAATATATCCAGGCGCATAAGCGCATACAAAATAATAATAAATTATCGATGTCTCTATAGACATAACAAAATATAGGCGTGGCGCCTATCAAAATATAGTCCAAAGGTCGAAAACCCGCTAGACTCCAATGCTTTCCTCCGCACTGCTGCTATCTCTACACATCAACTGAAGCATTCACAATCGTTAGTAAAATAACACAATTAAACCGACAAAAGTGAATACCTAGCAGTCTTCAGCTACATAAATAAATCAACTGGTTAGAAATAAATCCTAACCTTAATTTATTACGAGTGCGCACTCTAAACTCATAAGCGTTTATTAATTTAATATGCATTTTGCGGAATCACCCGCTATGGAATCACCCATGTACACACTAAATTAATGAAACGCTCGAAAAGGACAGGCGTCCCCATCAACTTCTCGCACAAAGAATCCTCTTTGCGTATGAGCCTCGGTCATCTAAGTTTACGGAATCCACCGTAAAACCTCACGGAATCCACCGTGGAATATGCCTCCTGGCATCATACCCCCGGGGTGGGATAGGTAATTGTCCTCTAAATGGTCTCAATAAACTAATATGAAATGTATTATGAATTTTCCAATGAGATGGCAATTCTAACTTGAATGCATTGTCATTAATCTTATGAATGATTCTAAATGGTCCGTAGAATCTAGGGGCTAATTTGACAACTGGATGTCTATCTACACTTTGCAGTCTACGCTTTTCTATTCTAAGCCAAACATAATCATCAACTTTGAAATTCATGGCTTGTCTTTTCTTGTTGGCTTGTTTGGTATATGATTGTTGGGCTTTAGCAATCATATCCTTTACTTCATAAAAAATAGTGTTATGCATAACGGCAATATCATCGGCACTTTGTATTCTATTAGACAAAGATGCAACAGGTGTAGATAATCTATATCCATAAATAACTTCAAAAGGTGCTTTCTTTGTAGATGTGTGCGGTGTATTATTGTAAGCAAACTGTAATAAATGCAAATGAGTATCCCATGTCTGAGGTTTAGAGATAGTGTATGCACGTAAAAGATCTAAAATAGTGCTATTTGTGGCTTCTGTTTGTCCATTTGTTTCTGGATGAAATGCAGATGAGAAATCAATCTTTGTGCCTAGATTTGCAAACAGTGTAATCCAGAAATTATTACAAAATCTAGAATCTCTATCTGAAATAATCACTTTCGGCAATCCATGGTTAGTAAAAACAGTTTTCAAAAATAATTGTGCTGCTTGTGATGCTGTTAAAGTTTTCTTACATGCAATGAAATATGCTTGCTTACTAAATCTATCTACAATTGTCCAAATCATGTCATGGTTAGATTTAGTATTTGGTAAACCAGTAATGAAATCCATAGATATATGTTCCCAAGGTTTAGATGGAATAGATAAAGGCATTAATAATCCATACTGTTTACCATGATGTCTTTTAATTCTTTGACAAATCAGACATTCAGAAACAAAATTAGATACATCTGCATCCATATGCGGCCAATAAAAATCTTCAGTTAACATGCGTAATGTAGAAATGATACCTCTATGACCTTGATATGGGGGACAATGAATTTCATTTAAAACAAAAGATCGGAATGGAATAGTAACACACAGTCTCTTTTCAAAGAACATGAATCCATCATTATATGACAATGAATCAACAGGAATGAAATTATTTTGAACTAATTTTTGCCAATCAGAATGAAAAGTAATATCCTGGTGATATGTGTCTTTCATAGCAATCAAAGAATCAAAAGATATGATAGAAATGTTATGAATTGCAGGTCTTCTACTCAATGCATCGGCAACTACATTTTCTTTTCCAGGTTGGTATTGAATGATAGGATGGAAACTTTGAATGAATGAAGCCCATTTGATATGACGGTCAGAAATTTGGGGTTGGCTAAGTAGATGTCTAATGCTTTGCTGGTCGGTCTTTATCATGAATTCTGAACCCATTAAATAATGTTTCCATTGTTTTAATGCTTGTACAACTGCTAAGAGTGGTGCGCAGATCGGACGCAGGTAGCTCACGTAGTGAATTCCCAAAGGTCCCCAAGAACAAAGCACTCTACTTTTTAGCACAAAAACCAATGTGAAAGCAAGCACGACATGAAACAAGAGACAAATTGGGTTGAATCTCCCCCATGCCTTGTGTGAGCGCTTCACAAAGCATGTATTTAATATATATTTCCAATCTTTTTGCTCAAAAATAGCCCAATTACAAAAATATGACAAGCTTTTAGCTTTTGAGTTTGCTTTCTACCAAAAATAGGAAAATAAAGCTAATGGACGGTGCCCAAAGAGTCTGGCACGCCCAATCTCAATGTCCAAATAAAAATAACATATCCAGGCGCATAAGCGCATACAAAATAATAATAAATAGTCGATGTCTCTATAGACATAATCAAGATATAGGCGTGGCGCCTATCAAAATATAGTCGAAAGGTCGGAAACCCGCTAGACTCCAATGCTTTCCTCCGCCACTGCTGCTATCTCTACACATCAACTGAAGCATTCACAATCGTTAGTAAAATAACACAATTAAACCGACAAAAGTGAATACCTAGCAGTCTTCAGCTACATAAATAAATCAACTGGTTAGAAATAAATCCTAACCTTAATTTATTACGAGTGCGCACTCTAAACTCATAAACGTTTATTAATTTAATATGCATTTTGCGGAATCACCCGCTATGGAATCACCCATGTACACACTAAATTAATGAAACGCCCGAAAAGGACAGGCGTCCCCATCAACTTCTCGCACAAAGAATCCTCTTTGCGTATGAGCCCCGGTCATCTAAGTTTACGGAATCCACCGTAAAACCTCACGGAATCCACCGTGGAATATGCCTCCTGGCATCAAAGAGTTCCTTGTCATAGGTGGAATATTTGAGCTCAGAGGGTTTCAGCTTAGAACTAGAATATGCTATTGGATGGTTGTCTTGCATTAGCACGGCTCCTATTCCTGATCCGCTAGCATCAGTCACAACTAGAAAGAATGGTCTATTAAAGTCAGGCAATTGTAGGACAGGGGCATTGGTCAATGCACGTTTAAGTAAATCAAAGGATTTCTGCTGGTTTTCAGTCCATTGATAAACAATACCTTTCTTAAGAAGTTTGGTCAGTGGTAAAGCAAGTAATGAGAAATTACGTACAAACTTCCTATAGAAACTAGCAAGACCAAGGAATGAGCGTAATTCATGTACATTTTTAGGAATAGGCCAATGCAATATTGCGTCAATTTTCTTAGGATCAACTTTTATTCCTTCTTCTGATACAATATGACCTAGATATTCTATTTCTGTCTTAAAGAATTCACTCTTGTCAGGATTTGCAAACAATTGATTTTCTTTTAGTAATTGAAAAACTAATGATAAATACTCATAATGCTCTTTTTCACTTTGACTGAACACTAAAATATCATCAAAGAAAACAATCACACAATATTGATATTTTAGAAAAATACGGTTCATCATTCTACTGAAAGTGGCAGGTGCATTAGTTAATCCAAATGGCATAACTAAGAATTCGTAATGGCCAAACTGTGTCATGAATGCAGTCTTAAATATGTCAAATCTATCTAACCTCACCTGATGATATCCAGATTTAAGGTCGATTTTACTAAATATAGAAGATCCTTGCAGTTTGTCCATAAGGTCATCAACTCTAGGTATAGGATACCTATTCTTTACAGTGATCTTATTTAATGCTCGGTAGTCAATACACATCCGATAAGTATTATTCTTTTTCTTGACTAGGAGCACAGGTGCACCGAATGGGGAACTGCTAGGTCGAATTAAACCTCTATTTAGTAATTCTTCTACTTGACTCTGGATTTCTTTTTGCTCTATTTGATTGTGCCTATATGGGGCTTTGCAAGGTGGTTGTGTGCCAGGTATTAGGTCAATCTTATGGTCTTCTGGACGTGATGGTGGTAAACCTGGTGGTAGGTCTTCTGCAAAACAATCCTTAAAATATGCAAGAAATTCCTTATGCCTAGGGTGCATATGAGTTTCTTTTGCGTGCAATTCATTCACCCAAATGAGATATGATTTAGTGTTCTTGCGTAGTGCACGTTTTGCTTGAGTATGCGAAAGCAGTGGAAACATATGAGATGCATGCATACCAAATAATGTAATAGATTTTCCTTGAAAATTTATATTCATTGTGTGTGTGGAATAATCTATATTGGGATTATGTTGGTGTCTCCATGGCATTCCTAGAATAATGTCACTTGACTGTAATGGGACAACTAAGAAATTTCTTCTTTCAATATATGGACCAATTTGAATTTCTAAATCTTGAACTTCTTGTGTGCCATTGTACCTAGTGCCTAAAAATGCAGCTTTTATGCGATAGTGCGTAGGTACTGTATGCAATTTCAATTCCTTTACCAATTTTGCTGAAATAAAGTCATGCGTACTACCGTCATCATGTAATATAGTTCTTTCTTTTCCATGCACCATACATTTCATAGTCAACAATGAATGTAAAGTAGGCATACCTGGTAAAGTGTCGGAAGTAGTAGTAGGATCATCTTCTTCTTCAGTGAAATCCGGCATATCCTCATGCTCGTCCTCGTCCATAGCTCCAAGGTAGTTGATATGTGCTGACGGCTTCTTTGAATGACAATTTGCTGCGAGATGGCCTGGCTGGTGACACTTGTAGCATACGATGGGCTTGGCTTTGGTCACATTATTTGCAATGGCTGGGAGTCTGGGTATATTTGGATTTGCTTGTTGGATAGGCTTAGGATTTGGATTGACAGTGGATGGTAATGCAGGTGGTTTAGGCCAATTCTTGCAGAAAGATGGTGATGAAAAACGACCTGGATTAAACCTTCTGAAATTGGAATTGAATTGTTTAGATCCATAATTACCGTTTGCTTGGAATGGCTGTGGTCGTCGATCTCTTCCACGTAACTTATCTTCAGTGTCGTGAGCTAAAGAGATGGCATCTTCAAGGGTAGCAGGCTTGAACATATTCACCTCAGCGTAGTAATGTCCAAGAAGTCCAGACATATACTTCCGCTTATGTGTCATCTCTGGTACGTCTTCAAGCATGCGTAACTGTAGGAGTGCATTCTAAAAACGCTCTGTATACTGTGGAATAGGCTCACGGTCGCGCTGTTGGAGTAAATCCCATTGCTTGATAGCCTTCTCATGAAATTGCGGTGGTAGAAAATTTTGCATGAACTTCTTCTTGAAATCTTCCCATGTAGCAGGACATTCTATACTCTTGCGGACGACAGTCCACCAAAGTGATGCTCTATCTATCAGATGATTAGTAACACACTTGATTTTATCTTTCTCAGGATAAGTTTCCTCATGGAAATAGTCATCAAACTGGCTAACGAATGATAAAACAGTCTTTCCTTCTCTTATGCCATTGAAAGTGCGAAACTTGAAACTTCGTTTACTTATCTTGGATTCCTTGCGAATGGTTTGTGCTTCAAGAGTGGCGTCGATGGTACGGCGAATCAGATCTTCAGCTTGAGGTTCTTCTTTATCAGTGGACGCTCCTTGTAGCTTTCTCAATTGCGCTTGCAAGGCTTGCCTAGCTCTTCGCTCTTCTTCCAATTGCAACATGATAAGATCCAGCTTTTGTTCCATGGTAGGCTCGAGTAGGTCGTCTTCAGCCATAGGATCATCCATATGTGGGGTAGTCATCCTGTAAAACTCAACAAACCTTTCTCACTCAAAATCAGTTAGCGGGATGAGCGTAGCTCAAATTTGGGGTTACAAGGCTATGTATTTTTTGGGTATTTTCTTCTTCAATTTTCAGAAATTCTGAAATATTTCTGTCTCCGTTTGCTGAAAGTACTTCAACGAACTTGTAGATAGGTAAAACAGCTTGCTGCGAACAACTTTCCAGTTCTGAGTTTTTGCAAACGAACAAGTCTTCTAGGAGTTTCGAGCGTTAGTCAGTTCTGATTTAGTATGACTTGCAGAGTTGCAGACTTAACAGACTTGCAGGGTTGTTGACTTGCTGAACTTAGCGGATTTGCAGAACTTGCAGGACTTGATTCCAAGTGACTTACTGAACTTGTCTTCTGCTGCGCAGGACCCGGAGTTACTGACTTTGTTTGGCTTAACTGACTTGCAGAGTATGGAGGGACTTAAGCTTAATTAGTTAAGCTTAAGCTTAATAAGCTTAAGAAGAGAAACAGGCCGCCGTTTTCTGATCGTGGAGGGGGGGGCCGTTTTGACTGCGCGAAAATTTCGGGACCCTCCTCTTACACCACGAAACGATTTTGAGAAGCTTAGGCTTCTCTTAAGCTCTTAAAGCTTTGTGATTAGGCTTTTAATGAAGAAGATTAAGAGCTTTCTCACTGTTTTTTTCAACGACTTGATGAAGAGAATTGATGAGTGGTCCTCCGCCGACAGAGATTGGTCCTTCGCGATCTGACAGTGGAAATAGGGGTTCTTGATCGCCAAAAGTCTGCCTGTATCGACGGTTCGCGACGAGATTGACTGTAGAGGCCGTTTGTTCCTGGAGCTCCGCCTTCGCCCGAGATTGGTAGCGATTGGAAGCCCTTGATCTCTGCTCCGCTCTGATACCACTGGTGCGCAGATCGGGCGCAGGTAGCTCACGTGGTGAATTGCCAAAGGTCCCCAAGAACAAAGTACTCTACTTTTTAGCACAAAAACCAATGTAAAAGCAAGCACGACATGAGACAAGAGACAAATTGGGTTCAATCTCCCCCATGCCTTGTGTGAGCGCTTCACAAAGCATGTATTTAATGTATATTTCCAATCTTTATGCTCAAAAATAGCCCAATTACAAAAATATGACAAGCTTTTAGCTTTTGAGTTTGCTTTCTACCAAAAATAAGAAAATAAAGCTAATGGACGGTGCCCATAGTGTCTGGCACGCCCAATCTCAATATCCAAATAGAAATAATATATCCAGGCGCATAAGCGCATACAAAATAATAATAAATAATCGATGTCTCTATAGACATAACAAAATATAGGCGTGGCGCCTATCAAAATATAGTCCAAAGGTCGAAAACCCGCTAGACTCCAATGCTTTCCTCCGCACTGCTGCTATCTCTACACATCAACTGAAGCATTCACAATCGTTAGTAAAATAACACAATTAAACCGACAAAAGTGAATACCTAGCAGTCTTCAGCTACATAAATAAATCAACTGGTTAGAAATAAATCCTAACCTTAATTTATTACGAGTGCGCACTCTAAACTCATAAACGTTTATTAATTTAATATGCATTTTGCGGAATCACCCGCTATGGAATCACCCATGTACACACTAAATTAATGAAACGCCCGAAAAGGACAGGCGTCCCCATCAACTTCTCGCACAAAGAATCCTCTTTGCGTATGAGCCCCGGTCATCTAAGTTTACGGAATCCACCGTAAAACCTCACGGAATCCACCATGGAATATGCCTCCTGGCATCAGATTTAAACCTTAAACAAGCAAAAGAAAGAGAGAGGGAGACTCACCGATGAGATATGGCGAGTGTGGGGCGGCTCCTCTTTGCGATGAAGGCTCCTTCTCTCCTTCGCGAACAATGGCGGCGGCAGCGGCGGCAAGTCTTCTTCCTCTCCTTCTCTCACGACGGTCTCTCTCTCCCTCGCTCTCGCTCTCAAAACACACAAGCCGCAAACGCAAAATGAAAACCGTGCTCGGTTTTGGCCTGTTTTTTTTCCTTGTGGAGCGTCGCTATTTGTGTCACAATTTGCGACGCAAATAGCGACGCTATTAGCGATGCCAATAGCGACACCGCTATCCGCCATTGCTAATCGGCGTCGCTACTAGCTCAAATCCATGTAGTGTGGGTCATATGGCTAAAGACTGCTATAAAAAGCAGAATGACATCATGAATGGAAAATTGCAACAAGGGAATTATGCATCTTCTAGTAGGCAGGGTGATGACAAAAATGAGCATTTGTTTATGGTACAGCACATGAACAATTCTGTGACAAGTGCAGAAGAAAGCAACGATGTATGGTATGTTGACTCAGGTGCATCAAACCACATGACAGGTCATGCAGAATGGATGGAGGATGCAAGGAAAATGGAAAAACCAGGATTTGTGGAGACTGGTGATGATACTGTACATCCTATTGTGCAGATTGGGAAAATTTCCTTGTCTATGCAGAATGGGAAAAAGAAATACCTTTCCGATGTATTTCATGTCCCAAATATCACCAAGAATCTGGTTTCTGTTGGTCAAATGGTTGAGCAGGGCTTGCAGGTCAGATTTAATCCTCATGGATGCTTTGTTGAGGATATGAAAAATAAAGGTCGCTTGATAGCAAAAGGGAAGAAGAAGGACAGAATGTTTACGTTGGATGCAGACATGCCTAAATTGAGTGCAGCAACGTTTGCACATGGGACTGGTGTAGTTGCAGATATTGATATCTGACATAAACGCATTGGTCATGTTAATGTACAACGACTTAAATCAATGCAGGCCCAAAATATTATTACAGGATTGCCTAAATTCAAGGTTGCAGAAATGCATAAGGTATGTGAAGCCTGTCAATTTGGAAAACAGGCAAGGAAACCATTTCCAAGACGTGTTCAAGAGAGTAAAAAGCCATTGGAATTAATCCACTCTGATGTGTGGACTACTAAAGCTACATCTCTTGGAGGCTGTCATTATTTTGTCACTTTTATTGATGACTATAGCAGAAAAGTTTGGGTGTATTTTATGAAAAAGAAAAGTGAAGTTTTTGGGCATTTCAAAACTCTTAAAGCTATGGTTAAAAAAGAAACAGGCCTGCAAATAAAATACCTAAGGTCAGATGGAGGGGGAGAGTATCTCTCAAATGAGTTTTCAAGGTTCCTGCAGGAGTATGCAATATTCATGCAGTCATACCCCACAACAAAATGGAATGGCAGAAAGGAAAAACAGGCATATTGGAGAGGTATCTCGTGCCATGCTCAATGAAAAAGACCTGCCAGATTTTTATTGGGCTGAGGCAGTTGCTACAGCAGTCTACATAATGAACAGGACTCCCATTGCAGCAATATATGGGATGACTACAGAGGAGAGGTATACTGGTAGGAAACCAGATATTTCTCATTTGAAAAATTTTGGTTGAAATGCCTATGTTCATGTGCCAGATGAGTTGAGATCCAAGTTGGATCCAAAAGCTGAGAAGTGCATCTTTATTGGTTACTCTTTGCAGCAGAAAGGGTATAGATACTATAACCCTTCTACTCGTAAGTTTACAGTGAGCAGAGATGTTGTTTTTGATGAGATGAGTAGCTGGTATAAACCAGTAAATGTGATTGATAATGTAGATGCACAAAATGGTAATGCTGCACAGAATTCACAGCAGCAGTCACAAGATATTAGTGGACCTGGAGTGTCCTCTAGCAGTGGTTCACATTCTTCGCCATGGATAGGCAGATTGAGATCAGGAGAATCTTCTCAAAGCAATGCAGATAGTGGTATGCAGGTATCACGAAAAGGAAAAGAGAAGGTAGATCAGCCAATGTTTGATGTGAATGCAGGTCACTCTTATGTGGATGGTGAATCCAGTGGCTCAGAACAGAGCACTGATGATGAGTTGGGTATTCCTTCTATTGTTACACCTGGAATAAGGAAGACCAGGGATGTTTTGAGAGCACCTGGGAGTGAACCTACTTTGCGCAGGTCTACCAGAGCTAGATATCATGTGGATAGGCTGAAATATGATGGATTTACAGCCATTCACTATGCATATATGGTTAAAGTGATACAGGAACCAGAACCCACTTCTTTTGAGCAAGCCATGGGAAAAGAAAAATGGGAGAAAGCCATGGATGAAGAAATGGATGCCTTGGCAGAAAATGCTACATGGAAATTGGTACCTTTGCCTAAAGGTAAGAATGCAATTGGCTGTAAGTGGGTTTATAAGGTGAAGCACAATGCAAATGGTTCTGTGAATAGATACAAGGCAAGACTAGTAGTCAAGGGGTATGCCCAAACATATGGCATTGATTATGAAGAAACATTCAGTCCAGTTGCAAGGATGGCAACCGTAAGAGCAGTCATTGCTATGGCTGCATCAAAGGGATGGTCTTTACATCAGATGGATGTAAAGAATGCCTTCTTGCGTGGTGATTTGCAAGAAGAGGTCTATATGGAGCAGCCACCAGGTTATGTGCATGCTGTTCATCCTGAGTTTGTTTGCAGGTTGAAGAAAGCCTTGTATGGCTTGAAGCAAGCACCTAGAGCATGGTCTGACAAGATAGGACAGTATCTTGTCACTATTGGCTTTCATATTTCCAAGGCAAATTTTTCACTTTATGTGAGAAAAACAGAGAAAGGTATTATGGTACTTGTCATTTATGTTGATGATTTGATTATGACAGGTGACAGTGATGAAGATATCCTTCATGTGAAAATGCTATTGAAGCAGAATTTTGAGATGAAGGATTTGGGAGAGCTGCGTTATTTCTTGGGCATTGAGGTGATTAGATCACCAAGTGGGATACAGCTCTTGCAGAGGCAGTATAGATTGGACATGGTGTCCAAATATGGGATGAGAGGCTGTAAGCCTATTTTAGTTCCTTTGGAGCAGAATGTGAAGTTGAGCGCGCAGATGCAGGTGAGCTTCTCGAAGACCCTAGTAGGAAGTTTGATTTATATGACTATTACCAAGCCAGATTTGAGCTATGCTATTGGATTGGTAAGTCAGTTTATGCAGGCTCCAAGGAAACCACATTTGGATGCGGCTAGATGCATACTCAGATATGTGAAGTCCACATTGCAGTATGGACTATTTTATGAGACTGGGATTTAGATACAATTGTATGGATACACTGATGCTGATTGGGCTGTTAGTATTTCTGATAGACGATCTACCAATGGATATGTGTTCTCTTTTGGGAGTGCTGCAATCACTTGGAGCAGCAAGAAACAGCCTACAGTTGCCTTGTCGAGCACAGAGGCTGAGTACAGGGGCGCAGCAATGGCTGCATGTGAGGTAGCTTGGTTGCATAAGCTACTTTATGATATGCATCAGTCTACAGATGGGCCAATTGTCATTTATTGTGACAACATAAGTAGTATACACTTGGCAAATAACCCAGTCTATCATGCTAGAACAAAGCACATTGAGGTGCATTATCACTATGTGCGGGAGAGGGTTTTACTAGGTCTTATTGATCTAGTTTATGTCAGCATAGAGGATCAGATAGCCAACATATTTACGAAGGCATTGGGCGCAGAGAAGCTGCGCAAGTTCAGAGACCTGCTTGGTGTGCAGGAATTGGGATTGAGCTCGAGGGGGAGTGTTGAGATATCAAGCTCCACTCGTGATATGCCAGGGTGACCGTTGTGCATTTATGCCACCGACTTGTCAGTTGCAGATGCGGTTGGTACATCGCCCATGAATAATAGCTAGATGACAGCTATCCTTATCTACTCTAGTTTGTGGCTCAGTTAGTATGCCACCTTAGTTAGTTGAGTTTGTTTTGAGACCCGTATATAGGGTTCTTCTATTTCTATGTACTTGAGTTCTTTTTGGCTTACACAACTAAGAAGAGGAAAACTGTTTTCAGCCTCCACCTGTGTGTGTATTCTCCCATTGTGCAAGCAAGAAAGCTACAAGTGAGACTCCTTCCTTCGCTCCCACGATCTTGACACTATCTTCTTTAGGACTTTTTAGAACTAAAACACCATTGTAAAACTTGTAAAATTGATCCAATGCATCAAACATCAACTGCAAGGTTTAACCTTAAAGAAAAGGTATTTCTCTATTCCCAAATCTTGAATGTGATGGAACTTTTGATTAGTTGCTCGGCTCAAAACACCATCAGTAATCAGGTCATGCAAGTGTGGCTTCATCAACGCGTCTTGGATCTTCGTCCAAACCTTGCATATGCATTTGCAACTTGGAATAGGTGGAAAGTTCTTGCAATATGCATTTGCCACCTCGAATAGGTGGAAAATAGTCTCCTAAAGGTTCTTGCAAAAACAACAATGATCATTAACTTTGTCCCACTTGCTAATCCTATCTCTAGTTGGCAACTTGTTCATTAAGACGAGCCATAGAATCAGGATATGCATAATAAGGAGTGGCTTTTTACAAAGCATTTGACAATCAACCTTCTTGACAACCAAAGTAGAATGTGTTTCACCCAATAGGCATTTGTTGGGATTTTTTCTCAACATCATGACTAAGACAAAAAATGCACAATATTGTTTCAAGAGCTTTGGCTAGACTATCTCACACTTAGCATCCTCTAGTCCTCAATCCAACTAAGGACTTTTCTTATACGAAACTCTACCCTCTCACCCTCCAAGCTATGTAGGAAGGCCCAAGAAGAGAGGTAAAAAAAATAGAAGCTTCATCCTCTAGGTTCCTCACTTTTACACACTCACTCTCAAACCAAGTGCTTAAATGGACAAGATGGAAGTAAGAGAAAGGAGCTCTCAAAGTTCACACATGATAATAACCCATTGTATTATTTTTCATCCCTTTTATACATGAGCTTTCAGGTTTCCACCCCTCTTGGGTATGCTACCCTTTATGCACTCATGGCTAGTTCTTGTCAAGAAGCATGTGGTAGGTGCAATAATAAAGATAAAAGGCCAAAATTCTTTCTTGCTTGTTTTTCTTCTTTCTCACATTAACTATAGATTAGGTACATCATAAACAAAAGTGGTCTACTAAGTCAAATAGTGCATCATTGACCATACTAATTGGTAAGTGCTATAACTACGATATAATATTATGTGATAAGTGAGTGACCATGTGAGTCTCATAACGATCACTTACGTTCTAAGTGTAAACATGTGGACCAATCTAACCATCCAATCCATCATCAATATATATGTACATACTGAGCTTGCCATCTCAGTACTCCCCCTCAAGCTACATCTTGATAACTCCAAGTAAGCTAGTGGATGCTGTTGATGCACTTTTTACACTGAAAAAGAGGCAAAGATAGAAGGCTCAGTTAAAAAAAGGGATGCAGTCACCACCAACGATATTTTCTCCTTCCACGACTTCTCCTACTTATCTTGTTGCACCATCCATCACTACTTCTCCTATTTCTCATCTCGTGTATATACCTATGCCTGTTTCTACTACGGTTGTTAGACCATCTGCAAAAACGACTGTCAAAGTTATGGTGGAGGAGATATCAAAGAACTTAAAGACCTGAAAATCAAAATGACTAGAATGGAGCAGGAGCCACTTAGTCCACCTCCTATTTTAGCCCCAACTTCTACTCTTGCAAAATCTTTCAAGAATGATTGTGTTCATCGTTGCATGTGGTGTGATAGTCCAGATCATGAGCAAAAGGACTATCAAGATTTGGAAGAAGCGAGAAGGCTGAAGTTGGTAGTTTGGAAAGGCAAGATGATATGTTTTGGAGATACATAGCAACCGATCAAACCAAATTTTGATAAGGGAGGTATGAAGAAATTGTTAAAGAAGTCTTTTTTGTGCTCTTCTTATGTGATGCGAGAGGTGGCAAGAGAAGCTACTGCCTATGGCCTTCAGTTGGCGTAGTTGCAGAAGGACAAATCCCCTTTATGGTCCTATGCACTGCATGCAAAGAAAAAGGGGAAAGCTTCAATATTTGAACTTTCAGTCATCATAAGTGATAAGATTAGGAAAGGGATTGGATGGGATGATTGAGTTGATATCTTTTCTATCTATCCTTATATGGCAAAATCTCAAGGATTTGTAGCACTTGTTGAGGAGAAGCGGAAAAGAGATAATGATCAACATGAAGGTTCGAAGAGGGTGACTAGGAGGAGTGATCTAGTTTCTCAACCTTCTTCTTCAAGACCAGAGCCACTACAACATATACATGCTATAACAACGTTTATAACGACATTTTCTTTATATATGAAAAATATCCCCGTCGTTGCTATTAGCATCGCTACAAAACCGTCGCTACTTGCCTTGCTATTTTCGTCGCTAATTTCGCATCGCTAATTTCATCGGTATTATCGTCGCTATTTAGCGATGCTAATCTGACAAAATTAGCGACGAAAATAGCGACGGTTACAGAGGAATTTCCGACGCTAATACCGATGATTGCAGAATTATTTTGCGACACTAATACCGACGGTTGCAGAAAAAAAAATTTGTGGCAGAGTTGCAGATGCAGCCCTGCCATAGTTAGAGCCACACAGGGCTAAGAGACAATTCCTGTTGTCAAAGAAATTAGACAATCGATCCCAAATAATGACAAGAGTTTGTAAACAAGTACTTTTATGACATTAATTAACACAAATGTGCACTGTATTGATAAAGAAAATAAGAGAACTTAAATTGAGAAGTGCTACTACGACAAAGCAAATATGTATACACCTACACATCAATATGTGGTGAATAACATGGAGATGTGTATATGGAGTCATGCTACAACATAGAAGTCCGAATCATATACACTTAGATATTACATATGGAGGATTGAGGCCATAAGGCCTTACATAATACAAGATGGGGAGTATTCTTATGTAGCCTAATCTGCTCTCTACGACTCATCCGCATCAGAAAACTCCTCTCGCTGTAGTGGCATACCGAAGGGAGCCTGCAATAGCAAATACATATATAATTGTGAGTACCAAATACAAATTGACATATAATGACAGATTTCTCAAATTAGGAATGATATTTATTATTACTTACCGGTCCTCCCCGAGCATAGAGCTTCTTGATCAGGGCACTCAAGCCATGCTTCTCCCCGTATGTCACCTCTAGTACAGTTGGGTCGCGATTCGTAAAACCTTGCTGTGGCACACAAACATTGAAAAAAAACTTACTTGAGATTCATGTTCGAAATACATACATCAACATGGATGTCATTAAATTAGAGTACTCTACCCTATTAATACTTACAAAATCTGCCAGGAATGTTGCGTGGCCACTACTACCAAGGTGATGCACTGATCCTGCGTCCAAGAGCGCCTTTGATGCGTCCTTCTGCTACTTCCACTTGTCTAGAGTGGTTTTCGCCTCATCCTGGAGATTACTCCAGTCCTCTGTATCCAGCCACTCCGGCTTCGATTTGCCTTGCTTGACTGCTTCGCGTGCATCAGACCGCCTATGCGACCGATAGTCACGCATACTCGTCATCATCCACCCTCTCGAAAATCTATCATTGCTAGAGGGCTGAGGGAACTCTCAATACAATGTATCGATTATGTACTCCTTGCTGGTGTCTCGGATCTCCTTCCACTTGTCTGTAATGTTGTGCCGAAAAACTTGTTGGCACAACTCATGCATCCTAGAGATGACAGCTTTTCCCTCATCATTCATGTATAAATGGCCAGTGGCCTTATCTATGAGATACGAGTAACCTGCAAGATTTTGCAAACGGATACTTTCATGACATTAATACAAATGTGTCAAACACAACTTGAATTGATAAGTGCTACTGCGAAAAAGGATGCGAAAATACATACCTAGAGGAGTGGGTTCTGTGTACTTCTTGTCGGACCTAGGAGTGATCGGTGGGGTGCCTGAAGGAGTGGGAGCAGTAGACGTCTGCCTGCCACCGCCAGTGAAAGACGGTGTCGACTCCCTGGTGGCAGTGCGAGTGGGAGAGACTGCATCTCTATCCCCACAACAGGAGCTGCCTCCTCCTCAGCTACGTGACTCTAAAGCAAAGCGCGACCTGCGACTGCGTCTACTGGAGACCGAAGCATCGGACCATCTAGAGTCTGCCGATCGTGCTGAGGTGGAGTGAGAAAGCTGTGCATCGGCTCTATCTCTGACCCGTGCTAGCTGCTCCAGTGAGAAATGCGCTAGCATCGCGTCAATGTCGTCATCTGTAAAATCACGACTCATCTTGCCGTCCGTGCCCAAATCCTAAAACTACACATACAAGGAAAAATAATAATATTAGATAATGAATTGCAAGACATAATAAAACTAAGACTTAATTTGCAAGACTTCATTTTAAAATAATAATAATAATTAGATAATACAAAACACCATACTCCAAAAACATACAAACTGTCCTAACCGATTTGCAAAGAGTGGCATTGCTGTAGTGGGAGGAACGTTTTGATCAACTCACTTTTGTTCAGGGTTCCACAATCTCATCTTGACATAGCTCAGTATACACCAGGAGATCTATACAAAATTCTCCACAAAATGAGGACTCTGCTTCATTTTCAAAAAACCCATCCTCTATCTCCTCTATCTCCATAGGTGAGATGTCTTGGTCCTCCAGGCGGTTCATCCTAGTTTCTTGTATGCCTTCTGTCATTGCCGCTATTAAAGGTGTCTCTTCTACGATCGGTACAGGGGTTCTGGTAAACACGGGGATACTCCTAGATGTCATGGGAATGACATACCACCATTGAGGTTGTTGCGGATTAGGGAAAAAGACGACCTGATCCATATTAGGATTAGTATAAAAGTCCACTTTGATATTCTAAAGCACGTCAAGTATTAGGGACTCTTACCTGCTCATTTGGTAAAGATATTTGCTACCTGGTATTTTGTCTTCACATGGAATAGATCAATCTTTCCACCAAGCACCATCTCCCTAATAAAATGGTAATGAATTTCTATATTGTATTTGGATCGAGCATGATGGACAAGGTTGCTAGCCAACATCACACTACTAAGATTGTCACAATGCAATGTGACTTTTTGTCCAACTGTATATCCATGTCATATAGCAGTTTCACAAGCCAAACTACTTTACATGTTGCTAAGGCTACACCCCTATATTCTACTTCTATACTAGATAAAGCAATAGTTTGCTACTTCTTATTACTCTAGTTGATCATATTTTTTTCCAAACTGAAAGCATAACCAGTGGTTGACCTCTTGTCATCATAGAGACAACTAGCCCAATTAGCATCGGTCTAACCTGTCAAGTCAAATGATTTTTCATGCTCATAAAACATCCCATAATCAGTAGTACCCTTCACATACTACATAATCCTCTTGACTACATCTAAGTGTGGCTTACCAGGTTTCTGCATAAATTGGCTAATCAGTCTCACTACATAACTCAAGTGAAGACACATAATAGTAACGCAAATCAGGCTACCCACCATCTGTCTATACATAATTACTTTCTCGATCTCAATCCCAATATCAACTGCAAGTTTGACATTTTGATCCAATGGTGTTTCCATGGCTTTATTATCCATCATGCCATATTTCAATAACATATCATGAGCATACTATTTTTGTAATAGCCATGTACCTTGAGGTGTAGATACAACCTCAATCCCGAGAAAGTACTTCAGCTCACCAAGATCCTTGACTTTGAATTGAGCCTGTAACATTGCTTTAATTTCAATAATCTCATGATCATCATCTCCAATGATGATCAAATCATCAAAATAAACCACCAAAAAAACATAACCATGCTCTATCTTCTTTGCAAATAGGTTGTGATCTGCATGACCTATGTTGTGGGGGCTTTCGCTCAACCACCAAGACCCACGAACCGCTTATTGTTTCAAGCGTTCCAAGCGAGCTCTAATGGATATCGCTCACCTAGCACTACAAGATATAGACCTTATATCAACGTTTAAAGTGACAAAAATACAAACAACAAAATTTGCCCCCGTCGTCGCAAAAAGCGTCGTTATTGACAACGCCATAGAAACGTGCTATTGGCGTCACTATATGTGTCGCATTTGCGATGCATATAGTGACGCATATAGTGATGCCAATAGCGACGCAACCAGTAAATTTGTGACGCACATAGCGACGCCAATAGCGATGGGAGCAGTAAATTTGCGACGCAAATAGCGACGGTAACAGGGAAAAAAAAAATTTGTGGCAGGGCAGCTAAAATAGTTTCTGCACTATTGTATACAAAGCAATTGCAAACAAAAAGAATATATATTGAAATCATAAAACTGATACATGAAATAAATACATGATCGCATAAAAAGCGATTGGTACAATCATGATAAGATATCACTAATACATAGAAAATGTCTACATAGATCAGGCGACTAAAAAATAAAGGTGTGTGAGCTCCAAGGATCCAAGGGCGAGCTATAAATCCTCATCCCCCGAAAACTCATCCCGCCGCAAAGGAGCATCGAATGGATTTTGCAAAAAAAGAAACAACACATCAATCCACCATACAATAATGCATTCAAATATCTCATGGTAACTACGAACAAGAAAGATG
Source organism: Lygodium microphyllum (assembly GCF_053477565.2). Classification (NCBI taxonomy): domain Eukaryota; kingdom Viridiplantae; phylum Streptophyta; class Polypodiopsida; order Schizaeales; family Lygodiaceae; genus Lygodium; species Lygodium microphyllum. Next base: position 20,805,842 of record NC_141135.1, on the reverse strand, counting down.
AGTGACTTACAGGGCCGTCGCATCTATACAATCGGTCGATCAATGCATTGAGACTGTGCCTCTCTGCATATCAAGTCTCAAGGCCTTACGGATCGCGATTTGTAATGGAGTGCTGCAAAGAAAACAAAATGCTAACTGTTAGAAACATGATTGTCAGTACAAAGAATATTTCAAAAAAAACAAACAAGCAAAACAAAAGAGAAACTTACAAAGTCCTCCAAATATGTCCTGTGGCCGCCACTCCCAAGATGATGGACCACTCCGGCCTCGATTCGTGCCCTCGCTGCCTCGCGCTGCTGACTCCAACATCCTGGCGAATCTGTAGCCTCCTCCCTCAGTCGGTGCCAGTCGTCTGCATCTAACTACTCGAGCTTTGCAACCCCATTCTTGATTGCCTTGCGTGCGTCGGATTGTCCATGTGACATGTGTGCACGCAAGCAATCCATCATTCAGCCCGTAGAGAATCTATCTACTGCGGCTGGCACCGGAAACTCCTCATGCAAGGATGCTACTATGTAGTCCTTGCTCCCCTCCGGTATGTTCTTCCAATGATCCAAGACGTTGTGCCGAAAAACATGTTGGCACAACTCTCTCATGCGAGCCATCACCCTCCTCCCCTCATCATTCATGATGATGGCTCCTGACCTACTATCAACCAAATATCCATAACCCCTAGGAGTCTGCCTAAGATGGGTCCTCTCCCATCTCCATCCACGCTCCTGGGCATATCCAGGAGACCCCTCTACATCCGGTGTACCGACGGGGGTAACCTCTCTTGGAGTGGCACCCAAAGGGGTGTCACCAAAAAGGGTGCCACCAAAAGGGGTGCCACCTCTGACGGCTGCGCAAAAGCTGGAGTAATTGGAGTAGACATCCCCACAGGTGTGACAAATCCTGGAGGTGATACAGCTCTAGCTGAAGGATGAGACGGAGACACCACATCCATGTCTCCACAGTAGCATCCCCCTGATCCCAATGCAGTCCCTCCCTCTGGCCCAAGTCGTGAGCATCGAGATCGTCTGCTCGAAGCTGAAGCATCTGATCGCGCTGAAGCAGATCTAGCAGAGCACCCTGACGAAGAACGAGACAATTTCTGGTCTGCCATCTCTCTGAATCTCGCGAGCTGGTTTGGAGACATAAGTGCGAAGATGTCTTGAAACTCCTCATCGCTCATCCCTCGACTCATCCTGAAAATGTCACCTGCGCAGATAAAAAATGGTGTTAGAATAATCAATTTAAATTATACAAAGCACAGTAATATAAATCATTTTTAAAAAATCCCTCTTAAAATGCATATCTTATGTACCTTTATAAGAGATCTAAACAAAGAATTGAGTAAGTGGATGCTCCAAGAATGAAGTATCCTATGGTCCCATGTTAATCTCCTGACACAACTCTGCATACACTGGAAGGTCGATAGACATGTCACCACAAAAGAATGAGTCTGCCTCGTTCTCAAAAAATTCTTGGACTCCTGTATTTTCATTATTGTTAGCCGATGCGGGCTCCAAGCTTGCGGCGGCCTCCACCCCTTGTAATATCAACCCTTCTATTTGCATATTATCTTCATCTATGCCCGAAACATCGCTTTGATCATATACTCTCGCACTTCGGGGAGTTGAAGGTATAACATACCACCGTCGAGGTTGTCGGGGGTTTGGATAGAAGATTACCTATTCACAAACACGTACAAAGCGAGTTCAAACCATTGTGACATAAACCATGTCGTATTACAATTAGCAAGCAAATGACTCTATGTACCTGTTCACAATGGGCCGGAAACACAAAGGTGTCGCGCAAATCTATCCATTTTTTTTCGGAATCTATTTCGAGAAATCCAGATGGACCTCGTCGAACTGTTGCTCCAACTCCTCCAAGTACCACTTTGAACCACTGCACATTGAATAGTATCATGGAGAAGCTACGGTAATCCACCGTAATAATACTTTGCAAGTTCCCAAAATACTCCATCTCATCCACAACCGTGTTCGGATCCGTTGCTTGTCGCCGACTCTCTTGCTCAAACCTTGCCATGACACCACAGTCCATTGTGGAATGCATTTTGTCAATACGCTCCACGCAAAAATGCTGTCCGTGCGACCATGCTGCACTATATATTTTGTACTGTACATTGAAACACTCAAATTAGATGTCGCATATAAAATTTAGATACGACATATTCTAAACCCCTCATCACCTTTGGACTACATCCCCTCGAGAATTCCCACTCCTCCATTGAGACCTCTGTCCCTTTGCTGGATGCTGCGGTCAAGGCTCCATGCAACCATCGTGTTGACATAAACCACGGCATCTCCTCCATGCCTTCGGGATATCGAATCGATCGATGACATGTACTACGTCGGAATTCAGCTCGCGCTTCCTCTCGATCTTGCCTTGCAATCTGGTACTTGGCGAGCCACGTCTCCATGGAGGCATGGTGCAACATACAAAAGCGATTCACCTTCTCTTCCATTGAGGCATCCATTCTTTTTTCTACCCCATTTTCAACCACCACATCTCCAGTCAGTCTATCATCATCCTTCAGCATCCATAGCATTTCATTGTCTGGTTCCACCGTTGGTAGCCATTGTGAGATATGCACTAATGCCTCTGACACCAACCAACCTTCGGCCATGCTACCTTCTGGCTGAGCTCGTTGTTGCACAAAGCCTTTCAGGGTTTTCATGAAGCGCTCTAGGAAGAACATCCATCGCGTATGGACAGGTCCAGCAATCTCCACTTCGTCCACAAGATGCACAAGAAGGTGGACTTGTATCGTGAGTAGGCTAGTGGGCAGGTATTTCTCAAAGAGACAGACCGTCTCTACTGCTCCCCGCCTCGCGGATTCAGTAGAGGATGTCTTAATCTCTTTCTGTGAGATCCATTGCACCAAAGTCGACAATTTGTAAATGGCCCCGTGAATTTCTGGAGTAAGGCATCCTGCGATCGCGATCGGTAGGACAAACTGCCACAAATGAGAAAGCATTATGAATAATGTCCACTTTTCAAATTGCAAAATGCCCACGCTAATTACAATCCATTCTGTTCACAAACCTAATATATCTTATGCCAATCATGGGATTTTAGCCCCGACAATTGGTCATCTTTAGAAAATGCGGACCTGAGAGAATGCATCATACCCGTCGGAGTGTGGATAGACTTGATTACTTGCTTCACAATGAGCTCTTCTTTAGTGGACAAAACCCAAGGAGCGCAAGGAAGCTGCACTCCACCATCAACACTCGACTGCGGCCAAAGCGCCTCCATCTTACCTACCTCCTTCAAATCCATTCGTGCCCCTATAGTGTCTCTCTTTCCTGTGATGTGGTCCCATAGCAAGCTGCCCACATTCTTGAAAATATGCATGGGATCCAACAAGTGGTTGACCTGTAAGTGGATCCAATATGGCAACTCGTAGAAAACGGAGAACGGTCGCATTCCATTTGGATGTGATTTCGGGTTTACCATTTTCAGCTCGTACCAGCTTGCGGCATTCATACGTGTTGGAGGTCGTCCAAGGAAACCTTCCCTGAGTTCATGATCCTCCGGCAAGAAAGCGGCGTGTCCTTGATATACCATCTTCTTCATGGTTTGTGACCTTCGGAAGTCTAACTGTGGCCCACACAATGGACATGCATGATAACCTGAGGTAACCAGACCTGTAAGGCGAGCCACGACCTAGTGAATACTTAATTGAATGGAGATAAAATATAGATATTACCAGCGAGAATGGAGGTTTGCTCACGTGAGCACTCTCCCAATCCCAGAAAGTCATGCATCGTCCACATGAGAATGGCTCGAATGTTGGCTGACCGCCGACCATCGTGCCTGCTCATATCTTACACAGCGACCCCCTCCTCCCACAAAATCTTAAGCTCATCGACTAATGGACGAAGATACACGTCTATATTTTTTACTTTGTAGCGGCCTGCGACGAGCAAGCTAAGGATGAGATGTCCTTTCTTCGTAGAAAGCTATGGAGGGATATTGTAGTTGACAAGCACTATAGGCCACACACTGTAAGAAGTTGAGCGCAGACCGACGAATGGGTTCACACCATCCATTGCGAGACTCAGCCAAAGATTCCTTAGCTCTCACGCAAAGCCTGGGAAGATAGAGTCAATGTGGCTCCATGCGCATGAATCCGCTGATATTCGTTGAACTCCATCCGTGGACCTATTCTGCACATGCCACGTTGTCAAGCTTGCCATGCCGGACGTGCGAAACATGTGGTTTATGCAGGGGATGAGCGAAAAGTGTCAGAGAACTTTTTGAGGGATGGTTTGCCCTTGCAAGTCTTGTCGATACCAATGAGCACCACACTTTGGACATGTCTCCATAGTCTCATATTCATCTCGAAACAGTATGCAGTCGTTGATACATGCATGGATGTTATTGTAATCCATGCAAAGCTTCCGTAAAACATGTCGTGCATCATCAGGAGACTCAGGCATGGTATTTGCAGGTGGTAATATATGATATTTTAATAACCTAAAAAAAAATCATAAAACACCTTGAAAAAGCACAAATTTTTGTAATAATATTGTCAAAAAAAATATCAATGAAGCCTATGTGCAAGGTACCTGAATAACTTAGTCACATTCGTATCGCTCCACCCGTATTTTGCTTGCACACTTAAGAGTGCAAGCAATGTCTTCAACCGACATACTCGGCACCCATCATATAATGGTATGGATGCTTCCTCTCTAAGCGAATCAGATGTCTCGACATCCATGGAAATCAATGCATCGATCATTGCCTCCATCTCGGGCTCCAAGATTGTAGGTAGGTCGGGAAGGTTGTCTGTCTCCTCTGGCATTGATGGTATAGATGGGCCTTGCGAGTGGTGGATTGGCTCCTGCAATCCATCTATCGCACGTCCACAAACTCTTCTAATTGGCCGCAAAGGGTGCACTCCCCCTTGGGTCGAGACATCACCCCCTTGGATAGAAAATTTGCCAACAAGACCCAATCTTATTGTGTATGGTTTTCAATTAGCTTGCGAGTACAATGCATGATTAATATTAACTTCAAATTACCATTTGCTGAAAATCCGCAATCGCCTAATCAATGATCTCAGATTGAAACTCGCCAAATGGTCGTACGTGTTCTATAGACAATCGGCGTTTTTGTCTAATTGCCAACTTGCATTGAGAGCAAGGACATAGGACACGCTGATTAAGATACGCCTCGCGATCTTGAACAATAAGACCTTCGTTTTCCATCTTATCTACATTACAGCAAACGAGGCTCAAATGGATAGCTTTATGGAGATGTATGTCAAGTTGCAAGTTGACCATAAGCTCTTGTATTGTACATAGTAGTTGAGAGATTTATTGATGTTATATCTCGGCCTTATATCATGCTCAAGGATTTGTTTGTCTCGGTAGATAATTATTCATTATTGTTTTAAAAAAAGCATTGGTTCATAAGGTTCATGAGTCGAAGACTAAATGTTTGGACTTGACTAAAAGATTGGATAATGGCTTAGATGCTAAAAGGAAAAGTGATGAATATGTTACTTCATCATTGCAACAAAAAGATTGGTGACAAGGATGCTATGATTAATGAAGTTCTTCATGAGGTGAATATAGAGTTGAAGGGGATGGAACACGATTCTTCTTTGGGATTTAATGGTGATAAGTCAATTATTGAGGTGTCTTCTTGTACAACCATTATACCTTATATACCTAGCTACGGTCTCTAGGTTATGTACTTTGAGTATCTTAAAGGGGCTCTACTAGGATTACTTATACAATTGCACTAGAGGGCTTTGAGTGTAAGTAATCCATTTATGAGCATCATTGAGGATCTCTTAGTCTAATAATAAATCAGTCTCAACAAAAAGCATCTTAGAAATGTGGTTTTTTTGTCCTAGAACCGCGTATTAAAATTAATGCCATCTATGAAATTTATCAACTATAGTAATAAAATTTGTTTCAATCAATTCTACTCATAGTCATAAGACCTGAGAGAAAATATCCTATGCTCAATTTAAGGGATTCTTCTTCTATAACAATACTTTTGGGTTCATTTTGATGGAGTACCGTAATGACCATTAGCTAGGGTATCATTTTCTTTTAGTCCTTTCGTTGGCTAGTTGGCATGATTTCTAATTTATTATGCCTATAAAGTTAATACAAAAACAATGAATTATGCATATCGCAATTAGATCCCCTACTTGGACATTATGAAGGACATGACCAATTTTAAGCCATCTTAAAGAGTCACCAATGTACGTGGCCCATGGCAAAGCACATTACATACCATTATCGATAAGTCTATTATCGTGCATCTTAAATCTCCTAATTAGACTTTATAAAGTGTATGACTAATTTTTAGCCCTCTTAAGGAGTCGATATAATGGTACCCATAAAAAAAGCAAAGTGGATACCATTACCATAATCATGGATATGCTATCATTCCAATAAATGTTATCTTTCTCTTTCTCTCCCTCTCTCTCCCTCTCCCTCCCTCTCTTTCTCTTTCTCTTGCATTTCCTCTCCCTCTAACAATATATCTTAACACTCCCCAAAAGCAAAAGGGAGAGGGAGAGAGAGAATGCACTCTCCCTCCCTCTCCCTCTCCCTCTCTTTCTCTTTCTCTCCCTCTCTCATTTCCTCCCTCTCCCTCTCCCTCTCCCTCTCCCTCTCTTTCTCTCTCTCTCCCTCTCTCTCCCTCTCCCTCTCCCTCTCTTTCTCTCCTTCTCTCTCATTTCCTCTCCTAAACAAGCAAAAAAGAAAGTGATTTAAACCTTTAATAAGCAAAAGGGAGAGGGAGAGAGAGAATGCACTCTCCCTCCCTCTCCCTCTCCCTCTCCCTCTCTTTCTCTTTCTCTCCCTCTCTCAAATCCTCCCCCTCCCTCTCCCTCTCCCTCTTTTTCTCTCCCTCTCTCTCCCTCTCCCTCTCTTTCTCTCTTTCTCTCTCATCTCCTCTCCTAAACAAGCAAAAAATAAAGTGATTTAAACATTACACAAGCAAAATGGAGAGGGAGAGAGAGAATGCACTCTCCCTCCCTCTCCCTCTCCCTCTCTTTCTCTTTCTCTTTCTCTCCCTCTCTCATTTCCTCCCCCTCCCTCTCCCTCTCCCTCTCTTTCTCTTTATCTCCCTCTCCCTCTTTCTCTCACATTTCCTCTTCTAAACAAGCAAAAAAGAAAGTAATTTAAACCTTAAACAAGAAAAAGGAAGAGGGAGAGAGAGAATTCACTCTCTCTCCCTCTCCATCTCCCTCTCCCTCTCCCTCTCTTTCTCTTTCTCTCCCTCTCTCTCCCTCTCCCTCTCTTTCTCTCTCATTTCCTCTCCTAAACAAGCAAAAGAGAAAGTGATTTAAACCTTAAACAAGCAAAAGAAAGAGAGAGGGAGACTCACCGATGAGATATGGCGAGTGTGGGGCGGCTCCTCTTTGCGATGAAGGCTCCTCCTCTCCTTCGCGAACAACGGCGGCGGCGGCAATGGCGGCAGCAAGTCTTCTTCCTCTCCTTCTCTCACGACGGTCGCTCTCTCCCTCGCTCTCCCTCTCAAAACACACAATGTGCAAACGCGAAATGAAACCGCACTCGATTTTGGCCTGCTTTTTTTCCCTGTGAATCGTCGCTATTTGCGTTGCTATTGGCATTGCTATTTGCGTTGCTATGTGCGTCGCAAAAGCGATGAAAATAGCGACGCCAATAGCGACACCGCTACCCGCCGTCGCTAATCGGCGTCGCTACTAGCTCAAATCCTTGTAGTGTAGCTGACGCGCCGTCGATCCTACGAGTGTAGTGAGCTTACCTTGATGCCGATATGAGTTTCCTTCTCTCTCACACACACCGATACCTCCACGATTCTAGATTCTAGCTCAAGCATTCTCAAGCCTCCTCCATCTCCAAGATCCATCGACCATTGCCGCGCGCGCAAGAGAAGAGAAGAGAAGAGAAGAGAAGAGAAGAGAAGAGAAGAGAAGAGAAGATAAGAGAAGAGGAGACAGTGAAGAGCTTCACCCTCTTGATCCCTCACTCCCACACACTCACCCTCTCACACTCCGTCTCTCAAGAGCACACACAAGCAAGGAGAAAATAAGAAGAGAAGAAGAGAAGAGCTCTTGTTAGCCACACACCAAAGAATGAGCTTCCATTCACTTTTTGAACTTTATATATAAAAACCTAAATTCCATGGGTACCCATCCCTTTCTTTTACATGACCGGCCATTGTGGCAAGGTCCTTTGTCTATTCTGCCTTCTAGCCTTATGTCTCTAGCCTACACCCATTTAATACTTTACAATTGGTACAGGAGGGAGCATGGATCTCTTTTACACAAGCTTTTGGAGGTTTTTGAGGCATCTTTCATTTAAAATTACGCCTTTGGCCCCAGCTTAGCTTTAGAGGCCGCTTGCATGTCTTTGCTCTTTTTTTATGCTCTTCCCACTTTTTCATTCATTCTTCGGCCTTCTTGACTTGGGGTTAACATTACCCTCCTCCGATATGGGTGCCAATCCCATGGCACTCTTGGCTGCTGTTGGGGTTTAAAAGGTAGTTGGCAAAGTAGTCGTGTGAGGGTAGGGCCATGTGTAAACTCAGGTGCTCGTGCCTTTGTGATGCCTGGAAGGAAAATGTGTGGTGGTCTATCTAAGGGGGGATATTGATCTTATTGTGTAGTGTATTATGTACGTGTTGGTTGAATGGGGAGTTGGGTCTCTAACCACAGGCTAGCCTGGGTGATGTCCCACACTTGAGGACCCCATTTGTGCAAAGGAAGGTGCAGTGCAAGTAGCTTAGGGTGACAGGTCTATTAACCATAGGCGAGTGGTACCCCCTAGGTATGTCCTATCCTTGATGGGCCCTAAGCGTGAAGTGGGGAAGCAAAAAGGGCTAGGCGGTTAGGAGCGGGGCCAATCAACCAAAGCCACCAAGCATGCCTAACTTGAGGACCCCTAGGTGCAGTGATCATGCTTTATGTGGTGTTGAGTGCTTCTGTAAGTGAGTTGTTTTATCCATTCCGTACATAATGTTCCTCTTGCTTTTCCTTGTTAAAAAAAAAAAACAAAGTATTACACTAGTAGAACAATAGCCTGTGCCTAATTCTCCTCGTCTGATTTAGGTGGAGAAGGAGGTCGGATGGATTTGCTCAAAAATTGATGGCTTTGCATGTATCCTTTGAGATTCATGCGAATGTGGAGGAAGCTGGTGGAGAGGAAAGGATGGTTGCATCTAGTGAACTAGCTGTTGTTCATATCCTCTAGGAGAGCTAGGCAAAAAGAGGGGAGAAGGCTAGGCCTCATCATTAGATGTGCCATGGCACAAATCTCGATGGCGTTAGGTTCAAAAAAAAGGGGAGGCAGGCCACGTTCTTGTGGGGTTGGGTCCTCCTTGAGTAGTAACTTAAGTAAAATAAGGTACAAGTAGTTACAAAGGTTGGATCAGGGCATGAAGAGAAATCCACGAGGAAACGCATCATGGAATCATTTAGGCTTCCCGAGTTGAAGAGAAGGGCATGTTCAAAGGAGGTAGCATTGGAGTTGTAAATGATAGGAAAATCATAACGCCCATGGAGGGTGGCAAAAAAATCCACACCTACCCTACAAGGGTACGCCATGAACATGGGGTCGTTCCTCTCGTAGGGCACGGTGTTCTAAAAAGCCATCCAAGTGAGCATGCTGATGTCGCACACTTGCCTCCTCCATAGGGGTTGGCAGTTGTATCCCTGTACAATATGTGGTACTTCAAACACCTTGTTTTGCCAAAACTCTGCTTCTTCATTTCCCCATAGAGTGGGGGTCCTCTTCCTTTCTTCTAGCCACTTCTATCCTAGTCGGCTGCTAGTCGCGATCACCTCCTCCATCACCTTGAGCAGTAGGACCCTCCACAGGCTATTGGGCATGAGGAAGCTGAAGGTGAATGGATCTTTTTCTCTTTCCTTTTGCTCCCAAATTACCAGCTCCGCGTGGAATCTAGCAGGGAGGACATCGGGCACGGTGGGAGGGGTGCGGATGGCTTGCCAACCAATTTGGCTCTTAGTTGCTTCCTGGTTTCTTCAACTAAGTTTCTTCGTCTCTCCCTTAGTGTAGCTTGTCTCTCCATAGATGGATCAACCTGTTGTTGTTCTTGGAAAAGCGGCGAGGGGGGTTGTGGGATCACCTCTTCTCTGAATCTCCCCATAACAAATTCAAGCTGAGCCTCCTCCCCCTGCCGGTCTTCTTGTTGTGCTCCTTCTTCAAAGCCCATTGTGTCAAATTCCTGGGGGGTTAGGCCAGCTAGTAGCAGGTATTTTCCTTGCTCTTCTAGGCTCAGCCTAACCTTCCCAGGCTGGGGTGGCATCTGTAGCCTTGCATGCAAAGCTCTGGGTGCGATGCTTAGTTTTTTCCGTACCACCTCCAATGACTCATTTTCCTCTGGGCGGGTCTTTTCCATTAATCTGTTAATGAAGGCCTTTTGCTGGGCATTGAAGGTTGTCTGGGCGGCTTCTGCTTTACTCTCTGCGAGGATTTTTTCTTTCTCCACCAAAGCGAGGTGTTGTGTCAGTGTCTTCACCCTTTTTTCGTTTTCTTCGCTACCCATTCCTCTGCTCTCTTGTTCATTTCTTCCATGCTTTCTCCCTGCTTCTGTACCATGGTTACGAGCTTCTGCTCTTAGGTTTTCAGTTCTCTGCTCATGTTCTCTTGCTCTTTCCTTCCCAAGTGTAGCTGATCGGCGATCTCCTTTCGCTGCTGCTCCCTCTCCTGCTTTCTCTCCTCTTGTTTTGCATTCAATTCCTCCATCATTTTCTTGATGTTTGCAGTTTTCGCCTCCAATTCTCCATGTTTTATCAGGAGGAGCTTATACTCTCTCTGCGTCTGCACCAATTCCTGATTCTCATCCTCCAGCCCAGTGCTTGTAGCTCTCCTCCATATCCTCCTTGACCTTTAATTCATGTTTGAGATCAAAGATCTATCATTGATGCATGGCTATTGTGCGGGTCTTTTTGAGCCGGAAAGCGGCTACGACTCCTTTTCTGCCACCAACTCAACCACAGCCATCTTCTTGTCCTCCTTAGCCTTCTCCAATTGGGAGAGCACCTCGGCGATGTACTCGTCGTAATTGGCTGGTGGCATCATTATTGTGTGGATTGGAGTGGTCGAGGCTTCCACTTTCTGACATTTATGGTCCTCTCTCGACTCAGCATCTGGGGCTGGTCTCTTTTGCCCCGTGGCCATGGTCTCTGTGCTCTTTCCTTGGGCCATTTCTTTATTGATAAAATATTACATCCATGCCACGAAGTTGGAGAACTCTACGCTGGTGGGGATGCTAGGGGTGAGGGTGGTTAGTTCGATGGGAGGCACCATGAGGGTGGGGATAGGATGGATAAGGGCCTTGCCTTTGCCTTCAAGGACAACAGGCGACGTGATTTCTACTACCTGCGTGTTGGAACTAGGCCCTTCTTCCCTCAGCGGGCTCCATGCTCCCAGATCATCGTCCCTGCTTTGCTGCTCAATGGATTGTCGTGTGGCTTTGGCCAAGTCCTCCTCCTCCTTCCTTCTTAGTTTCTCTTCTTCCTCAGTAGCTCTTCTTTGCCTTTCTTCTTCAGTTTTCTAGTACTCTTCCTCCAGGTTCTCTTTTTCTTCCTATTCTTTCCTTTTCCTCTTCTCGGCCTCCTGTTTTGACACCTTTTTAGTCTTGTTGACTTCTTCCATTTCTTTTTCTTCTTCATGTTTCTTCTTCTTCTCCCTCTCCTCAGCCTCCTTGAGGGATTCTCTTTTTACCTTTTTCAATTCCTCTTTCTCCTTCTTGTGGCCTTCATCCGGCTTCTTTTTCCTTTATGCCATCTTCTTCTTGGGTTTCTTGGCCTACTTTTTGCCCGATTATTCTTCTTGTTCTTGATCTTCCTTATCACTCTCGGTCTTGTCGCTGGACCTCTCTTGGTCCTGGTGAGGGGGTGACTTGTTAGGCGTTTCTCCTTCCCCTTCTTCTGCATCTTGTGTCTCCTTCACTGCCTCCTAGATGAGCACAGTCAAAATGCTTCCATAGGCAATAAACGAGGCCTTGGAGGAGGCCTTCTTTCTTTCCGTGGCCTTGGAAGTTGGGGACTCCCCTCCTGCTGGTGTACTTGCTAAAGCTACTGCTTTAGCCGCCTGGTCGATGGTTTTGCGTACATATCCGTTCCAGTCGACTTCATGCAAGGTGTAAGCTGCTACATTCTCCAGCACAAGCACGTTGATTTGATACATTAAGGCATTGTAGCGATCGCTGGAGAAGAGCACTTGTACTAGCTTCGCTTGCAGTCTGGCTTCTGCATCAAGAATATCTTGGATGTTGACGCCCTCATTAGTTAGCACATCCTCCTTTTTCATTTTCAGCATGGCATACATATCCCTCTTCTGCTTCTTCTCTATCTTTGGCTCCAGTCCCAATGCCTTCTCCACCAAGGCAGGGTTTAAGTGAACCTATACCTGTTTAGCATTTTCTCCCCTTCCTACCGTGACAGTGCCGCACTCATTGTCAGAGTCATATATCATAAGAAACTCCACACACTTCGTGTGGTCAGGTTCTTGCACAAATTTCTCAAGGTACTTGGTGAGGTTGCATTGCTCGATGACTCTCTTGGCCACTTTCTCCTTGGCCACCACACCCTTTACCTTGTGAATGGTTTGAAACTTGAGCTGGTTATAGGTGCGGCTTTCAAGAGTGATGCGATATTGTGCTCTTTCCTCCTCCGTGAACGGAAGTCGATGGGCGCAGTCTTACTGCGACATCTTTCGTTCTTGTCATAATCCCAAGTTTTCATTGGTGCTTCCATAATACCAATTCGCAAGAAAATTCATAATTAAAAAGAAAGACTCTATATGTTTATTTAATGAAAGCATTAAAATCCCATCCAATGTAGAATCTTCCCTTCTGACTTTAACTTTTTTCCCTGTATTTCAAAGTTCTCTTGCCATTTTCCTACCTTGCTCATTATTTATGTGTTTATACGTTTTGCTTGATTTTCCTTGGTTTTATTTTGATTCACCTCACTCCCCTCCCCTCCCAACTCGAGAAGAATCCTTCCTAGGATTGAAGGTTTTGGAGGTCGAGGACAGTCTGTAATGGGTCTACGAGTTACCGTCGTAGGAACCAAGTGTAGAAATTAGGGTTGTACTCTAACTGAGCTTCGCGGTCTAGATCAAAAGTTCGAGTGCCCACATGTGTGGTGTAAGTGGAAACATCTGTTAGAAAGTCATCTGAAGCGATGCGACTAGCAATATGTTGCTCTACCTCAATCAGTAGGCGGTCGAGGTAAGGGTGTCCCTTGATGTGCTCTTCTAGGGGTCGACCACAAAGACTGATTAACACTCTATACGAGGTTGGCACGACATAAGTGGGGTCATACTCCATTGTTTTGATTGCACAGCGTGGCTCAACATTTGTCATGACTTGGCAGCCTTCTACTTTCCATTGCAACAAAAGAGTGTACCAGTGCCTCAAGAACAGGGATTCAGTCTCAGCAAGTTTGGATAATTCTGCAATTTCTTGGTTGGTGATGGCAAAAGTGGTTCGCTGATCATATGACGTGGTGAGGCATTGTTTGAGGACTTGCTCTTTAGAGATCTCGCTATTGAGCAATTCAGCAGAGCAGAGTTAGCTACTTTTGCAAAGGCAAGTTCAAACGTCTCCTAAGAACAAGGCATCGTATGGACTTCGGTTGCAAAAGGCTCGAGAAACAAGCCTAAGTCCAAGGGGTTGTAGCTCAGAGGAGCTAGCTCTCTGAAAGTGGCATCTAGTCATCTAATGAAGTCAACCATGTCATTCCCTGTATCTTCGGCTAGATCTGAGACCAATGTCAAAAATAATTTTCGCTCATAGGAGGGTTTAAGACGTGCTGGTGGGGTTGGGGTTTGATAGCACTAGAGCTTTTCACAATGAATAGTTGTGGTTGCAGGTGTTCTTGAGGTTGCGACTGGACTTCCAGGTTTAGGGCTAGGGAAGTAGCAGCTGATGGACTGCTGCCTTCAGAATGGATCATTGTAGTCGAATTGGCTCTAGCGAGTGATGACTCATGTGACAATGTCTGTCATTTGGGCCGATAGGCTTGTTTGACTCTCTTGGGCATGTGCCTAGATGAGCTTGATGGAGGTGGGTCTGGGAAGCACTGCGGCTTATGGTTTTGAGGTTCTATGGGGCTTGGGGTGATCAAGCTTGAGGGCGGTGTACGAGTGGTGCCCTTGGCTATGTGGGCTTTAGGGATCCATATCCAGGCATTCCCCTCATAGTAGCCTTGCACGTGCAAGGGGGCTTTAGGAACCCACATTTGCTTGATCATGCGCCGCTTTCTATAACTGCGCTTTGGTTTCCTAGGTTTAGAGCTTCGGGTCTGATGAGGTTTTATGCGTCGACTCCTAGGCGTTGATTGCGTCTTTCTAGGCCTCCAATGAAACCTAGGCTATTGGGCCTTAGCTTTTGCTGCCATGAGCAGCAGTTCTTGAGAGGTGGTGGGTGGTGGCCGAGCACTATCCTTCTCCTTAGATTTGGCTGCTAATATTTCTACCTGTGGCTGTGCGGACTGTGGTGAGGTTGCGCAGCCCTTGCTGAAAGCTGTAACAATATGGACGTTGTCTATGGCGAGGTGGATGCGCTGCAATTCATAATAAACGTAGCAACGGGTTTCCTTTTTGAAGGTTCTCCCTAGCAACGACTTCATGCATGCGTCTTTGGCTTTTGGCAACATGTAGAAGATCATTGGTACAGTCTTAGACTCGATAGAAACGGCGACCCTACACTTGTCGAGAAGTGCATATGAGCGGCTCCCATATGGGCTTAATTTGGCGTTAGTGGGTTGTAGTGGTGGTTTGCCAAGTTGGGTCTAATGATCTTGAGTGAAGACATTAAAGTCCGCTTCCTCGTCTATCAAGGCATTGAAGACGTATGTTTGCTTGGCAGTGATCGTGATGTGCAGGTATGCGGGCTCCATGGTTTTCTCATCCTCCTCATCAATTTCGGTGATGGTGGCCACTCGTACTTTGGCAAGAGGTTGCAACATTGGTGGCTCATGCAAAGGATGAGTGGGAGGATAGTACTTCTTGACATGACTATCATTGAAGAAGCCTATTCTCTCACTGTCCAGAGTCTCGAGCTTGACGTTGCCCGTTCGGCTGATTGCATGGACTTTGAAAGGTCCAAGACCCCTAAACTTCATTTTTTGCTTATGCTCTTTAACTGAGTATAGGAGCACTAAGTCGCCCTGTTAGTAGTCATGTTGCTTGACTTGCTTGTTAAACCAGCTCTTGCGTCGTGCCTTCTCACATATGAGTGCATGAATGGCTAGAAGGCGAGTCTCTAAGAGGCGTTCGAGTTTAACTAGGCATTGCATCCATGCCTCCTTTCCTTCCCACTGCTCCTGAAGTGTGATTCACAGGCTAGGCACGAAGAATTCTATAGGGTGAATTGCTTTGGTTCCGTAGGTCAGCCTAAAGGGGGGTCTCACCGACAACCATTTTATATGCTGTGTGGTAAGACCACAAGGCTGCCATCAGCTTGTTATCCCAGTCGTTGCATGAGGCAGAGGCTACCTTGGTTAGGACATTGATAAGAATCTTATTCGTGGATTCTGCTTGGCCATTTTCTTGAGGGTAATATGGAGAGGATTTTAGATGGATAATTAGGAAGGTGGATAGGAGATACGCTATCACTTCATTGATGAAGTGTGTGCCTTTCACTGACTAGTTTGATGGGGCAGCCGAATCGTGAGATCGCTTGCTCCCACAAGAACTTGGCAATCATTCGAGCATGGTTCTTTCGTGTTGCTCTTGCCTCTGCCCACTTCGTTAGGTAGTCTGTGGCCACAATGATGTATTTGGCCTACGAATACTGTGCAGCAAGGCTGATGGGTCCTATGAATTTGATTCTCTATTTTTCAAAGGGTTGTCGTGCAATGATTGGGGTCAACTCCATTTGATCCCTGCGAATCGGGACCTTCATCCGCTAACACTCGTCACAATGCTTAAGAAATAGTGCTGCATCACGGAACAACGTTGGTCACCATAGTTGAGATTGCAGCACCTTACGGGCCATCGTGTCTCCGCTAAAGTGTCCACTAGCAATTCTGTTGTGTGCCTCTAAGAGCACATCGTGCATCTCATGCTTGCACATGCATCTCCGTAGCAATCCATCTTGCCCTACGCGATATAACTGGCCTGCTATCAATTGGTAGGGTTGGATTTTGAGAATGAGTCGCCTCAGTCTTGCCTGCTCTATCGGTCATTCAGGCAGTCCATGCTCAAGCACTTGGACTATGTCATCTGCCCAATATGGCATTAGATCGGCCTTGAATAAATTTCTCTTCCTAGAGAGGTTAAAGAGATGGGCGTTTGACAATTCATTGGCAATGCCTTCTCTAACAGCTTCTCCTATGGTGATGCGTGACATATGATCAGTCATGTAGTGCTATTTTCCCTTCCGTACAATTACGAAGAAGTCAAACTCCAAAAGCAGAAGCAACCACCGAGCTATGCATCCTATAGCGCAAGGTTTATTCACTACATATAGCAAGGCTTGATGGTCCACCAAAAAGGTAAAGGGTGTAGCCAATAGATAATGCCAAAACTTCTTTAGAGCAAATACCATGGCCAAGCCCTCTCTTTCTATCGTCGAGTAGTTCATTTTCGTCTCAGTGAGTTGTCTGCTAGCAAAGCTCATTGGATACTCTAGGTTGTGCTTGCCAGGTTGGCACAACACTGCTCCCACAATAAATTTAGAAGCATCGATATGCACGTGGAAGGTAATGTCCAATCTAGGGCTCGTAGAATTGGTGCTGTGGTTAGAGCCTTCTTCAACTCTTCATATGCTTGTTGGCATGCTTCGGTCCATTCAAAGACAATCAACATCTTGTATAAAGGTCTAGCTTTCAATGCATAATTCAGTACAAACCGCCGATAGCATCCTGTATGGCCTAAGAAGCATTGGACTCCCTTGTAGTTGACTGGGGATGAAAGGTCGACAATAACTCTGACTTTCGAGAAGTTAGTGGCAATGCCGTTCTTCGACACCACATGGCCTAGGAAGCATCCATGCTTCACCCAAAAGTGGCATTTCAAGGGGTTCAAGGAGAGATGATATAGGCGACATTGCCCAAAGACTGCTTGGAGTTTGTCTAAGTGTTCCATCGAGGTCAAGTGAACGCAGAGGTCATCGACAAAGACTTCCAACTCCTTGCAAAGCATGTCTTTAAATATGGTGCAGATAAGACATTGGAAGGTGGTAGGGGCATTATTCAACCCAAAAGGCATGACTATGTAAGCAAAGACGCCCTACTCAGGTGGTGAAGGTAGTCTTATGCCTGTCGACAGGATGCACTTGCACCTGATTGTATCCTGAGAAGCCATCTAGAAAATTGTAGGCCTCCTTTCTCGCCACTCTTTCAAGCATGTGCTCGATGTATGGCAATGGATAATTGTCCCTTTTAGTAGCAGCTTTCACCTTCTTGTAATTGATACACACTCTAATTTTTTCGTTTTTCTTCATCACGATGACTATGGGTGATACCCAGTCCGTGTGCTCAATTTTGTAAATGAATCCCGCTCTCATCAGCTTATCAATATCTTCCTTGACAACATGAGCGTGCTTTGGATTCATTGGGTATGGTTGCTGCTTCACCGGCGTTTGCATCTGGTGTCATGGGTATATTATGAGTTACTACACTCGGATCTACCCCTTTAAGCTCTTCCAAGGACCAAGAGAATACGTCTACGTACTTTCGCAAGAGAGTAACAAGACTCATTTCTTCTTCCTTAGTCAAGTCATTGGCAATGAAGGCTGGTCGGGGTGTCTCCCGTTCCTGGGCTAGGTTCACCTCCTTGACCTTGGATAGTCCCTTGATTGGTTTGCTCGTTGGCCCTTGCCGTTTGGCACCCAACAGGATCACTATCCTATCTCCTTTCTTCAATTTTGTAAATCTTTTAGGGAGATTCCGTGGTTTTTGTTGTTTGTCTATTCACTTGTCCTTGGGTTGTTTCGCCCTTTCTTGCTTCAATCGTCTACGCCTCAAGCGGACGAGTAGGTTCCCGTTGGTGTGTCGGTGGCCTAGGTATTTTTGGGTCGCTATCCAAGCTTACCTCCGACTAACAGTTGAACTCACCATCTTCGCTAGAACAAGTGGTCTCCCCTGGTGGTCGCAGTTCAGATGGTGATTCTGTCCTAAGCAGTGGTGTTGCTCCTAGTTGGGCTAGCTTTGCTTGCTCAAGGTCTATGGCTCCTACGTGTTCCAACCGAGCGCGATCACAATCCATGCGCATGATCCCTCGTTCTATCCTGTAGACACTCCTTTTTTGTGGCTTGGAGTCCACCCATATTTGTTCTATTTCATGTCTCTCAGTGTCGTATTCTACTGTGTCTATCTCACCCTCAATTTCGTCACTAAAGGATTGGCAGTCTTCGTACTTGTTATCAGAGTCCTCTGTGTCAGACTTCTCGTCATCTCCTAGGGCTTGGTATATCTCTTTTCGTTGATTAGGGACTAGGGCCCACTTGTAAGTAAGGTTTAAGTCATGCACCCTGGTCCATTGCCACTTGGATTCACCTAAGAGATCCTGGAGTGGTTTGAAGTTTGCTGTTGGGTTGTCACCTAGTTTGTCCGTTAAGTATTCCAAAATCTCCTAAAGTTTCCTTTTGTTGTTTGACACTTGGAAGGTAACGGGCTTAGGTCTCCCACGAAGGGTTCCTACCATCATGCAAACTAGTACGGCAGGCCTGCCCCTCATCTTGATGGCTTGCTCATATGCCTCATGATTCGAGAACGGCAAGTCGACTCTAGCAAGGACATGCATCTAATCCCGCTCATCCTTTGGGCATGGGATATACTTGGTCAAGGCCCCATAAGACTACTTGACTTGAGCATCACCCTTGAGCATCGTGGAGATGGCATCCAAATTGACTGGTGAGGTCTTCCAAGTGTCCATCTCTACCCTTATAGCTTCCGTTCTATTGCCTATGAAGATCAAGCCGTTACCCCAATCTTCGATAACTTTAGCATTGCGCATCCAGGGTTGGCCTAACGGGATATCGTAGTCCACTCTCTTCATGACCATAAAGTTGACAAAGAACTGGACACCTATGATTTTCACTAGCTAGTCTTTAAGCACCTCGGATGGCTTCACTCTCATGCCATTTACTAATGTGACATTAAACTGAGCGGTCTCGACCAGTGGGTTTCCCCAATTCTGAAGTACTGCGTGGCTCAACACACTAACCCTGGCTCCCGTATCCATGATTCCCTTTCTCGTTGCGTCGCCTAAGGCTAGGACTGGTAATACTGCATGCATCTCGGTGCCTTCCCAGAAGGCATTAACATGTAAGGATTTTGGCACAGAGTGTAGTGTTAGACTCGATATTTGTGTTTCTGCATCATGATTGTGTAGATCCGCAGCTTGTTCTCCTGACCCCTCAACTCACTGCTTGAGGTCTTGCCATAGGGTGGGATGCTGCTTAAGCAGGTCTCCCAGGCTTAGTGTCATAGGGGTGGTCACTAGCATTGTAAGGAGGCTGTTGGCTGCTCATCTCTCCCCTAAACCAGATTGTCCTAGCCAATGGCCGTGACTGATTTCCTCCAGCATCAAGGCTTGGCCTAAGAGGTGCTGCCTATGGTATGGTTGCATCTCTTGACTTTGGTCGAGGGGGTGAGACTGGCATGTTTATACTGGGGAGATCATGGATCTCATCCTCTAGGATGGGCTCAGCATCCCTTAAGTGCTCTTGGGCCTCTTTCACCCAGTCCTTCACTTTCTCTATGGCCTCGAGTTGGCGCTTCGAATGCGGGTATGCCCCTACCTTGGCACTTTCCTTTTCAAGCGTCTTGGGGGCTGAAGTTTCTACCTCTACATCCATGCCCTTCTTTCCAATAGGTAGAGTCGTAACACTCTTAGTTTTAAGTGTGATCTTAGCTTCCAACCTCTTCTTCCTTCACATGTGGCTCTTCTTCCCTATCGAGGCTGCATCGAGGTTGCTAGGTCCTGGTAGTGATATGCTGGCCTGCTTCGTTTGGGCATAGGTCATGACCCGCAATGGGATAGGTGTGGCTTCCCCATCAAGGTTCTCGACACCAAACAGCCGCAATGGGACAGATGGTATGTTGGCTGAACTTGAAAAAGGTTTCCGCTTTGGGCAATCGACGAAGAGATGGGTGATTCCACACTCAATGCACCTTAGGTCAGCTTTGTCTCTATTCTGTTACTCCCTCTCGGGCAACGTGATGAGGGATGACCTGGGTAACCACAAGTCCAATAGATGATTGGATCCTACGTCTGCCCTCCTAGGCCTCTATCTCGTCCTCTCCCCAATGCCATCACTAGTACTAGTGGATAATCCAGAAGGACTACGTTGCCCTCGTCGTCGTGAGAGACATAAGGGTATAAGTAAGTCTCTTCCTCATTTGGATCTTCCATGTAGTGGACTGGAGCATCACTCGGTGGATGGGTCACATAGGGACCAGGCGGTCTAGGTATGCCTATAGGGTTTATGTCCATCCTAGGGACAGCCAGCTTAATGTCGTTTGCGACAGTTTGCGCTGCTGAGCTCAAGCCGAGTCTGGTCAAATTTCTGAAAAGTTGAGGCAAATACACACTCGGACCAACTGGTCCAAATTGCAAGGGTGGAGTGGGTGACTTGGACGGGTCGAATCACACTAGTTCAAGGACTTTTTGTGGGCCGAGGGCCAAGTGCCTTCACTTGAACGGGCCGAGTCACATCTTGGGCCGAGTGACGAGTCAGGTCTTGGGCCGAGGGCCAAACTGGTAAATGGGACCGAGTGGACTATGGGCTGAGTACCGAGTTGGTCAAGGGGCCGAGTACCGTCACTCGGATGGCAGAGTAGACTTTGGGCCAAGGGCGGATTAGGATTTTGAGGTCGAGCCAACCGAATGGCAGGGGCCGGAGGCCGATACTGGGACTCGGCCCTAAAATGGCTGCTCAGACAGGCCGAACATGGCATGATGAATACCGTGCAACGACGATTTTGATCAAATCTCGCGATTTAGGCAATCACTCCAAGCACAAACTTCCAAATCCTAACTAAGGTACCAAGGAAAGTTATTGGTATACCTGAGGTGAGTGGTAGGCTCTCCGATGACGAGATTGAATCGAATCTTTGTGGGGACTCTCTCTCTCTTATACACACTGCAATGGTTGCAAATGAGCTCTCCCTTGGCCTCTTGGCTCTTAAACCCCCTCCCGGGTAAGGTTTTGATGCTCCCAATCACTCACTTGTCGATATTAAGCATCCCAAGCAAGCTTTTTGCCATTTTTTGCATGATTCATGCCTGTTTTGCCCTGTTTTGCAACAGTAAACCCTACCCTTTCCCAATTCGATTTCCTAATCCTATCTTACACTAAATGCAACAAGAATCGAAAGCAAAAAACTGAAATGATTTCTCCATCTCTTCCAATCATCAAACTAACTAACTAACCCAAAATACTTACTTGTTTTGAATATCAAAACACCCAACCTTCCTAGCTATCTCAAGCTCTGTTTTGGGGATGAATCCCTTACTTCAATGCTCGATATGAGGTGCACAAGCGCTCAAGCTTGAATCCTTTGGGCCCAACAATGGAGCCAAAATGTGGGGGCTTTTGCTCAACTGCCAAGACCCACCGACCGCTTATTATTTCAAGTGTTCCAAGGAGCTCAAATGGCTATCTCTCACCTAGCCGACATGTCGTTGATCCTACGAGTGTAGTGAGCTTACCTTGATGCCGATATGAGTTTCCTTCTCTCTCACACACACTAGTAGCTCCACGATTCTAGATGCTAGCTCAAGCATTCTCAAGCCTCCTCCATCTCCAAGCTCCATCCACCATAGCCATGCGCACAAGAGAAGAGAAGAGAAGAAGAGAAGAGGAGATGGTGAAGAGCTTCACCTTCTTGATCCCTCACTCCCACACACTCACCCTCTCACACTCCCTCTCTCAAGAGCACACACAAGTAAGGAGAAAAGAAGAAGAGAAGAAGAGAAGATCTCTTGTTAGCCACATATCAAAGAATAAGCTTCCATTCACTTTTTGAACTTTATATACAAAACCCTAAATTCCCATGGGCACCCATCCCTTTCTTTTATATGACCAACCATTGTGGTAAGGTGCTTTATCTATTCCCCCTTCTAGCCTTATGCGTCTAGCCTACACCCATTTAATACTTTACAATTGGCACAAGAGGGAGCCTGGCGCTCTTTTACATGAGCTTTTGGAGTTTTTTGATGCGCCTTTCATTTAAAATAATGCCTTTGGCCCCAACTTAGCTTTAGAGGCCGCCTGCGTGTCTTTGCTATTTTCCCATCCTCTTTTCGCTTTTTCATTCATTGTTTGGCCTTCTTGACTTGGGTTTAACATATGTGAAAACAAAGTTGCTGGAAATAAGTGCTTACATGAGCATTCCATGCTCCTGGTGCATGTTTCAACTCATATAAGACTGTTTTAAACTTACACACATATGTCGGATAATCAAGGTGTACATAACCCTCAGGCTACTCCATATACACCTCTTCAAGCAAGTCACCATTCAAGAATGCATTTCTAACATCCATCTACCATAATTTCTAGCCCTCAGAAATCACTAATGCAATAACTATTCTTACCGTTGCCATCTTGGCAATTGGGCTGAAAGTCTCCTCATAATCTAGGCCGTATTGTTGTGTATATCCCTTTGCAACCAATTGAGCTTTATAACTTTCCAACGAACCATCTCACTTGCATTTCACTTTATAGACCCATTTTCAGCCAATGGGTGTCAAGATTGTGGGAGAGAAGGAAGGAGTTAAGGATAGCTATCATGTAGCTATTATTCATGGGCGGTGTACCAACCGCGTCTGCAACTGACAAGTCGGTGACATAAATATACAACGGTCACCCTGGCGTATCACGAGTGGAGCTCGATATCTCAACACTCCCCCTCGAGCTCAATCCCAATTCCTGCACACCAAGCAGGTCTCTGAACTTGCGCAGCTTCTCTGCGCCCAATGCCTTCGTGAATATGTCAGCTACCTGATCCTCTGTGCTGACATAAACTAGATCAATAAGACCTAGTAAAACCCTCTCTCGCACATAGTGATAATGCACCTCAATGTGCTTTGTTCTAGCATGATAGACTGGGTTATTTGCCAAGTGTATACTACTCATGTTGTCACAATAAATGACAACTGGCCCATCTGTAGACTGATGCATATCATAAAGTAGCTTATGCAACCAAGCTACCTCACATGCAGCCATTGCTGCACCCCTGTACTCAGCCTCTGTGCTCGACAAGGCAACTGTAGGCTGTTTCTTGCTGCTCCAAGTGACTGCAGCACTCCCAAAAGAGAATACATATCCACTGGTAGATCGTCTATCAGAAATACTACCAGCCCAATCAGCATCAGTGTATCCATGCAACTGTATCTGAACCCCAGTCTCATAAAATAGTCCATACTGCAATGTGGACTTCACATACCTAAGTATGCGTCTAGCCGCATCCAAATGTGGTTTCCTTGGAGCCTGCATAAACTGACTTACCAATCCAACAGCATAGCTCAAATCTGGCCTGGTAATAGTCATATAAATCAAACTTCCTACTATGCGTCTGTACATAGTAGGGTCTTCTAGAAGCTCACCTGCATCTGTGCTCAGCTTCACATTTTGCTCCAAAGGAACTGAAATAGGCTTACAGCCTGTCATCCCATATTTGGACAACATGTCCAATCCATACTGCCTCTGCAAGAGCTGTATCCCACTTGGTGATCTAATCACCTCAATGCCCAAGAAATAACGCAGCTCTCCCAAATCCTTCATCTCAAACTTCTGCTTCAATAGCATTTTCACATGAAGGATATCTTCATCACTGTCACCTGTCATAATCAAATCATCAACATAAATGACAAGAAGCATAATACCTTTCTCTGTTTTTCTCACATAAAGTGAGAAATCTGCCTTGGAAATCTGAAAGCCAATAGTGACAAGATACTGTCCTATCTTGTCAGACCATGCTCTAGGTGCTTGCTTCAAGCCATACAAGGCTTTCTTCAACCTGCAAACAAACTCAGGATGAACAGCATGCACATAACCTGGTGGCTGCTCCATATAGACCTCTTCTTGCAAATCACCATGCAAGAAGGCATTCTTTACATCCATCTGATGTAAAGACCATCCCTTTGATGCAGCCATAGCAATGACTGCTCTTACGGTTGCCATCCTTGCAACCGGACTAAATGTTTCTTCATAGTCAATGCCATATGTTTGTGCATACCCCTTGACTACTAATCTTGCCTTGTATCTGTTCACAGAACCATCAGCATTGTGCTTCACCTTATAAACCCACTTACAGCCAATTGCATTCTTACCTTTAGGCAAAGGTACTAACTCCCATGTAGCATTTGCTTCCAAGGCATCCATTTCTTCATCCATGGCTTTCTCCCATTTTTCTTTTCCCATGGCTTGCTCAAAAGATGTGGGTTCTGGTTCCTGTATCACTTTGACCATATATGCATAGTGAATGGCTGTAAATCCATCATATTTCAGCCTATCCACAGGATACCTAGCTCTCGTAGACCTGCGCAAAGTAGGTTCACTCCCAGGTGCTCTCAAAACATCCCTGGTCTTCCTTACTCCAGGTGTAACAATAGAAGGAATACCCAACTCATCATCAATGCTCTGTTCTGAGCCACTGGATTCACCATCCACATAAGAGTGACCTGCATTCACATCAAACATGGGCTGATCAACCTTCTCTTTTCCTTTTCGTGATACCTGCATACCACTATCTGCATTGCTTTGAGAAGATTCTCCTGATCTCAATCTGCCTGTCCATGGCGAAGAATGTGAACCACTGCTAGAGGACGCTCCAGGTCCACTAATATTTTGTGATTGCTGCTGTGAATTATGTGTAGCATTACCATTTTGTGCATCTTCATCATCAATCACATTTACTGGTTTATACCAGCTACTCATCTCATCAAAAACAACATCTCTGCTCACTGTAAACTTACGAGTAGAAGGGTTATAGCATCTATACCCTTTTTGCTGCAGAGAGTAACCAATAAAGATGCACTTCTCAGCTTTTGGATCCAACTTGGATCTCAGCTCATCTGGCACATGTACATAGGCAATGCAACCAAAAATTTTCAAATGAGAAATATCTGGTTTCCTACCAGTATACCTCTCCTCTGGAGTCATTCCATGTATTGCTGCAGTGGGAGTCCTGTTCATTATGTAGACTGCTGTAGCAACTGCTTCAGCCCAATAAAAATCTGGCAAGTCTTTTTCATTGAGCATGGCACGAGATACCTCTCCAATATGCCTGTTTTTCCTTTCTGCAATTCCATTTTGTTGTGGGGTATAACTGCATGAATATTGCTGCTTTATGCCATGCTCCTGCAAGAACTTTGCAAACTCATTTGAGAGGTACTCTCCCCCTCCATCTGACCTTAGGCATTTTATCTGCAAGCCTGTTTCTTTTTCAACCATAGCTTTAAGAGTTTTGAAATGCCCAAAAACTTCACTTTTCTTTTTCATAAAATACACCCAAACTTTTCTGCTATAGTCATCAATAAAACTGACAAAATAATGACAGCCTCCAAGAGATGCAGCTTTAGTTGTCCACACATCAGAGTGAATTAATTCCAATGGCTTCTCACTCTCTTGAACATGTCTAGGAAATGGTTTCCTTGCCTGTTTTCCAAACTGACAGGCTTCACATACCTTATGCATTTCTGCAACCTTGAATTTGGGCAATCCTGCAACAATATTTTGGGCCTGCATTGATTTAAGTCGCTGTACATTAACATGACCAATGCGTTTATGCCAGATATCAATATCTGCAACTACACTGGTCCCATGTGCAAACATTGCTGCACTCAATTCAGACATGTCTGCATCCAATGTAAACATTCTGCCCTTCTTCTTTCCTTTTGCTATCAAGCGACCTTTATTTTTCATATCCTCAACAAAGCATCCATGAGGATTAAATCTGACCTGCAAGCCCTGTTCAACCATTTGACCAACTGAAACCAGATTCTTGGTGATATTCGGGACATGAAATACATCGGACAGGTATTTCTTTTTCCCACCCTGCATAGACAAGGGAATTTTTCCAATCTGCACAATAGGATGTGCAGTATCATCACCAGTCTCCACAAATCCTGGTTTTTCCATTTTCCTTGCATCCTCCATCCATTCTGCATGACCTGTCATGTGGTTTGATGCACCTGAGTCAACATACCATACATCATTGCTTTCTTCTGCACTTGTCATAGAATTGTTCATGTGCTGCACCATGAACAAATGCTCATTTCTGTCATCACCCTGTCTACTAGAGGATGCATAATTTCCTTGTTGCAGTTTTCCATTCATGATGTCATTCTGCTTTTTATAACAGTCTTTAGCCATATGACCCATTTTACCACAATAGTAGCATTCAACATTACTGTTTGCATTTTGGCCTCTTTGCCATCCACCACGACCTCTTTGGCTCCCCCTGCCTCTAGAGTTACCACGTCCTCCTCCATAGGACTGGTTTTCTTGAGTTTGCTGCATATTCTGATTTCTACCACGGCCTCCAAATCGGCCTCCTCTACCTCTGCCTCTACCTCTTCCAGCATTTGAGTAGAAGACAGCTTCTTTTGAAGTTCCTCCTGAAGAAGATGCACCACCATTTCTCTGTTCCTCAGAAATTAGAAGAGCAATCAACTCCTCAAAATCAGGAAATCTTTCACGGACGGAAATGGATGTTCGGAACTGTGCATAATCCTTTCCTAGACCATTCAAGGTCACGGAAACTAAATCATCATCTTCCACTGGCGACCCAATGGAAGCAAGTGCATCTGCAATCTTCTTCACCTTCATGTGGTAGTCGTTGATGCTCATACTTTCTCTTTGCACATTATGCAACTCTTGCTTGAGCTGCATTTTCCTGGCTTGCGTATTTGTGCTATACATTTTTGACAAAGTATCCCATGCCTCCTTTGGCGTACTTGCATCCTGAATATGCACAATCATAGAGTCTGAAATACTGATAGACAGCCAATACATAACTTTCCTGGCTCTCTCATGCCATGTTTTGAATGCCTGCATTTGCTGTTGATTGGGAACATCAGGAAGAACTGGTTCTTCTTCATTTCCTGCAACAAATTCCCAATATCCTTTTCCCATAAGGAAATTCGTCATTCTAAACTTCCATGCCTGGAAGTTGTTCTTGTCAAGCTTTTCAGTGACAATCTGTGAAAGAGAATCAGACGCCATTACAGAATACTGCAAGAAATTCTGTCACTGCAAAAAACACAGCTTCACCCTCACAAGGGCAAATCTGCAAAACTGGCGAAAGTGGTATTTGACCACACAGTCACTTCCTAGTGACGATTTTGCATAAACAGGAACCAAGGATGATTCTGAAACTCCCAATGTCTCTGCGCACAAGCATACGATGCAATTTCTACAGTAACTTTTCACCGACCTGTAGAACAGTGGTCGCACAGCATAAAACTGAGCCTTTTCTTGAGTGCGTGCAGAAAACTTCCGTCTGCAAAACAGGCCCCGAAATGGCCTCAAATCAAAAAAACAAGGTCGCCGAGGGCTAAAGCCCTCGCCCGCAGCATATACTGCCCTCTTGCTTCACCGCGAAGGGCGTCTCAACCTGAGACAATGCACTCCTGCAATTTCCGGCTGTGCTACCTGCAGAGATCTGCTCCCAAAACAGGAAATGAAAGCAACACTGCTCCTCTTACCAGACCACCGCGAGCTTGGCTTGCTTTCTTGAGCTCCTTACCACGAACAAGGCTCTGATACCATGTCAAGATTGTGGGAGAGAAGGAAGGAGTCTCGCTTGAAGCTTTCTTGCTTGCACAATGGGGGAAGACACACAAGGGTGGAGGCTGAAAACAGTTTTCCTCTTCTTAGTTGTGTAAGCCAAAAGAACTCAAGTACAAAGAAATAGAAGAACCCTATATATGGGTCTCAAAACCAAACTCAACTAACTAAGGTGGCATACTAACTGAGCCACGAACTAGAGTAGATAAGGATAGCTATCATGTAGCTATTATTCATGGGCGGTGTACCAACCGCGTCTGCAACTGACAAGTCGGTGACATAAATATACAACGGTCACCCTGGCGTATCACGAGTGGAGCTCGATATCTCAACAATGGGTACTTGGCCTTTAGGCAAACAGACCAATTCCCATGTCTCGTTTTTAGCCAAAGCTGCATATTTCTCATCCATGACACCACACTAATTCTCATCTGTAATTACCTCACTGAACTTCGTAGGCTCTCTAAAGCCAGGCACTTTAGTCATATATGCATAATGTCTAGCTAAATGCCCATTGTATGCAAACCTATCAACTGGTTTTTTGACCCTTTTAGACCTCCTCAACTATAATGCACTCTAGGCTTGTCTCTCATGAGGTGGCACATACCTGGCTTTCCTCACACCAAGTGTCATAACTGATGGTATGCCTAATTCATTTTCAAGACTAACACTGCCAAGTGACTGATATCAAGCTGTAAGTGGGCCAGTCACATTGTCAAACATCTTATCTTTGTCTTTATCCAATCTCCCCCTCACAGATTCAACCTTGTATGCTGAATATGAGAAACGAAACCACACTTGTATGCTGAATATCATGCTGTGTATCATCACTAGTACATACAAATCCAGGACCCTGCTACTAATTCATCAAACCTTTCACCATGAGTAGTCATATGATTGGATGCTCTTGAGTCTATGCACCATTTCTTATCTTTGCCTTGCTTAGGCATATTCTTTGATACATGCTGCATAGCAAACACTCTATCTCCTTGGTATCTTGAGTACCACTGGAAGATGCATAATGTCCATGTTTCTTGCCTTTTTCCTTCATATCAGCTTGCTTTTTATGGCAATCCTTCATGATATGCCCATATCTTCCACAATAATGACAATCTTTATCCCTATTAGAATGCTCATGTGACTGCCAGGATCCACCTCTATCTCTAGGCGATCTCACCCTACCTCTAACAACTCTAGATCCTCATTGTCCCTGCGTATTTGAGGTATGCCAATCAATTTTATACTGTTGCGCATGTGTGTTTTGAGTGTCTTCTGGACCCCAAAAAGCTCCACGAGCTCTACCACCTCTAGCTCGCTAACTAGAGTAAAAGACAATGTCTCTGCCTTGAGATGTGCTTGAACCTGTATTAAAGCCAAGCTTTACTTCTTCATGTAGCAGCAGTGCAAGTAACTCATCCCAATTATGAGGTTTTGTTCTCACAAAAATGGATGTATCAAATGCCTTATACTCCTTGCCTAACCCATTCAATGTCACTACAATCATATCATCCTCTAAAACATGACATCCAATAGTAGCCAGCTAGTTAGCTATGGTCTTTATTTCCATCATGTATACTTGAATGCTCTTGCCATTGCTAGATATGTTGTTGAATTGCTACTTCAGCTGTATCTTCCTTGCATGCATGATATTACCATAATTCTTCATGAGTGCATCCCAAGTATGCTTTAAGGAATAGCAGCTAGTAATCTGCATAGCCATCGCATAAAAAATGGACAAAGAAAACCAAAGCAATACTTCACTAGCTTTCTTTGACCACTATCGGTGAGCTCTCCGCTGTTAATCCTATGTACGATTCCATTCACGCAATTTGGGTTCATCAGCTTCAAGCCTCGTACATAAATCCCAATAGTCTCTACCAGTCAAAAAGTTCTACATCCTGAACTTCCATAGAGCAAAGTTTTTGTTATGAAGCTTGTCTCCCACAAATTGAGTGATATTATCAGTGCCTTGAGCATTTGCCATATTTGCAACCAAGGTATTTGACGAAGGAAATTTGGTATGGCAGCCTCTACACTATGCCAAACTCCCTTCTGTCACAAAGTGAATGAGGTAAGGGCACCACCTAGTCATGGAAGAGCGGACTAGGACGCTATGCAAGAGGGAGAGGAGATTGTGAGGGAGAAGAGAGGAAAACTGAGAGAGAGAGAGAGAGAGAGAGAGAGAGAGAGAGAGAGAGAGAGAGAGAACTACAAAAGATAGATGAATCAATAAAACTTAAGAGGGCACAAGAGATGGAGAACCCTCAAGACATAACCAATATACACAATATGGACACCAAAAGCATGGGCTTATTACACAGTAGAGCATGCATGAGCTATAGTAAGGGAATGAACTGCATAAGCTCATGAAAGAAAATGGGGAAGAGTCAATAGGGTTGAAAAAGGCTTCTTGGATCTCTCTTCTTCTTGCAAATTACAAAGGAGAAGGCCTCTTTATATAGGCCTTGAGGGTGTTTAGGGAGGAGGTTAAGATAGAATAGGAATTAACACCACTAAGGCTGCATTAAGGCGGTTCCACCAATGTGGAAGCTCCATCTAGATGTTTTGTTGACCAATTTGTACTTAATCAAGCTCCATCATAGGTGAGTTGTCTCCATTCTCCCCCCCATAGCTTGAGTCCCAAGAGATCTCCTATAAAAAAATAAAGAGAATCTTCATAAAACAAGATCATATCTAGCAAATGGAGAGAGAGTAGTGAGAATTCATATATTACTACTACAATTAAGGATGGTTTGAGGGTGATTTAGGAGGAGAATTCTAATGTTTTATTAGCTTGAGAGAGAGGAGAAGAGAGGGGAAAGGGTTGGGAGTCTAATGAATGATGTTTTATGGAAGTGTTAAGTGTGAGGAAGAAAGTGTGGGTGTGTATAAAATTGGGAGGTGGTCTCCACCGCAATTCGAAAAAGTTGGCATCCACCATTTTGGCCATATCTCCCGACTCGTAGCTTCAAAACATTATAAAAAATACCAGCCAAAACTTCAGCTCACACGCTACAACTTTAATGTTGAAAAGTTTTTTTGGATCGGGGTGGAAGTATTTTTAAAAAATCTTACAAAATCATACGCCTATTTTTTCTTCCACTAAAACACCATATTAGAGATTTTGGGAATTTCCCAAGTCCCACTTTGAATGAATGTCTTACTTTTGTGAATGAAAGAGAGCACTATGTTTATGTTTATCTTTAAAGGGCACTTTGTATGTTACAAATATGAGATCACACATCTTGAGAGCTTAAATGATGAATTAAGCTATGTGGCTGTTACGAGATTTGGATTTCACCTCTATCTTTTCTAGCATACTAACAAAATATGATGTTATATGGTGGTGGAAACATCAAGAAGGCTTAACTAGTATGTACCTAGGAAATTTCCAAGTTTAATGTAAGAATACAAAGGTTTGATAGAGTGGAGAGAGAATTTAAAATACAAGAGCCTTAAACATTGTATGAAAATATGTTATCATGGCCAAAATTTATAATGTTATGGATTTGAAGATATTATAATACGTTTTTTCTTTTAGATATAGCATCATTTAAAGTGACATGTATAAGTTTCATGAACTAGGACCTTAAAAGAGTCACCACTAACTAGGTGTGGTTTAATAACTTGATCTAATACCATATCATAATAAGTACTTTGGATAACCTATGATGTGATGGTTCTTTTTTTGTGTGAACCAATAGACACAAGTATGTCAAATAATTGTTCACCCCATTTACATTTTTTGTATGTATATGCATGATATATAAATATCTTTTATTCAAAATTTCTATCTATCTTGACAATATATGGACAAGATGGATATTGACTTTGGCCAAAATTAACTAGCTTCACACTTTGACTAGCTAAATGAATTTTCATATCATAAAATAAAGATTTTTTATACCAAGCTAGAAGTTTATGATTTTTCTAAGACTAAAGATTTAACCTTTGGCCAATGATTTGTGTTTCCAAAGAAATAGACATAAATTTTATTATCAATCAAGAGTTATTTGTTAGCTAAGACATAAAGTACAAAATTGGACTTAAACCACTTTATAAGAAATTTCAACACAATTAACTAATGTTATTGAAAGAATAAAAAACATTAAGTAGATTCTCTCATTGATATTGGTGGTGTTTAAAAACACCAAGGTAACTACACAAAACACTTTAAATTTTTAACAAGCATATATTTTATAGCCATGCAAAAGCCCTTAATGTAAGGGATATATTTACTATGGAAGTCATAATTAGTCCATATAGAGTCACTGTCTTGTTGCATCATGTATATTGGAAAAATACAACTTTTGTAGATAGCTGCACTACCATTTATGAAATGTTTGTGATATCCTAACTCATGAGCAAGTTGCATTGCTTCCATATCTTTCAAAGTAGAGACTAAAGGAGTCTGCTTCAACATGGATAATTGTGAGTTGTTCAATGTAAGTGATAGACGATGTGAGGCATTTGTTGAGTATGCTTGTATAGTAGATGGTTATAAAGTACAAAATAGGATTTAAACCAC
This sequence comes from Lygodium microphyllum, assembly GCF_053477565.2. Lineage (NCBI taxonomy): Eukaryota > Viridiplantae > Streptophyta > Polypodiopsida > Schizaeales > Lygodiaceae > Lygodium > Lygodium microphyllum. Next base: position 20,773,570 of record NC_141135.1, on the reverse strand, counting down.
TTTAAAAGAAATTTCAACACAATTAACTAATGTTATTGAAAGAATAGAAAACATCGAGTAGATTCTCTCATTGATATTGGTGGTATTTAGAAACACAAAGGTAAGTACATAAAACACTTTAAATTTCTAACAAGCATATATTTCATAGCCATACAAAATCCTTTAATGTAAGGGATATATTTATTATGAAAGTCAAAATTAGTACATATAGAGTCAACGCCTTCTTATTACATCATGTATATTGGAAAAATACAAATTTTGTAGATTTTGTATAAAACATTCAGCTACACTACCATTTATGAAATGTTTGTAATATCCTAACTCATGAGCAAGTTGCATTGCTTCCATATCTTTCAAAGTAGAGACTAAAGGAGTTTACTTCAACATGGATAATTGTGAGTTGTTCAATGTAAGTGATAGACGATGCGAGGCATTTGTTGAGTATGTTTGTATAGTAGACTATCATAAAGTACAAAATAGGATTTAAACCACTTTATAAGAAATTTCAACACAATTAACTAATGTTATTGAAACAATAAAAAACATCAAGTAGATTCTCTCATTGATATTGGTGGTGTTTAGAAACACCAAGGTAATTACATAAAACACTTTAAATTTCTAACAAGCATATATTTCATAGCCATGCAAAAGCCTTTAATATAAGGGGGATATCTATTATGAAAGTCAAAATTAGTCCATATAGAGTCAGCGCCTTCTTGTTACGTCATGTATATTGGAAAAATACAAATTTTGTAGATTTTGTATAAAACGTTCAGCTGCACTACCATTTATGAAATGTTTGTGATATCCTAACTCATGAGCAAGTTGCATTGCTTCCATATCTTTCAAAGTAAAGATTAAAGGAGTCTGCTTCAAAATGGATAATTGTGAGCTGTTCAATGTAAGAGATGGATGACGTGAGGCATTTGTTGAGGATGTTTGTATAATAGATGGTCTCTTGAAGAAAGAAGTAATTGAAGGTTGAACATATATACCATCTTTATCAATCATGGTCTCGTGCGGTGCTAATGATGATGATGAAATACCATATTTCTTTACTCTAGTCCATTCATCAATGACAACCTTGAATTGAGCATACAATTCATGTCCATATTGAACTGGATCCTGTCCATATCGATCAAACTTGATGACTTCACGTGCATCATGGTATTTGCTTAAGCAATTCAAGTATGGTAGAAGTTCTTTGATCAAGATAGAGTCTTCATGATCAATATCAAATGTTTTTGGATAAATTCCATTCTCAACAGGATTTGGACATCCTTTGTAAGTACTATCATCTATGAGAATAGTCTTAGTATGCTGACAAACATCTCCATATTGATCCCATACATACTTCATAGGCTTGAACATTGCTTCTACTCCCATCTTATCTGGCCTATATATGATTTTGAGTCGATGTCTATGACATTGTTCTTGGCCCCAAATCATGAAGAAAGGATACTTCCTTTTTGCATGGATCTCCAAGCACTTAATAACTGCCATGACATTCTTATGTAAAGCTATTGACCAAACTCCCACTTGGAATCTTGCAAATGAGGCTTCAAGAAACTCCATACACCCTAGTCGAAGAATAAGCCATTGCTATCCCATTTGAAAGCTTTGAAACCTTTTAGACTTAGCAAAGCATCGTTGTAAAGGAAGACCATTGAGATCAAGTATTACATATAATTGTGTTGCATTTCTTATCAAGGAAACATCAATCATATCATCTGAATCTGTTAGATATCCAACCATAGATGTCTTAGTTGAAGTTACAAAGAAGAAAAAGAAGAAGCATATTAGATTCATTTACTTCCTCATCATTCTACCTAATGTTTGAGCTATAAACTGGCATAGAACACTAAAGCAATTTAACTTCACATTGATAAATACATAAATAGGTACTACTTAAAAAATGATGTCTTAAGAAAAGAGACATTTGACCATGTGGTCAAATCTAATCAAAAGTAATATCATGAGGTGAAAAAAATATATATGATGATTTTTTTGAAGTAAAATCTATTCTAATAAATTCATTTTTCCATACCTACTTTTTATCGCTAGTTATAAGTATATATACTTGAGATACTAACAATAAATTATTGTAATTAGTTGCACAAATTATATTATCATTATAATATTTAACATACTCAATTTTTAAAAACGCCTTCAAAATGGCATGTACAAAGAAGATGTTTATTAGTCCTAATTATTAAAAGAAAATTTAATCATGACACTTTTGACCATGTGACCAAAACTATGTCACATATAAGTGACACATGACAATTTAATTGAGATAAGTTACATTCTATTTGAATAAGTTTACATAGTTTCTTCTTAAGGACTAACTATTCTATTTTTGAACTAGTTATATCCCATAGATATTTAAACTCACGAATTGTAATAAGGATTTTACCTTAATATTCCATATACACATCTCAAAAGATACATTGGAGAGAAATCTTTGTTGCAATATTTATTACTGAGGTAAAACTCCTTTGGGAGGTGCAATGAATCTTTTTTGGGGTGTGTAATATATTGTTGGCTTTCTTATCCTAAGGTACATGCATAGACATACATTAGTGATGTAGTAAAAGAGGCTATAAGAGATAAGAAATTTTACCATGTGGACAAATCTAACCAAAACTAACATGACAAGATCATAACACAACACATATAAGAGTTTAATTGAAATAAGATCTAAAATAGACTTAAGTAAATTTTGCATAGCTAGCTCAAACTTTTCATTATGATAAGTATTCTTACACACTAGATTAGAATTAAATAGTTATCCTTACAAATGATGATAAATTTTAATGAGTTGTTTAATACCGATTTGGTAAAATATTTACTTAAATAGATTTTTTAAACCAAACATGCTTTGTACCTTTTATAAAAAATTAAAAAACCAAAGATATAGTTTCTTTAATTAATATCATCAAAGAAAGAAAATATTGCAAATGCTAATGGAAGTAACTTCTCAAGAAAAAAATCAAAATTACATCAATGTGTCTTCCTTGATGAAAGGAGAAGGAACGGAGCTTAAACACCTGAAGTAGCCCTTAATTTCTCTTTTATAATTAGACTTGCTATATCTTGGATTGATTCTTCTATGCCCTCGGGTGGTACTTCAAGAACTTGAACTTCAGTAGGAGGAACCTCTTGGGAGTTTGAATTTTGTTTGGCACTCTCATGGACCCTCCACAATTGTGCTTGTTGCAAACCACTGCAATAGTCTTCATATGATTTATCAATGCCACCTTAGATGAAAGTCCACTTGCATATACATCAAATACAACCTCATGAGCATCATTGAATGCTTTGATTGTAGTTTCCATAACTTTCATTTTCTTTCTCAAAACGGCCTTTGCAATCCTTTGTTCTTCTTCAAGATCTTCATCATTGCACTCCTTGTCTAAGCCTTCAAAGTCCAAAATGGAAGACTTGTTGACATTGTTTATATATCACTCGAAATTGATTAAGCTTTTCTCCATGGTCACTAATGTCAAAACCACAAAAGAATCTATAGATCCAAAAGCAAATGTTCTATCCATTGGTAGGAAGTTAACACTACCAACTAGCATGCGATACTTGCAAGAAATGCTTTCAAGAGCATTTTCCAAAGATGCCATTTGCTTTCGATCAAGAAATGATAACAACATGAATTGTTTAGGCTCACATGTCATTTGTAGTAGAGTGGATACAACCTTTCCAAAATTTATAGAGTCCCATTTCATTCCCTCCACCCCATGTGGTGCTGCATCTAGAACAACAACCCCAATGGTAATTGGATCTCTGTAAACATTATGTATAAGATCAAAGGTTTCTAGATTGCATCCGACAACATATACACGCCAAGGGGAAGTAGTGGAGGATTGAAGAGGATTTTTCTTTTTTCCAATTAGGAAGTTCACAATATCTTTTGCTCCATTTGGTAGGGACCCTGCATCAGCTCCACGTGTGAGCTTCTTTGATACCCAATCATTGCAAATGCCTAAAATCTTTGTGTAGACTTCATCATTGATATCATAATCATCAACAAGCTCTTTCCAAGTCTTCATCACAACGCTACTTTTTGGAACTGAAGCATTGAAAAGAGTGACTAATACCTCCTTTAGGACCCTATCTTGCTTGATTTTCTCAGCCCTTGTTCCCATGTCAATCATATCTTCCTTATCCCATTTGTTTCTAAGAAAAAGGATATGACCTTCATTGATCTCCTCTTGTAGTGTAAGGATGTCTCCATCCTTTAAACCCATAAGACAACGAAATGCAGCAGGAGAAGGTTGCCTTCCCTTTTTTCTCGAACTCTCCTCTTGGGATATAAGTTCACCTCTAGAGTATCTCTTCATGATTTTGATCCAACTATCAAATATTTCTTGGGAGCTAATAATCATATGGCAATCTCTAGATGCACAATTTTCTCCAATGTATGCCACAAATCTCTGCAAAAGAAAGATCAAAATAGTGAGCATAGAACAAAAGAAATAGCATCACACTAATCTTTACAAAAAAAAGAAGGTAAGCTTATATGTGATTACCTGCCATGGTACTATTTGAGAGCTTGTCTTAGAAAGCCCTTGTTGGGGTTTTGGTGGAGAACCAAATGCTAGCCACTGATCTCTTAATTGTTGAAGTTGCTCAACATAAGGGGCATTCTTCATAACATTATGTGATTCCATAATTGTCATTCTTGCAGGTCAATGCACATTTCTGTAGGACAATCAACTAATATTCTAGCATTTCTTGTGGTGTATAAATTCTTGGTTGCTAGACAACGTGTAGTATTACTCTGAATATATATCTTTGCTGCATGAATTGAGTGAAGCCCTGATATAATCCAATAACTATAAGTGTCCAACTTATTAGCATCCACCTCATCACGATGCATGGGTCTCTTCTCATTGTTGTCTTGTATAAAAGGCATAAGATATGCTGATGTTGCTGGGTTCATGGGAGTCTTTATGAAAGACGTGGTTAGCTTCTCTACATAATCCCAACATAGTGACCTATAAGCATACAAAGGAGGTGCCTCATAACACCTATCAACGAGAATAGGAAATTGTGTTGTTGGACCAAATGGAAAGAATTTTTCAAACATGTGAAATCCTGATTCTTCCTTCTTTCCCTTCTTCTTAACTATTTCAGGAAAACCGAATGTTCTTTCTACTCCCTTGACCTCAAGACAAATTATTGGCTTTGCAGGTGTAACTTCTAACATGGAAGGTAAAGTGGCATCATTCTTAGTAGTGTTAGCAGCCATACTAACAACAAGAGCTTGTGACAAGGAACTTTGTTGAGGTGATTTTGACTTTGAGCTTGTGGGATTCCATGAATTATTTTCTTCTTAAGGAGAAGGTGAAGATCTCAAGTCTATTTGTTTATCTTGGAGCTTCATTCTTTTGTTACGGCGATCAGATTTTCTTGATAGGGAAAGTAGCTCACTATTTTGAACAACTTGGAATGCTAATGTAATGTCTTCTGTGCCCTTTACCTCCTCAAATAAGGTCCATCCCATTGTTTTCAAAGAGTATTCTTCATCCTCTTTAATACGGGCAAAGTGAAATGACAAAGGATCAAGTTTGTATACTACATTTTTTCCCTTGATCTTAACAAGATTACATGGTATTCCCTCTTTCCCAGCACATCCATTTGTTATCTTCTCTATGACACCATCTTGTTGAAAAAATGCAATATCACTCTTCAAAGTGAATAAAAGAACATTGTCAGCCCTTTTTCCTTGACTATCATAAACATCCACATACCATGGATACACAAAACCACCACTAACTCCATCAATGGTTTGGGTCTCCTTTTTGGATGTGCTATCTTTCTTTACCATTGAATAGTTCTACAAAGAGAAAAAGTTATTAGACAAAAGTGGATTTAAAAATATTCAAAATTCACAAAACCCAAATAAATGTATAAGATTTCTAAGGTTGAAAATTGAAAACACAACAACACAAGATTTTACGAAATACAAGACAAATGTACTCCAAAGGGACTCTTCCATAAAATGAAATATTGAAATTTGAGATTAAGTGTGGTATGAGATCCAACCATAAATATGTGTGCTTATGTATCAAATCTCATGGATTATCATGGCCCTAAGTTAGCATTAATTATGTTTCTCTTGCAAAAATCATATAGTAAAAACTTTGCCATGGACTTCGGTGAGAAGATCAAATTCTATTAATAGTGAGACTTGACCATGGGCTTAACCAAATGGTCAAGTGATAATGAAATGTTGAGTGTGAGTGTGGTATGAGATATAGTGAAAAATCATTGTGGTTATGTAGAAAATGTCATGGATGATTTTGTCCCTAAGTTAATATTGGGTTTCTTCTCCATATAAGTTTCCTATGCAAGGATCATACTTTAGGAACTTTGCTAAGATTTTTGGCCATATGATCAAATCCTGTTTAATCAAAGAATGAGATTTAGTCCAATATGAGATCCACCTATTTATCAATGTGGTTATGTAACAATCTCACAATTCCATTTGGCCCAAAGTTAACATTTTAATTACTACACATGTAAGTTTCCCTTGAAATGAGCTATATTGTAGAAACATTGTCATTGGTTTTAGCCATGTGGTCAAATTCTATTTATTCATAAGACTTATCTATCAAATTAGAAACTTTGCATTGGTTTTTTACCATAGGGTTCTTTAAGGCTAGTTAAAGAGAGGATGCGGTTTATTATGATATGAGATTCACATCTAAACAAATATAGCTATGTAGCAAATCCCATAGATATCAATATAAGATAAAGTGAAAAACACTTGAAAGATGGAGATTTGATCTCATGGCAAAACCTACAAGATAAGACAATTTCTATAAACTGGTTTTAACCATATAGCCAAATCTAGTTTCATAACCATATGAAGAAAGTGATTCATTTGTTGTAACATGCTGTGAAATTGGATTTGACTATATAGCCAAATATTATTTTATAATGGAATGAAAAAGTGGTCTCATGGTTTGCAAGATTTATGAGATTAGATTTGATCATATGACTGAACAAAACAAGAATGGGGGATTCTTGGATGCTAGCATTGATAACAAAATGAAAGATTTGACCATATGGCCAATTTTTATTTTGTAGTGGAATGGAAAAAGTGGCTAATTTGTGGAAAAATGATATGATATTTATAGGAAGTTATGAAAAATTGAAATGAAAGAAATGGTTTATGGAAACAAAGTGGTTAGTTTGTTGCACAACAAGTTTTGACCACATGGCAAGACTTCCTATAAATATAGTAGGTAATCAAGGAGCTCCAAGTAGAAGATGGTCTTCCTTTTTTGGAGATAATATAGAAGATGTTTTTCTTAGAACATTTTTCCATACAACCAAATCTAGCATACCCAAAATTTGTGTGGTTGAACCCACCATAGATTTAGTCTTAATTTTTTAGGATCAAATTCCAAAAAAGTGGTTTGTTTGTTGCAAGACAAGATTTGACCACATGGCCAAATTATAGAAAGTAAGGAATTCTAAGTAGAAACTAGCCTTTCCTTTTGGAAGCAAGCAAGGGTTGATAATATAAGAAAGTATTTGACCAAATGGCAAAATGTCATTCTTGTAGTAAAATGAACAAAGTGCTTGATTGGTTGCAAGATATTGTGATACTACAAGAGTCCTTATTTTGGCCAAGAGATAGCTTAAGGAGAAGATTTGGCCACATGGCAAAATCTCACAGTATATTGAAAAAAAGAACATAAATTACTTCTTATATTATAAGAAAAGATTTGACCTCATGGCCAAATCTTAGATTGTATTGAATAAAATAACAAAAAAGTACTTCTTATATTGCAAGAAATTTTTTGACCATATGGTCTAATCTATAAATTGATGAAAGACCATGATATATGTTGTTAGAAAATCAAATTACATCCTATGGTAAAATCATATTGAGTATTTGTAAGTATTGTATAGCCATATGCTTATTGCAAAATTATAAAGAGTGTAACCATAAAATCTGATGGTACTGCTTTTACTATGAAAATACAGTATAATGGAAAGTTCTATATAGTAAAGTATAATACAATGTATAAGAACTTGATAAAATGCTCTAATATTACGGAATGATACAACAAATATAAGGCTAGGTTTAGCCTTGAGGAAAAATCTTGAGGTATATAGCATCACAAAATAGAAAGAAAGGCAGACCCCGCCATTGGGGGCATTGCCTCCAAACCCCCACCGGGGGCACTGCCCCCAAATCCCCGCTGGGGGCGTTTCCCTCCGGACCCCCCATTGAGGACATTGCCCCTAGACTCCCACAAGGGGGCGCTACCCCTCAGACCCCCCGTTGGGGATGTTGCCCCCAAACCCCCACACCGGGGGCACTACCCTCGGACCCCTACTAGGGGCGTTGCCCCCTAACCCCCATCAGGGACACTACCCCCAACCCCCTACTAGGGGTGTTGCCTACATACCCCCACCAAGGACCCTACTACTTAAACCCCCCATTGGGAGCTTTGCCCCCAAGTCCCTACAACGAGCGCTATCTCGAAATCCCAACTGGGGGCATTGCTCCGAAACCTCCACTGAGGACGACATTACCCTCAAACTCTTACTAGGGGCATTTCTCCTAGACCAGCTCCTTCCCCCTGGCCCCTCTTAAGAACCCACCATTGGGATATTGCCCCTATTTCCACAACTAGATATTTTTCCTACATACTCTCTATCCTAACATACTAGAGATTCTACTCTCAAACTATCACTAAGGTGGGTTCAAAATCCTCAATGATATTACACATTACATATTAGATACATTTAATATACATAATCTTATAAAATATGATTTAATATATTAAAATTATATTTATTAATTATTAATAAATTATATATATATATATAATATATTCCATAATATGCACATAGTATGATATTATACTAATATAACATGATTTAGACTAAAATAGTATAACTTAAAAATAAAATGTAATATGATACATTTTACTATTATCAACAAGTAGGTAGTATAAGATTTATAAATATTTAACCATGATAAAAATTATCTTTCCTTCTCAAATAGCTTTTAATTGATGCTAAAATTTCCTCAATATTTATAACTTTGTGTCATAGTGAATGAAATCTCATATTCTTTAGAGGTCATTGTGGTTTCAACATTTAAGCACAAGGTCAAAGTTTCTCAAAAAATATCTTTATCCTTGTTGTCATATGGAATACATGAAATAAAGATTTTGATCATTTGATCAGATATTTTCCAATGGAGATCACAGAAATTATTTATTCTTGTTGACATACAATAAAGGCTTTGAACATGTGGCTAAATCTTGTTCTATGGACATCACAAAAAATTATTATTCTTGCTATCATCTAGGTTAAATACATGTTTTGACCATATGGCTAAATCTTTTCTTGTGGATATCACAAAGAATTTTAATCCTAAGTCTTGTGTAAAATAGTTGCAATAGAGGTTTTGACCATCTAGCTAAATCTTTTTCCATAAAGATCACAATGAACTTTTATTCTTGTTATATGTATTTGACTTGAGTTTTGACCATTTGGCTAAATATTTTTCTATGGAGACCACAATGAGCTTTTATCCTTTTTGTCATGTGAAATACATACAATAAAGGTTTCAATCATTTGACTATGTTTTCCCCTATGGGGATCACAAATAATTTTTATATTTGCTATGGTATGGAATACATACAATAGATTTTTGACTAGGTGGCTAAATATTTTCCTATAGACATTATAAATAATTTTAATCATTGTTCTCGTGTTGAATAGATATAGTATAAGTTTTGAACATCTGCTATATCTTTTCCTAATGAGAACACACAAGGAAGTTTTTTCTTACTCTAAGAGTAGCTAATAAAATAATGTAAAATCAAGGCAACTAAAAATAATAGAAGAAACTTTTCTTACTTTAGGGCGGCACAGTTCATGAGAAAGTTTGTTTTTGGCCATATGGTCAAATCTATCCCCTTCTTTCTGTACAATGTTTCCATTAATACTTTCTATTATGGAAGTTGGACTCATTCTATCTAATGTTTAAGTACTTTTTTTATTTCAATGAAATTTGATACTTCATTGTATTTAGCAATTTCATCACTATTTTCTTCTTTCTGAGAGGTGACAACATACAAATGATAAAATCACCATTTTCTCACTTGTACAGGTATCATGAATAAAGAATTTTATTTTGGAGAAACTGTGAATTTGCTAGTTGATCATGAGATTGTTGCACTTGGTAGAGTGCATGCAATACATCCAAATGAGATATGCCATGGAGAAACACTTGAAAATGGATATATTTCAGTGGCTGTTGATAAATGTTTAAATGTAGCAGCGTATTTGCCATTCCCAACAATTGATGCAATGAAGGTTCATGAAGCTGTAGGTGGTTTTGCAAAATGGGGAAAGAAAGATGTGGTGGTTGTTTCAAACTCAATAACAATTCATGACAGAGGAGATGATTACGAATCAGACCATGTCCTACCTTCTGAGGATATTGATGTGCTTAGCATTCGTGAAAGTTGGAGAGAACGTAGAGTGATGCTATGGACAGAAGGCAACATTGTGTGTGTTGGGACAGGGGTTATATTATTGGCTTTTCCATATGATGTGATAAACTTTGAATTGCTAGGAGAAGAGGATGTTGGTGTGGTGGTAGATAAAGCCCTTGATCAAACCATAGGAACATACATAGATGACAACCTCCACTGTGTCACTTTGGAAAGATGTCCTATTAAACAAGTCACCTTTGATGATGGCACATCACTGCTACAACAGCAATCATACATGCAATTTGTCTCTACAAATGCTTGTGCCAAAAACATGGAAGATGCCAATGAAGATTATGTTTCTGCAAAAAAATCAATTTTTGTTCAGAAGAGATTGTATTGTATGGTCAATAGAAAGCCTCGAATTAGTGTCCCTAAAGGTGCAAACTTGAGGACTTCTATGGACTCCATTTCACAGGTTTCCATGATTGATTATTGCCAAGAAAAGTGTTGTCAGTTTGCTAATAGAGAAGCAATGCAACAATTACGTAAATATTTTGGGGATTGCAATTTGAAGACCGCACAAACTATGTTTATGACAATTTGAATCATCATGCAGGATTGATTACTTGGGAACAAGGAAGTACAGCTTTATCTTCAATGGACAAGTGGTATGTGGAAGGGCATGGTATGAGATTCATGGAATCCCAAAGACATCTTTTTACAGGTACAAAACAAAATTTGAGCATGGCGTGAGGAGGGCAATGCATGGAAACAAGGGGGTAATAAGAGCAGCTTGGGATCACACAGAGATGGGAAGAGCCATCCTTAGAGACTTTGTTAAGAAGAATAAAGAGAAAATGCCACGAAAGATTAGAACAATGCAAGATGGATCAAGGGAGACACAATTGGTCATCCCAGATGTTTACAAGCAGGTAGATATATGGGCAGAAGTAAATACAACATTGAGTGGTATTGGATGTAAGCAAATGTCCTTGTCCACCTTCAATCGTATTTGGAACACAGAGTTCAAGCATGTAACCTTAGCAAAGACAAGTGAGTTCTCCAAATGTAGTATTTGCTCAGAGATCAAAGAGCAACTTGCAGCAACAAAGTGTCTTCAAGAGCGAAATGTGCTTCTAAAGAAGCGTCAATGTCACATGCTACAGCAACAAAGTTTTCGGAACATATACTACAGTTGGCGATTGGCCTCAGCATTAGATCCAGATAAAACCTTGTGCATCATACATGATAAAATGGACCAGCAAAAGACAGCTATCCCCAGGTTAAGGCTTCGATCAAAAGAGACTGAAAGATCTACTCAACTACCAGTTTCTTTAATAGGCATGATTACACATGGACATGGAGAAGGTAGATATGGACATTTCTCACTCGATCTATGGCCTCATGATCCTAACTTCACAATTGCCTCATTGTCATTGTGCTTTAGGAACTTGGAGCGACTACACAGGCATGCAAATGTTGATACACAAGTAGATGGAATGCCAAGATCAACCTCTGTGCTACTAAATACCCTCAACTCGAAAAAAGCACTAGACCACCATCAAGGTGTTGCACAAAATAAATCATGCATGGAAGATAATACACCACAGGATGACCATCATCATTTCAAATGATTGCCAGAGAACTTACTTTTTCAACTTGATAATTGTGGGTCAGAAAACAAAAATCGCTATCTCTTTGCATATCTATCATTGCTTGTTACACGAGGAACATTCAAGATGATCCAGCTTGGGTTTCTCATGGTGGGTCATTCACATGAAGACATCGATGCAATGTTCAGCAAATTTTCAGAGAAGCTAAGGATGAGCATGATCTTCACTTTTCCTCATCTTATGCAACATTTTCAATCATGCCAGATGACTAGTCCTACACCTTTCTTAATGGCACATGTGCCTGACTTTAAGAGATACATTGAGGGATACTTGTGTGATTCAAAAGATACACTTGTTGGTCACTTAAAACCTCTTCAATTTCGATTTTATATGCAAGGAGATACACCTATCATGCAATACAAGATGCATCCAAAGTTCCCAGACTGGTTACCAAGAGAAGGTGGCATTGAATTATGGAAGAGAGACCTTGTAGGAAAGCCTACTCTTCCAAAGGGTGTTCCAATGTTGCTACCCATGTTTGAGTACGTTAAGGATCATCAAGAAGTAGTAAGTGGAGTTAAAGATTATTTGAAGTATTGGGAAAGATGGTCAAATGTACAAGGACCTGAAGCAGAGTTTACAAAGTTTATAACACCAGTGATTGATTATTGGAAACATATGATCTACGCTCTTCAAACTCCAAATGTCCAAGAAGATTTATTTTTCATAGATTTTTGGCCAAGAACACAAAGTGATGTAACCAATATAGATGTAGATAATGCAGATGACTTCATTGGATTGGAAGAATTGAATGATCACTATTGTGGTCCTCTGAGCAAATGACCCAAACATGCATTTGAACCAATGCTTGATGTTAAGAAAGATGACTTTGTGCTTGTTAGACCTTCAGATCTAGTATATCCATTATGGCTTGGTATTGCAAAAAGTGAGGTCGATACAAATAGACATTCCAAAACTTCAACAAGGTATGTATACAATATTGGGCACGAGTTTGTAGTCGTCAAAATGCTACAGATGCAGAGGTGTATTTGAATTGTTGGGATAAATATTGGATGTGCAACAAAAAAGATCCTGAATGATGGGAAACAATAGATAGCATTGCCTTCTCTTGGATGAAGAAAGATACAAAATCTCCCAAAAATTTTAAAATTCCCCCAAAGGTTATATTGAAGGCTAAAGAAAGTCTACAAGAATCCATCGACTGAAGATTTTCCTTGAATATTTCAAGGATATTAAAACTAAGGTGTTTATTAACACCATCTTTTTTGAGTTTTTTTCAATCTCTTGGAAACAACCATAAGCAGTAATATGTTTAATTGCACCAAGTTCCAAATTAATGAAATTCCCAAAATTCATGAAATCCTTTTTGATTTGGTTTTTCTATATTGATGGGAAATTCCCAAAATCCCAAATATGGAGTTCTAATGCTTCCAAGAAGGGTCCCATTTGGTTGAATTATCATAAGGCTCCAAAGTCATGACATTATGAGACTCACATGCCCTTTGGATGGCTCCAAATCCATTTCATGTCTTTTCTTTTCACATTATACATTTTCCCTTCACCTTTCTCCATTGATCTTTACTCTTCACCCACCCTTGGTAAACCGGTCCATGAAATATTTCCATCCAGTGATTTCTTGGATTTGCCAAGAGGTTGTTCCCACTCTCTTCTTTATTTCAAAGCTCCAAATGTACAAAAAAACATCAAAGTGTTAGACAAATATTTTTTTGTGATTTTCTCGGATCATATAGCCCTCCCCAGCCTGGCTAGAGGTATTTATGCCTCTAGACACTCTTTGGTATCTTGAGCTGACCCCACCCTAATGTGATAGGGTTTTAAGCACATCCATTTACCCTGGTCTTGTGCACTTTTTCCTCAATGTCTTAAAGTTTGTAGGAGCCATTGTTGAATTTTTTTGTGACCCAAAACGGTCCCTCCCACTGATAGAGAAACTTGCCATCCTTTCTTTTATCAAAGCGATTGTCATATCGAAGCACTAAAGATCCCTCCTTGATGTTTATATCTATTAGTTTCTTGTTGAACTTTTCTCTACGCTTCTCAGCTTCTTGGGAGTAGTGGTTGATGGCTTCTTCATGATCCAATTGTAGCCTCTCCAGGTCCAGTAATCTTTGATGTAACTTCTCCTTTTGAGAGCCTAGTGTGCCACCTAATACTTGAAGGCTGGCTAATTTCACCTCTATAGGAAAAAGAGCCTCTTGTCCATAAACTAGATGAAAAGATGTGAACCCTAACATGGTTTTGAAGGAGGTTCTGTAAGCCCATAGAGCTCCACTAAGGTGCTTGTCCCAATCTTGGGGCCTTGAATGTACCTATTTGCTAATGATTTTACAAATCATTCCATTTACCTTTTCCACCAATCCATTGCATTGAGAGTAGTAAGGGGTAGAGTGTCGTCGTTGAATATTTAGCTTTTGCATGAGTTCACCCACCACATTAGCTCTAGACCTTGGTCCTCTATCTGATAGTATTTCAAGTGGGGTACCAAACCTACAACAAATGTGGTTAAAGATGAATTTACTCACTTCCTTAGCAGTGATTCTTCTAGTTGGCATAGCCTTGGCCCATCTAGTCATGTAATCTACCCCCATGATAACATACTCTTTTCCTGATGGAGTGCGTGGTAGAGGCCATGTGGCCTCAATTCCCCACTTCTCAAAGGGTCCATAGACCTTGATTGGGGTTTGGGGTTCTTCTATGAGCCATCGTGGTCCTAATTTCTGACACTCTTCACATGTTTGACACCAATATTTGACATCTCGGTGTAGACTGGGCCAAGTAAAGCTGGCTTGTAGAACCTTTCTACTTGTGATATCGTGTGCAAAGTGGCCTCCACACACATCATCATGGCAAGATTTTAAGTTTTCTTCAATTTTCCATTTTGAAGGCACTTTCCTAAGCATGCCATCCTTACCAAGACAATACAAACTATCATTTACCATGCGATATCTTGTAGCCTTCTGAGCTAGCCACTGTCTTTCTCCCTTAGTCAGGTGTTTGGGAGCTTCTCCTTGCTCTAAGAGATGTAAAATATCCTCTAAGTTTTCCTTGCCTTTCTGAAGTGGAGATTTGATAGCCACTGCTCCCACCATTGACTCATTCAGCTTTGATGATGCTAGATGGTCGGCATCTTTGTTCTGGTCTCTTGGCACATGATGTACTTGTGCCTCCCTAAATCTTCTCATAAGAGATTTGGCCTCTCTCATTTTACTAGAGAGGTTTGTATTTTTGCATCCCAATGTACCTTGCATATTCCTTACCAATAGCATGGAGTCTCCAAAAGCATTCAACCTCTCGATTGGATTACTAAGACACCAACAAAGACCATGAATTAAAGCTTGATATTCTGCCTCATTGTTAGAGTGGACACCTTCCAAGATGATTCCTTTACCATAGATTTTCTCTCCTAAAGGAGAGAAAACAACAATGCCTACGGCTGCCTTATCCTTAGTTCTCTTGTATGCACCATCAAAGTAGAGGCTATAAGCATCTACAAGAGTTTTTATGGATGGGAGTGGTGGAAGGTTCTTTCTTTTCACCCTGAGATTTTTCTCATAGCACCCATTTGTCAAAATATCAGCCAAGCATGCCCGTTGTTTTTTCAACCTACACTGTATAATCAAACTCTTGAAGTCGGACCACCCACTTTGCTATTTTGTCAGAGATTTCCACATGTTGTAGTGCATAGGGAAACATATCCTCCACAGTGATGATCACAAACCTCTTTGGAAGAAAATATGGCTGAAATTTGGTTATTGCAAACATGAGGGCCAACACTAGTTGTTCCATGGAGGTGTAAGCCTTCTCTGAGGCTTTCATGAGGCGGCTGGAAAAATACATAGGCCTCATGAAGGATGTTTTTGGATCCTTTTTTAGGAGAGCAGCACCAATGGCCTCTTCTCCCACGCTAGGGTTTACAAAGAATGTTTCTTTCCAACAAGGCTGGAGGATTATAGGAAGTGACCCCAATATTTTCTTTATCTCCTTAAAATGTCCTTCACTTTGTTCACTCCATACAAGTCTTTTTTGGCGTGTCAATTGCTATAGGGGATATATGGCCTGAGAAAGTAAGTGTATAAATCTACCCAAATATCTTAGCTTTTGTAAGAAGGAGACTAATTGTTTGATGGAGGTTGGGGATAGCAATGTTTCTACGTTTTTTGGATCTACCTCAATTCCTTCAATTGACACTACATGCCCTAGTAGTGTAACCTTGCTTTCCCCAATGTAACATTTATCTTTATTTAGTTGTCCACCCAACCTAGCTAAGCGAGTATATCCTTCATCAACCTTGCGTAAATGTATGTTCCTTGAGCTATAAATACAAAATTCATCTATGAAAACCCTTACGGACTTACCAAAGTAAGATTGGAAGACCATATTCATGAATCGTTGAAAGGTTGCTGGGGCATTTGTGAGACCAAAGGGCATGACCCGAAAGGCAAAACAGCCCCATGGTGTGATAAAAGTGGTCTTCTTTGGATCCTCCTCTGCAATGCAAATCTAGAAGTAGCCAGAGTAGCCATCACACACTGTATACCGCTATGTCCTGCTACTTCATTCAATATTTCATCTTGAAATGGGAGAGGAAAGTGGTCCCTCTTTGTTGCAGCATTTAGTGGCTTGTAATCTATGCATACTCGCCACTTACCATTTTTCTTTGGCCTCACTACTACTGGGGAGACCCATTCTGAATCTTCCACTGGGTATATGAATCGTGCATTCAAGAGTCTCTTCACCTCCATCAGCAATGCATCCTGTTGCACAACTCCCAGTCTTCTCAATCTTTGTACTATAGGTTTGCTTCCTTCTTTGAGTTGGATGTGATGCTTCACTACAGTGACACTTGTAATGTGAGTATAATCAGAAATAAACAATGATGCATGCTTCTTGAGAACATTCACATAGCCCTTCCTTTCTTCGTCCTTTATATCCTTGGATATCATCTTCACTAGGCTAGTATCCCACACATCTTCTCCTTGGATTCTTGGGTTGTCTTCTGATGAGGTAGGTTCCTTTAAGGTAACACCCATAACTTCGAGAGTGCTATCACTCTCTCCACTTGAACTCTCTTCCTCTTCTACCAATGAGGAACATCCACTTGAGCTCCACTCATCGGCAAACATAAACCACCTTTTGATCATGGCCACCCACCTTACGTGGCCTCAACTCCAAATCTCCTGTTGCCCAATCTTGCCTAGCTACGATGCCCATAAGCCAAGGTCTCCCTAGGATGAGGGGATATCCTTTTCCCTTTACTGGCATCACATAAACATCCAGTGCTGCAGTGATTCCAAAAACAGAAACTCTCAAAGCTTTCACTACACCCACACATGTGACCGCATCATTGTTGGCCATCTTTGCCCTAAAGGTTGAGGATTCCATTACTTTTAAGCCTAATTGATGCATAAGCTTTTCTATCATGACACAAATCTCTGCTCCACTATCGATGTATGTTTTTCGAATCCGTTGACCTTTGACTTGAGCCTCCACTAAAGGCACCATATCTTTGAGGCCATATGCCTTGATTGCACTAACCATTTTACCTTGCCTTTCCCTTGTGCTTACAATTTTTTACCATTGTCGTCGTAGCTTTGAAGAGGCATGAAGTAGTTGTGGCCAAGTAATTTTTGGCCCTTGAGAGCTCAAATCTGCTACCAGATCATAAGGTTGTGTCCGAGAACCCAAAGGGAAGTCGGAGATATCAATTTTAGACCTAGCTCGAGTCTTTCTCTTCTTCCCTTCATCTCTAGGTGCCCGTAATGTACTTGCCTCGTTGATTTCTTCCTTGCTTGCCTCAGTTTGGACATGTTGTCAAGAATTTTTCTGAAAACTGAAATCCCCTAGTCAAATTGTAGTTAGGTTTGATTTTTAGCTAGTTTAGTTGTTGTGTGACAGTTTGTTTTGTTGTTTTGTAATTCGATTTATTGTGTTTGTCTAGTTTAGGATTTATTTCTGTCTTTTTATTTGATTTGTTGAGTGTGAAACTTGATAGCCTTAATCGAGTATGGTATTTTTTTGAACAGGATAAAGTTGGAGCTTGCTATTAGCTACCAAACATTGAGGAGCTAGGTATGTATTCTTGTTGAGACTCATGCACATCACAGGGATTATGGGTTCACGAGCACTTCACGTTGCACTTGTTGATACACTACACTCAGGGGTCGTCTCCTGTTCTTATTAAATACTTCCATGCCATGGGTCGGGATTATGCACGTTTTGCACCATCATTGAACACTAGCACGGCATGAGGTCCGCTGCAACTATATGCAGTAACTTTTAGATGCACGTGCACTTGAGAGAGCACCTGTCATTGAGCACACACATTTCTTGCACGCACGATATTTGGGATGCTCATCACAAAGTTAGGAACCTCTGGTTCAGAGTGTAAGGTGGTTGGGAGAGTTCGAGGGTCGTGAAGGACGCCATCAATTGTGAGAAGGGTTGTTCATATTTGGTCAACATCTTGACGACCACTATTTTCTAGAGTGATTGTGAGATATTGGATGGGTGGAGTGGAGTATATCATATCTTCCTATGAGATTTGAGAGGTGAGGATAAGGAATTTTAAATTAACAAGGAATTTTGTTTGCATTTTGCATGACGCACGATCACATCTAGATAGGCTAGGCACGATTCTGCAATGCATACATTATTTTATGTGTAGCATGGATTGATTGATTGCATATCATAGATCAATTGCATATTTTCTCAAATCATGTATGGTTGAGCACGAAGTTCTTCAAAAATCATATTTCTGATAGGACACATTGCATGTAATAAAATTCCAAGAATGGCTTCAATCCTAGCATTCAGGAAGATGCAGTTGTTCCAGTAACACATGATAAGTCAAGTTTGTGGTTGAAGGAAAACACTGCTAATCAGGGCAGTAAACATCCTCAAAATAACCAACCAAAGTATACCGGAGGATTTGATGCCACTATAGTAATGATGAGGCCAACCCTACATAGTTCTAATTTCTGGAAACTCTAGCCATCTTGAACATACTCAAAATGACGTGCATTATCGAGATACAGCAAGAGGTATACTAGCAGCTCAACTTGGACCCATGCACATAAAATTGAAAAGAAAAGCAGGTTGTTGCAGGTAGATAAATCAGGAGAAGCAACTAGCTCATTCAATGCAGAAGTGCAAGCTCGTTCTCTTAAGGATTATGCCATAACACGTCAGGGAAACATAAGCTCGTGTCATGGAGATGCTGCAGAGGATAGAGTATAGGTCAAAAATAGCTTGTTGTCTAGAGATAGAACACCAGAAGCAAGCTGTCAAAGCATGCATGGAAGTACATCAGGCACTATCAGGCATAGCACCATACCAGTAGATGCGCACTTACCATGTGCATATGAAGATAAAAGAGAGGCTAGAGGAGCCAAGCTCATTATTGTGTGATGCGAGTCCTTGTGGGGTTTTAAACATGTCAAGCAATGGAGAAAGACGAGCTGATGTAAGTACTGTGTCTTCTATGGGTGGATCAGAGGAGTCAAGTCTGTGAAGAAGGTCCAAGAGTATCAGAGCTGATCACACTTGATGACAATGAAGAACTGTTGAAATTATTCAGAGCAGTGGAACTGGAAGGGAAAGAAGACAGTGAAAAGGTAGAAGGCGGCATTGAAAACGGTGCAGATAGTGAGAATGATGAGGATTCAAGCAAGACATAAGTATTTCTGGAAGACATTGCACCGGCAGAACCAAAGGAGCATAAAGGATTGTGTGGACTATCTTTTAAGGAGCCACTCCAACAAAGAACCAGTGGACGAAATTGTGGAAGAATTTCTAGACCCTGGAGTGGAAGAAATACGAAGGCAAGCAGAGTGCCCATCAATTGATGTTCAAGGCCAAAGCAAAGAACCGGGTGGATGATCTGCAGGCCTGAAAGGAGAATAGGGTGCCCTTTTAATGGGGGACAACTGCAGATGGATCTCTTGCTTTCAGTGATACTGTAGACATTTTGAAGGCAGGTTGTGGAAAATCATTTGCACCCATTTCAGCAGGTTATTATTTCTCCAGTCATAATGGTTTGCAAAACTATGAGCACCCACTCTAGAAGCTCAAACCTGATGGAAGTGGTGCACCGTCGACCTTACACTGTTGTGCTTTTTGATGAGATTGAGAAGGCTCATCCAGATGTCTTCAATAGAATGCTTCA
Organism: Lygodium microphyllum; assembly: GCF_053477565.2. Lineage (NCBI taxonomy): Eukaryota > Viridiplantae > Streptophyta > Polypodiopsida > Schizaeales > Lygodiaceae > Lygodium > Lygodium microphyllum. The sequence continues at coordinate 20,753,264 of NC_141135.1, read as the reverse complement.
GATATTAGAAGATGGAAGGCTGACAGATAGTAAGGGACGAAATGTGGATTTTAAGAACACTCTCCTAATCATGACATCAAATGTTGGCAGCAGCGTAATTGAGAAGGGTAGTGGTGTGATCGTGATGATGATGATGGAGATGTGGAGACAAAGAGAAGCGCAATGGATCCTTCCTGGAAGTTGATCCCATAGCCTGAAACCTTTACAAGTCTTGCTCAACATTTATTTACCCTTTAGAGCGGTGTTACATTGTATCTCTCAAACCACAGATCTCTTTGTCAAGTGTCTGCTATTTTACTCGGGAAACAACACATTGTGTCTACATCTCTAACCTTTCTTAAGGCCGTCATTCAGTGCTCTGCCAGTGCTTAGATCCAAGAATTCAGATAATGGAGAGCTTTGCAACACCATACCCGGTGACATTTTTCGACGGAGACCAAGAGCTGGATAAAGGCTATATCGGCATACATTCAGCACTTACCTTCAAGCGGTTCAGGTCTCTCTTGAGCCAGAAAATAGGAGTTTCTCCAAACCAACTCTCAGTGGTCTTGATCTGTCTCGCTGAGTGTAGAAAGATGTTGAAAAGAGACAAAGGCTCCTTATCAATGGCAACACAAATTTTAACATCCTCCTTAACCAGCATAATCCTAGCAAGGAGAGGGACTGCTAGTTTTATGTAACAGTCAAGAAATCGAAGAAAGAAAGGAAGGGCTATGGCTGAGGCAGACCAGGGTATCAGCATCTTCTTCCTGGAAGCTCACTTTCCAGGCCGCAACCAAACACGGAAACCAAAACTCGCAGAAAGGAGTAGATTTTGAGATAAAGGATGCGAATCGAACAAAAGGTAATGAACAGACAAACGTAAAGAAAAAACAAAGAACAGGAGGAAGGACTAATCTACAGATGAACAAAAAAAGTAGACCGTTCAGCAAGAATAGCATTAACCTAATGCACTAAATAAGAATCTTTATTAAGCTTTAAAGTTCCCAAAGTTTTTAAGGTATCCATAACGTCAAGTTATGAACGAAAAAAATAATAAATTGCCTTAAGTTTGAAAGGAATAAAAAGCCTAAGGTTTTTTGGGAAAAGAAAACACTTCTTCAACGTAAGAGAGGATGAGAAAACTATAAAAAGAGAAGAGAGTGTAGAGTTAGGCCCTTCCCTTGTATCTACTTGTCATCTTGTGAGAGATGTAAGAGGAGGGTCGCATGTGAGAAATCCTTGGACGTGCTATCGTGGATTGTGGAGAAGGAAGAAGTTAGACTTTGTTGTGCCAAGCTTCAAATCGAGGCTATCAAGATATGAGAATAAAATTTATTTGATTGTTGTCAAAATTCTGGATATTTTCTTTGTGAGTTGTCTTGTGTGGTTGTGAGTTCCGTCGAATATTTAAATTTTATAGTTGAATTGTGCGTACGACAAGGTCAAATACCTTAACCGGCACTCCTTTACATCTTGTTATCGGGTTGTGAGAGAGGCTAGTTCTCGTTCACCGCTCGCATAACATCTCTTTTTTTGTGCCCCCACTGAGGAGTGCCGAAATTTTGACTTTGTTCAAGAATTGTGGTTTGTTTGCTTGTTTTTAATCATTTTTAAATGGCAAGTTCTTTTCCTGATTTTTATGGAAAAAAAGGAGAGGATCCTCAACGATTCCTCAAGAAATTAGAGCTTGGATGTATTATTGAGCGAATAAATGACTCAGCACTAAAACTTCAAATTCTGAAATTTCAATTGTTAGATGAAGGTCGTAATTGGTTTGAAGATTATGAAAAGACCCTTAGACTAAGAAATCCTCCTGTTCCTATGGAATATGAAGCAACTAAACAAGCGTTTCTTGACCGTTTTAAAGAAACTGAAACTTCACATGACCTTTGGAGAAAAATAGAAACATGTCAAAAGAGAGAAGACCAGACCATAGAATTTTTTGCCATAGAGTATGCTAGACTTTGGGATCATTGGAATGTATCTTTAGGCCCAGGAGAGAGAGCCCCAGAAATGTTAAAAATAAAAAATTTCATTGAAAAATTACAAGGAGATGTGAGGACAAAATTGGAAATTAAAGAACCTAGTACTTTTGATGAAGCTCTAATGATTGCTATAGAGAAAGAGAGAAAAATTGAGAAAATTAAAAAAAAAGAGTCATTTAGAACACCTATAGAAAATAGAGATCAAACTTGCCAAAGGGAGGAACAGAATTATCAATTTTTAGTAAGACAAAATACTCAACTAGCACCAGAAGTTGAAGATCAATTATTTGGACAAATGCAAAACATGAGGCTAGGAGCATTGAGAGGTCGACCCTTAGGGAGAGGTAATGGAGGACTAATAGGTCAACCAAATCAAGAAAATTTGAGAGGGGGAAGAGGAGGAAATGGTAGAGGATATTTTCGTAGACCAATGGTAACTTGTTATTCATGTGGAGAGATAGATAGGCCATATAAGTATAAACTGTCCATATCCACCTAGGGCAAGGGGGGATATGTATCCTTTACCTCAAAATTTACCAAACAGACAGAATGATTTTGGGATAGAAATAAAAAATGATTCTACTTCTCAAGAATCTAAGTTAAAGGAGGAAGAGAAAGGAAAAAGTGCCATGAATTGTATTCTTTTTGATGCCAGGAGGCATATTCCACGGTGGATTCCGTGAGGTTTTATGGTGGATTCCGTAAACTTACTTAGATGACCGGGGCTCATACGCAAAGAGGATTCTTTGTGCGAGAAGTTGATGGGGACGCCTGTCCTTTTCGGGCGTTTCATTAATTTAGTGTGTACATGGGTGATTCCATAGCGGGTGATTCCGCAAAATGCATATTAAATTAATAAACATTTATGAGTTTAGAGTGCGCACTCGTAATAAATTAAGGTTAGGATTTATTTCTAACCAGTTGATTTATTTATGTAGCTGAAGACTGCTAGGTATTCACTTTTGTCGGTTTAATTGTGTTATTTTACTAACGATTGTGAATGCTTCAGTTGATGTGTAGAGATAGCAGCAGTGGCGGAGGAAAGCATTGGAGTCTAGCGGGTTTTCGACCTTTGGACTATATTTTGATAGGCGCCACGCCTATATTTTGTTATGTCTATAGAGACATCGATTATTTATTATTATTTTGTATGCGCTTATGCGCCTGGATATGTTATTTTTATTTGGACATTGAGATTGGGCGTGCCAGACTCTTTGGGCACCGTCCATTAGCTTTATTTTCCTATTTTTGGTAGAAAGCAAACTCAAAAGCTAAAAGCTTGTCATATTTTTGTAATTGGGCTATTTTTGAGCATAAAGATTGGAAATATATATTAAATACATGCTTTGTGAAGCGCTCACACAAGGCATGGGGGAGATTCAACCCAATTTGTCTCTTATCTCATGTCGTGCTTGCTTTTACATTGGTTTTTGTGCTAAAAAGTAGAGAACTTTGTTCTTGGGGACCTTTGGGAATTCACTACGTGAGCTACCTGCGTCCGATCTGCGCACCAGTGGTATCAGAGCGGAGCAGAGATCAAGGGCTTCCAATCGCTACCAATCTCGGGCGAAGGCGGAGCTCCAGGAACAAACGGCCTCTACAGTCAATCTCGTCGCGAACCGTCGATACAGGCAGACTTCTGGCGATCAAGAACCCCTATTTCCACTGTCAGATCGCGAAGGACCAGGCTCTGTCGGCGGAGGACCACGCATTCATCTCCTTCTTCAAGTCGTCAAAAACCAGAGCTAAGTTTCATCACTACAAGCCTAAAAGCTTAAAAATCAAAAGTTATAAAGCTTAGTTAAGCTTTAATAAAGCTTAGCTTCACAAATTCCATCTCGGGCGGCGTCAGTATGTTCTCGCCGAGTTCAAACGCAACGTCAACATGCCGTGATACCTCAAATTCACATTGGGCTTAGTAAGCCATAAGTTCCATAATCAAACTAAGTCACAAGCTACACAGGTCACACACATTCAGTTAGATTTGGCAAGTTTATCAAGTTGAAGTACTGCAAGTTCCGTAAGTCACTTGGAATCAAGTCCTGCAAGTCCTACAAATCGGCTAAGTTCAGCAAGTCAACAACCCTGCAAGTCTGTTAAGTCTGCAACTCTGCAAGTCAGACTAAATCAGAACTGACTAACGCTCAAAACTCATAGAAGACTTGTTCGTTTGCAAAAACTCTGAACTGGAAAGTTGTTCGCAGCAAGCTGTTATACCTATCTGCAAGTTCCTTGAAGTACTTTCAGCAAACGGAGACAGAAATATTTCAGAATTTCTGAAAATTGAAGAAGAAAATACCCAAAAATACATAGCCTTGTAACCCCAAATTTGAGCTACGCTCATCCCGCTAACTGATTTTGAGTGAGAAAGGTTTGTTGAGTTTTACAGGATGACTACCCCACATATGGATGATCCTATGGCTGAAGACGATCTACTCGAGCCTACCATGGAACAAAAGCTGGATCTTATCATGTTACAATTGGACGAAGAGCGAAGAGCTAGGCAAGCCTTGCAAGCGCAATTGACAAAGCTACAAGGAGCGTCCACTAACAAAGAAGAACCTCAAGCTGAAGATCTGATTCGCCGTACCATCGACGCCACTCTTGAAGCACAAACCATTCGCAAGGAATCCAAGATAAGTAAACGAAGTTTCAAGTTTCGTACTTTCAATGGCATAAGAGAAGGAAAGACTGTTTTATCATTCATTAGCCAGTTTGATGACTATTTCCATGAGGAAACTTATCCTGAGAAAGATAAAATCAAGTGTGTTACTAATCATCTGATAGATAGAGCATCACTTTGGTGGACTGTAGTCCGCAAGAGTATAGAATGTCCTGCTACATGGGAAGATTTCAAGAAGAAGTTCATGCAAAATTTTCTACCACCGCAATTTCATGAGAAGGCTATCAAGCAATGGGATTTACTTCAACAACGCGACCGTGAGCCTATTCCACAGTATACAGAGCGTTTTTGGAATGCACTCCTACAGCTACGCATGCTTGAAGACGTACCAGAGACGACCCATAAGCGGAAGTACATGTCTGGACTTCTTGGACATTACTACGCTGAGGTGAATATGTTCAAGCCTGCTACCCTTGAAGATGCCATCTCCTTAGCTCACGACACTGAAGATAAGTTACGTGGAAGAGATCGACGACCACAGCCATTCCAAGCAAACGGTAATTATGGATCTAAACAATTCAATTCCAATTTCAGAAGGTTTAATCCAGGTCGTTTCTCATCACCATCTTTCCGCAAGAATTGGCCTAAACCACCTGCATTACCATCCACTGTCAATCCAAATCCTAAGCCTATTCCACAAGCAAATCCAAATATACCCAGACTCCCAGCCATTGCAAATAATGTGACCAAAGCCAAGCCCATCGTATGCTACAAGTGTCACCAGCCAGGCCATCTCGCAGCAAATTGTCATTCAAAGAAGCCATCAGCACATATCAACTACCTTGGAGCTATGGACGAAGACGAGCATGAGGATATGCCGGATTTCACTGAAGAAGAAGATGATCCTACTACTACTTCTGACACTTTACCAGGTATGCCTACTTTACATTCATTGTTGACTATGAAATGTATGGTGCATGGAAAAGAAAGAATTATATTGCATGATGACGGTAGTACGCATGACTTTATTTCAGCAAAATTGGTAAAGGAATTGAAACTGCATACAGTACCTACGCATTATCGCATAAAAGCTGCATTTTTAGGTACTAGGTACAATGGCACACAAGAAGTTCAAAATCTAGAAATTCAAATTGGTCCATATATTGAAAGAAGAAATTTCTTAGTTGTCCCATTACAGTCTAGCGACATTATTCTAGGAATGCCATGGAGACACCAACATAATCCCAATATAGATTATTCCACACACACAATGAATATTAATTTTCAAGAAAAATCTATTACATTATTTGGTATGCATGCATCTCATATGTTTCCACTGCTTTCGCATACTCAAGCAAAACGTGCACTACGCAAGAACACTAAATCATATCTCATTTGGGTGAATGAATTGCACGCAAAGGAAAATCATATGCACCCTAGGCATAAGGAATTTCTCGCATATTTTAAGGACTGTTTTGCAGAAGACCTACCACCAGGTTTACCTCCATCACGTCCAGAAGACCATAAGATTGACCTAATACCTGGCACACAACCACCTTGCAAAGCCCCATATAGGCACAATCAAATAGAGCAAAAAGAAATCCAGAGTCAAGTAGAAGAATTACTAAATAGAGGTTTAATTCGACCTAGCAGTTCCCCATTCGGTGCACCTGTGCTCTTAGTCAAGAAAAAGAATAATACTTATCGGATGTGTATTGACTACCGAGCATTAAACAAGATCACTGTAAAGAATAGATATCCTATACCTAGAGTTGACGACCTTATGGACAAACTGCAAGGATCTTCTATATTTAGTAAAATTGACCTTAAATCTGGATATCATCAGGTGAGGTTAGATAGATCCGACATATTTAAGACTGCATTCAGGACACAGTTTGGCCATTACGAATTCTTAGTTATGCCATTCGGATTAACTAATGCACCTGCCACTTTCAGTAGAATGATGAACCGTATTTTTCTAAAATATCAGTATTGTGTGATTGTTTTCTTTGATGATATTTTAGTGTTCAGTCAAAGTGAAAAAGAGCATTATGAGCATTTATCATTAGTTTTTCAATTACTGAAAGAAAATCAATTGTTTGCAAATCCTGACAAGAGTGAATTCTTTAAGACAGAAATAGAATATCTAGGTCATATTGTATCAGAAGAAGGAATAAAAGTTGATCCTAAGAAAATTGACGCAATATTGCATTGGCCTATTCCTAAAAATGTACATGAATTACGTTCATTCCTTGGTCTTGCTAGTTTCTATAGGAAGTTTGTACGTAATTTCTCATTACTTGGTTTACCACTGACCAAACTTCTTAAGAAATGCATTGTTTATCAATGGACTGAAAACCAGCAGAAATCCTTTGATTTACTTAAACGTGCATTGACCAATGCCCCTGTCCTACAATTGCCTGACTTTAATAGACCATTCTTTCTAGTTGTGACCGATGCTAGCGGATCAGGAATAGGAGCCGTGCTTATCCAAGACAACCATCCAATAGCATATTCTAGTTCTAAACTGAAACCCTCTGAGCTCAAATATTCCACCTATGACAAGGAACTCTTAGCAGTTGTATAAGCATTAAAACAATGGAAGCATTATTTAATGGGTTCAGAATTCATGATAAAGACCGACCAGCAAAGCATTAGACATCTACTTAGCCAACCCCAAATTTCTGACCGCCATATCAAATGGGCTTCATTCATTCAAAGTTTCCATCCTATCATTCAATACCAACCTGGAAAAGAAAATGTAGTTGCTGATGCATTAAGTAGAAGACCTGCAATTCATAACATTTCTATCATATCTTTTGATTCTTTGATTGCTATGAAAGACACATATCACCAGGATATTACTTTTATTTCTGATTGGCAAAAATTAGTTCAAAACAATTTCATTCCTGTTGATTCATTATCATATAATGATGGATTCATGTTCTTTGAAAAGAGACTGTGTGTTACTATTCCATTCCGATCTTTTATTTTGAATGAAATTCACTGTCCCCCATATCAAGGTCATAGAGGTATCATTTCTACATTACGCATGTTAACTGAAGATTTTTATTGGCCGCATATGGATGCAGATGTATCTAATTTTGTTTCAGAATGTTTGATTTGTCAAAGAATAAAAAGACATCATGGTAAACAGTATGGGTTATTAATGCCTTTATCTATTCCATCTAAACCTTGGGAACATATATCTATGGATTTCATTACTGGCTTACCAAATACTAAATCTAACCATGACATGATTTGGACAATTGTAGATAGATTTAGTAAGCAAGCATATTTCATTGCATGTAAGAAAACTTTAACAGCATCACAAGCAGTGGGATATGATGCCAGGAGGCATATTCCACGGTGGATTCCGTGAGGTTCTATGGTGGATTCCGTAAACTTACTTAGATGACCGGGGCTCATACGCAAAGAGGATTCTTTGTGCGAGAAGTTGATGGGGACGCCTGTCCTTTTCGGGCGTTTCATTAATTTAGTGTGTACATGGGTGATTCCATAGCGGGTGATTCCGCAAAATGCATATTAAATTAATAAACGTTTATGAGTTTAGAGTGCGCACTCGTAATAAATTAAGGTTAGGATTTATTTCTAACCAGTTGATTTATTTATGTAGCTGAAGACTGCTAGGTATTCACTTTTGTCGGTTTAATTGTGTTATTTTACTAACGATTGTGAATGCTTCAGTTGATGTGTAGAGATAGCAGTAGTGGCGGAGGAAAGCATTGGAGTCTAGCGGGTTTTCGACCTTTGGACTATATTTTGATAGGCGCCACGCCTATATTTTGTTATGTCTATAGAGACATCGATTATTTATTATTATTTTGTATGCGCTTATGCGCCTGGATATGTTATTTTTATTTGGACATTGAGATTGGGCGTGCCAGACTCTTTGGGCACCGTCCATTAGCTTTATTTTCCTATTTTTGGTAGAAAGCAAACTCAAAAGCTAAAAGCTTGTCATATTTTTGTAATTGGGCTATTTTTGAGCATAAAGATTGGAAATATATATTAAATACATGCTTTGTGAAGCGCTCACACAAGGCATGGGGGAGATTCAACCCAATTTGTCTCTTGTCTCATGTCGTGCTTGCTTTTACATTGGTTTTTGTGCTAAAAAGTAGAGAACTTTGTTCTTGGGGACCTTTGGGAATTCACTACGTGAGCTACCTGCGTCCGATCTGCGCACCACTTTTAGAAAATCAGAGAAAAGAAGAAAATAAAACTGTTGATGTTATGCCTGCAATTAAAAGAAGAAGAGATGTTGAGAGAGATGAACCTGAAACTAGTAAGGCTGGTGAGGAAAGAGGGAGAAAAACAAAGAGAGGAGAAAAGAAAGAGAGAAAAGAAGAAAATAAAACGAGAGCACCTAGAAAACATTATCATACTAATGATATTCCTTCGGGAGAAAGAGAAAGTGATTATGATCCAAAGAAAGATATGATGGGTAGGAAAGCTGATATATCTTTTGCTCAGTTGATGGAATTGTGCCCTAGGATGAGAGGACAATGGAAGAAATTAGTAAATCCGAAAGGGAGAGAAAGGAAAAAAGGTACTGTAAGAGTTTTAAGTGTAGAGGAGTTACCAGATATTTGTCCTGTAGTAGATGCTTGGTACAAAAACCAAAATATAGCAGAGGCATATATAGATGGAGGAGCAAAAGTCAGTGTAATTACCCAAGCATGTGTAGAACAGTTTGGACATCGAATAGTGGCAGGATCCGGTGTCGTATTGCTACGCATTCGAGGTGTGAAAACCACCCAAAAGTTGTGTATGTGGGATTTGATACTTTGTACATATATAGTTGTTGTGTTTATACTTTTGTTCTGCGTGGGTAATAAAGTGAAGAAGGGTTGGAGCAAGAGGAACTTAACAATAATGCTCTAATTGGCATGCCTTGCCAAGTGGTCAGTCAACCTAGACGAGGAGGTTTTGATCAACAGTTCACAGGAGTTTTGCATTATGCTCAATGGAGAATTAGGGTGATAAGTATGAGTATCAGTGGGAAGCCCCAATGGTGGAAATGTTGCACACGAGTTTGATAAAGGAACATGTTGTTAACCCCAACACGAAGAAAGCAAAAGGAAGTGGAAAAGACGCAGGGCAAATATGGAAAAAAGATAGCCCGACTGAAGAAAGAAAAGGAGAAAAGGCCGAAAGCGCAAGGGCAACCTTAAAAGTCCAAGGCAAAGGCAAAAGGGAAAAGGCGCATTTTTAAATAAAAAGGCGCACCCTGAAATCTTGTAAAAGAGCGCCGGGCTCTCACCCGTGCAATTTGTAAATGTAGATGGGCGGTGGAAAGGAAGCTAGGAAGATAGAAGGATAATGGGAAAAAGGGCCAAGGCTACGGCCGGCCATGTAAAAAGGGGATGACCGCCTAAAAGGGATTTAGGGTTTTGTATATAAAGTTGAAAAGTGAATGAGAAGCTCATTCTTGTGTGTGGCCAAAAGTAGCTCTCCTCTTCTTCTTCTTGTTCTTGCTTGCTTGAGCTTGTGCTTGAGAGTGTGAGGGAGTGAGAGTGTGAGGGAGTGAGTGTGTGAGGGTGAGGGACCGAGGAGGAGAAGCTCTCCATCGTCTCCTCTCTTCTTCTCTTCTCTTCTCTTCTCTTGTCTTGCTCGCGGCAATGGAGCTTGGAGCGTGGAGCTTGAGGATGGAGCTTGCTTGAAGCTTACACTTGGATCGTGGAGCTACCGGAGTGCGCGAGAGAGGAGGTAACTCGAACGGCATCAAGGTAAGCTCACTACACCCGTAGATATGGATGGCGCATCGGCTATGTGAGAGGTAGCCATTAGTGCTCGACTTGGAACGCTTGAAACAATAAGCGGTCCGAGGGTCTTGGCGGTTGAGTGAAAGCTCCCACATTTTGGTTCCGTTGCCGGGACAAACGGATTCAAGCCTTGAGCGCTTGCGCGCTTCGAATCGAGCATCAAAGTAAGGGGTTTCCCCCGAACCGGTGCTTGAGGTAGATAGGTAGGAAGCGAGGGGGTTGAAGATGGTATTCGATCTCCTTGGCAAGTAGGTTGTTGCTTTTTGAGATTTATGTTGTGGAATGGAGTAGCATAGGTGTTTATTTTGTGATTTGGATGTATTTAGAATAGGAAAAAACAAAGAAAAAGAAACAAACAGTAGGGTTCTCTGTTGCTGTATAACAGGCTAAAACAGGGAAATAGGGGCATAGATCCTTGGAGTGCCATTCGATTCGAGCACCATAGTGGTTCCAGGCATGTCTGGCATCCCCTTGTAGTGTCTTGCACCTATCTGGAAGGCGCTGGACGATTCGGTGTAGTAGACGTCAGTCTAAAGGCATCGCGTGCAACTCGCGGGCCGTCGTCCGCGTAGTCGGACCAGGCTGTCCGAGTCCCAGAATCGGACCAGTCCATAGTCGAACACTCGGACTCGGACCACTCGGACCAACCTATCCGATTTCGGAAATCGGACCACTCGGACCACTCGGACTCGGACCAACCTGTCCGATCGGACACCTCGTCCGATCGAGGAAATCGGACCCATCCAGAATCGGACCCATCCAGAATCGGACCAGTCACCAGTCAGAATCGGACCACCCTGTCCGATCCGGTTTCCAAAATCGAACGTGATCAAAATCAGACCACTGGTTCGATCGGACCACCCAAAATCGGACGTCCGATTCTGATAATCGGACTCCTAAAAATCGGACATTTGAGAATCGGACAAAAAAGTGTCAAAATCGGACAAGCATCTAGAACACAAATTTTGACACATCTAAACCCCGCGATTGACCCCTAAGGCTACGTAGAGCTGAAGGCACATCACAGATCCATAACTGGGCTAAAATTTAGAGCACGTAGTTCAAAATTTGGCTATAAAAGGTCCTCCAAATTGCATATGGCGTCTACCGTAACGGCCCTGCGGGCCGAGGGGGACTGCCCGCCTCGGACCCCCGCAGAGGGGGCTCTGCGCCCTCCGCACCTCCCCCGAGTAGGTTGGAGAGAAAACGCGTGCCGTGACAGGCCTTCCAAATTGGACCCTAGTGAAGTAATGGCTCTACACCAGCATGGAGTCTCACTTGTAATAGAGCAACCAAAAGCCCATACCCGAACAGAGAGAAACAGAGACCCTAGAACATCAATGGGCCAATCTAGCCATCAAGGGCGAAAAGGCCACACCACGAGAACACAAAGACATTGTGTTCAAACTGTGTCTAGTCAGAGCAAAATGCAACTTCAGCAAGCTACAAATGCGAATATGACTAGACATAACACTCTTGACGAGAGATGTACCTTGAATAGCACTGCACTGACGATCCAAGACAGCAGTGGAGAATCCACATCTGGTCGTGCAGTCGAGAACTCAAGGGCATCTGTTAGAAGGCTTAAATTTACAAGCCAGGACCCGGAAGATGAAGACATAGTATCACCTGCTTATCTTAGGGTCAAACTCACCGCAAAAAGAGAGCATACTATTGATGCTCTAATTGATGAAGGAGCAGATTTTAATATCTTGACCTATGAATCATGGACCCTACTAGGCCAACCAGAACTGACACCGACTAGTGCAACTCTTAGCCCTTATGGGGGACACCCACAAGCACTCATAGGGAAGTGCAAAATCCTTGCGACAATTGAAACAGAAAGCTTGCCTATCCTATTTCATGTTCCTCCAAATAGTGCTAGCTGCGGGAAAGAAACCCTCCTAGGAAGACCCTTCAAAAGGGCGACCAAGTGTGAGGCTGACTATGTAGCACAGAGGATATACCTGACACTACCGGGTGTGAGGATAGTCACAACCTTTAGCAAGGGTGACCTCATCGAACCTCAAGGGAAAGGCAAGGAAGGTGATGACATAACAGTCAAGCCTACAAACGAGGGAAAGGACTTGTTGGAAGAGTTGATACAAGCACAAGTCGAACAACGAGAACCAGTGAGTGAGGCCATGCCGGAAACAAGAAGGTCAAGAGACAAGGCCAAGGACAGGGTTTGGACTCACAAATATTGTAGAAGACCACGAAAGAAGCCCAAGCCTTATAGACGGAGGCGTCGATGGAGAGTCAGCACAACACCGCGATGGATATCCAAAGCGTTGCTATGTGCTCAAGGATACTACGCAGGTAACCAATGGATTTGGGTGCCCAAACTCCCTGCTAGGCCACCTCTATCAGAAGCCCAAACTATGTCCAAAGCAAAGAGGCGCAGGAGGGAAACTAAACGAAGGGCCAAGTTTCAAACCAAAAATATTGGAGTGATTGAGCCCAGCACTACTGAAATCAAGAAACCAAACATGGCCTATCTAAAGGTAGATCCTCAGCCTAGCTTGCTTGACAAGCAAACATCAGGTGTAATCAGTAAGGATACGCAAAAGCCGCTAGTGCCCAAGGAGCCTTTGATTCCCCAAGGGGAGAACAAGCATCATGGGCACAACATTGCTCAAGGCAAGGCTGATCGATCAACAAAACAAATGGCACAATCGCCTAATAGCCTCGAGCAAATTCTCCAATTAGTGCCAAGCCCACGTAGGAGTCCCAAATCTCCTACATCCTCTTCACCTAAATGGACACGGGAAGCACAGCAGCAGCAGCCTCGTGCTGTTGCTCAACCTACACAAGTGAACGTGCAAAGGGCAACAAAAGACATGACCACTTCTGATCGCCCTAGGGACTTGACACCACAATCCACCAAGGGTAGCCAGCCCACTAAACTAGCTGCTACTACTTCCAATCAGGGATCCCAGCAGTCACAGAACTTGGCCGTGACAATACCCTATGTGGAACGTGTCCTTAGAAGTTCACCTGTGGAGGAGGTGTCGCAACCAAATCCCTCGACAACTCCAGCACCTGCAAAGTGCCTAAAGCCTAGGACGGAGGAGTTAAACGCAAGCGAGTTGGTTGAAAAGCTAGACTCTTCGAAAAGGGTGACAGCTGTGCCCTCACAACCAAGCAAGGCTATTCAGCAAACCACGGCTATGTCCCATAAGGACACACTAGAGAAGGGAAATGCTAAAGCCCGACCAAGCACATCAACGGTCGATATAGCCTAGGGTCCTGAGTTGCTGAAAGAGGCACCTTCATTAACCAAGAAAAAGAGGAGAAAGCAGAGAAAACAACAACAGATGCAGGTGGTTGTGGACCCCAAGAACATTGAGATGAAGGGCACTGGAGAGCTGATGAATGAAGCATCGAGTCCACCCACCAATGAACCCACTGATGCCTCTCCTAATAGCGGTGAAATCTCAGACACATCTGTGTATTCTGAGAAACCAAAGCAACCATTGCCATCAACAGTTGCTTGCAACACTCTATCCACTGACAATAGAACTCACATTGATCAATCAAGAGTGGATACAATGCTGTCACAACAGGGTGACCAATCTGTACCAGTCACATCCGAGGAGAACCATGACAAAATAGCAGCAAAACCTTAGGAGAACCCTGAGAACCCCAAGAGGATAAGAAATCCTAGCGTTGACCAATCTCGCTCATCTAGGCCTGAGCCCCCAGCCATGCTAAAGCCTAAGGAAACTCTTAGAACTTTGCATGAGATAGCAACCGAGCAAGCCCTCGTTGAACATAGAAGTGTCGCAGAATGCTTAACTGAGTTGGAGGCTAAGCTCAAAGTGGTCGCGCGTGCCTACGTCCTTGCGGACGTAGGCACGATCCCCAAGGAGCAACTTGGAGATTACTTGACCTTTCCTCTATCATGGGAAGAACAAGAACATCTTAACGGGCACTACGATAGGCTCCTGCATGAACAGATGCGACTCATCCCTGACGAGGAGGCTGATGAACTACGCTTAACCGTCACGTTCAATGAAGTGCTCTGCCGACCGAATCTCGTAGACATAGAGCTACTAAAGCGACTGTCAGCAGGCCAGAGTCAATTTGAGCGGCGTTGGTGCGAAAGCCGCGTCGTAATGGCCGAACTAGGGGCTCAGATCATGACGGTCTCAGAAGAGAGATTGGCCAAATGGCGATCCCAAAGGGACCCAACCTATGTGGCACCAACTTCCCTTCGAGTACTCACTGACATTCAGGGTACGGACTTAGCTAGGACTAGGCTACAGGGCCCTTTGATTGATAAGGTTCTCACCGAAGAGGAGTTACATATTGCCAGTAGACTCGGTCAAGGTTCCATGCTACTCGACATGGCAAAATATCTATCAGTATTAAGTCAGCTGCCACGAATACTAGATGCGTGTGCCATGCTCCGGTACAACCCCGAGTTCTACACTTGGTTCTTATCCTCGTGATGTGGCATGGATTCATAGATATGTATATAAATAAACACTGATTTTTGTATCACCATGTATAAACAATATCAACACACACAAGCAATGATAGTCAAGCGCTGGGAGAAGAGTTGGGTTTGACAGGCTAAGCTCCTCAGGTCCTCCTCATATCACACTTTTAAAAGTCGAGTGACCAGCCCCACCTCCAAATGAAGGGTATGCAACCCATATTGCCGCCATAGGAGGCCTTGACCAACAACTCTGATGGTGTAGATAGGGTGTAGTCCCCTCCCATACACCTTCTTCCCTTTTGGTCTATCCTCCCGAGGATGTACCCTGTCCCACTCCACGACAACCAGTCCACGCGACTTAGCATAAACTAATATCCGCTAATGACTGGAGGCAACTGAGAGCGGAATTTAGGTGACGGGAAGTGCTTAAAAATAGCTAAAAATTATGAATATCAAGGGAAAAATATTCACCGTCAAAGTCGGCGGCTCGATCTAGGACGATTTTAAGCGCCAAAGTGCTTTAAAGGCGCCCGAGCGATACTTGTTGATTTTTCATAATTTTTCAGACAGTCGTGCGGGTTGACACGAGCTACTGGCCAATGCGGGATGCTAAGCCGGACGCCCAGGATTTTTCAGAGCTCGATTCCGAGTCCGGACAGGGAAATGGCCAAGAAACCGGTCAAGATGCGAAGGGGTGGACAAAATTTGGCCAAAATGGTTAAGTGACCCTTGGGAGCCCAAAATTTAAATGTAGCATGACATTTCACATGAAATGAGATGCATGAAATCGTGGAGAAGGCGTGAGCAGGAGGGCGCCGATTTTTTCGCCCTCTTGTTGATCATGCCTCTCCCAGCCTGCAAACAACCCCCCCCAATGATCATGGGCATTCATTCCCCTCTGGATGCTGACTCTATTGCCTCCCTTCGCTCGTACAATGATGCCCTCTTTGAAGATCTCTGATTTCAGTCTTTCTCTCTCCTCCCTCTCTCTCTTCTAAAGGCAAGTTCATGTGGGGAGAAGAAGGAAGAAGAAAGAATGATGGAGGCTTGTCCGGCATGGATCGGATTGCTCCATGGGCTGGAAATGGTGATTTGTGATTGTGCTGGACATGAAGTGCTGCTGATTTCCAAATTTGCAGCCATGGACATGAAACCCGAAACACGCAAATAAGCGGTAATTTAAAATTTTCAAAGGAAACTTGAGCTTTTATGGCTTTTGATGGATGAAATGTTGTTCATGTGGGATAAAAATTGTTCATGTTACTGTTTTCTATGAGTTCTTGCTAGTCATAATAAAAAAATCAGAAAAATATGCATTTTATGGTTCAAAATAATATGCTAAAACACGTAAAACATGAGGAAAACAAGGGAAAATGATGGGTTTTGGCATAAAAACGGGGAAGTAAATAGGAACACCAACTAAACTTTCATTTTTCTGCAAGAAGGAACTAAGGGCCACAGCCCATAACCTGTTTTGATTTTTCAGTAATTAAATAATGCAAGAAAATAAGGAAAAATACAAGAAAATTGTGAAAAAACCCTAAAAAATAGGGGAAAAATGCATTTTGGGTTCCGAAAAATAAGGATAAATAAGAGCAATGTCTGTGAATGTTTGTGGGGACTGAAGCATGAGGATTTGCCTCAGTTCAACCCCACTTTCTTGTGCTAGTGTGGTTTTTCCCGCTTTTTATACACAAAATGATAACAAAATACCCTATAAACCTATCCAACGATGCAATACTTAAACAAGGAAGGATAGAGAAGTTGAAATATGTCTAAATGCCGTGTGAAATGATGGAAAAGGTGCTGATTTTTATGCATAGCATTTAGGACGGATGATAATTAAAATTAAGAGCTTAGTAGCACGAGGATCACCTCGGTGCTAAGCCCATGCAACGAAGCACGAACGGTAGTTGGAAACCATTAAAGGAATGTTTTTGCACTTGTGCACGATACTGTTTTGCTAAATGTTTGAGCACTAGGCATCCACCAAATGCATAGAACATGAAAAGAATTTAAAAGTATCAGTGATCAGCTCCTGGATATGCATTGCAATTGGTTTATTAGAACATGACCTACGTTGAGAGGCAGTGAGGTACCCATGCTGTAGGCTAGTCGTGGGGCCAGGAGAAAGAGAAGTAAGGACAATGGTACACTCTTGGACACGATTAAATGGTACCTTGAGCGACGTTTGTGCGAAATGTCTAAATGTTGAGCGACGCATCGAGGGGCCAATCCCTAAGGTGTAGGGGAGTCGCAGAGGGTTGATGGCATTTAGCCGTAGGAGGAACCCCATGTTGTGTGATTCGAGCCTTTTGGCTATGTGAAAGGGTCTCCCTCTGAGGAGTAATATTGGGTTAGGATCAGTTGGACTACAATGTATTACAAATGCAATGTTTAGGAAGGCAGAGATTTTGATAGACGCTCCTGGCCGCGAGGCCGAGGGGTTGTCTTGTGCGTAGTGACGAGGCCCGGCTAGTGCATGAGCCAGTGCCGGTCCATTTTTAGGTCCATCAGCAATGCGAACATCAGCATGGGGACCATTCCCCTACAACAAACACCGCATGCCTCACCCCTCCCCTTCTGGTCATATGCGCTTCATAAACCACACTAAAATCCCTTCCATGCAAACAGTTGTCTCCTGTATCAAGGTCTGACCCTTGGAGTGCATCTTGCAGGTTTCCTTTTGCGGCGGAACGCATGGAGAATCATGGAGATCTAGCATGCAAAGACGCTCTTCGCAGAAGGCGGGAGCATGTGGCACGCGCCCCTCCATCGGAGTGCTATGTGCCCACCATCAAGAGGTATGCCAAGAAGCGAGGCCCTAAGCGACACTGCCCAAGGCGAAGGCCGAAGAATCCTTGAGTCAGGAAAGTCGAGACTCGAAACGCGCAACAGGTGGCAGCACTAGTGGCACGAGCTCCCAGCTCCCACTCGGGCCCCAGATGCTCAAAGGCAGAAAGGGAAGCTCAGGAAAGAGAAGAATTTAATGAATTATTTAAAGACATTCTGGAGACGATAGCAGGCCGGGATTACACCATTCATATCCCGGCCGACATGTTCCCTGCTCACCCCAACGGGAGCCCCACACCAGCAGAGCCCCAATCACCCGGCCACCCAGACTCGCCCCGCCTCGTACAAATAGAGTAGCCCCATGTTGTATAAAGGGCTTATCAAATGCTACTGGGCCATGACTTTTTGTCTTTAAATGGTTAAGTGTTGACATGATCCCGAAGTGTATGAACTTTTTATATCTGCGTTTAATATATTTCACGTCTTTAGCAAAAAAAAAAGCTAATCAAGCGCAGGTGATAGATATCTAAGTCAACACCATAAAATTCAGATAAGTGATGTCTCCTTGCATTGCATGGTTTATTATAGTTGCGGCCTATACCATGCATGTACTCTCATGAAGCGGCAAGTTGATGTAGAATGACACAGGTCAATGTCTAAAAGCGTTTCACATCCAAGCCACCACAAGACCACCAACCCCACAAACAACCATTATGGAGGAGGTGATAAGAGCAGAATTTAGGTGACGGGAAGTGCTTAAAAATAGCTAAAAATCATGAATATCAAGGGAAAAATATTCAATGTGAAAGGCGGCGGCTCGATCTAGGACGATTTTAAGCGCCAAAGTGCTTTAAAGGCGCCCGAGCGACACTTGTTGATTTTTCATAATTTTTCAGACAGTCGTGCGGGTTGACACGAGCTACTGGCCAATGCGGGATGCTAAGCTGGACGCCTAGGATTTTTTAGAGCTCGATTCCGAGTCCGGACGGGGGAATGGCCAAGAAATTGGTCAAGATACGAAGGGGTGGACCAAAGTTTGGCCAAAGTGGGCATGACCTTTGGGAGCCCAATTTTAAATGTCACATGAAAGGAAGATGGAAATGAGAGATGCCAAATCGTGGAGAGAGCACGCAGGATGGCGCCGAAAAATGCGCTTGGATGATGGAGGTGCATCATGCAACCTCAATGCAACCCCCCCCAATGATTATTGGCAGTCATTCCCCTCTGAACCCTGACTCTATCACCACCCTTCGCTCGCGCAATGATGCCCTCTTTGAAGATCTCTGATTTCAGTCTTTCTCTCTCCTCCCTCTCTCTCTTCTAAAGGCAAGTTCATGTGGGAAGAAGAAGGAAGAAGAAAGAATTATGGAGGCTTGTCCAGCATGGATCGGATTGCTCCACGGGCTGGAAATGGTGATTGGTGATTGTGCTGGACATGAAGTGCTGCTGATTTCAAAATTTGCAGCCATGGACATGAAACCCGAAACACGCAAATAAGCGGTAATTTAAAATTTTCAAAGGAAATTTGAGCTTTTATGGCTTTTGATTGATGAAATGTTGTTCATGTGGGCTAAAAATTGTTCATGTTGCTGTTTTCCATGAATTCTTGCTGGTCATAATCAAAAAATCAGAAAAATATACACCTTGTGGTTCAAAATAATACATTAAAACACGTAAAACATGAAAAATCAAGGGAAAATGATGGTTTTTTGGCGTAAAAATGGGAAAGTAAATAGGAACACCAACTAAACTTTCATTTTTCTGCGAGAAGGAACTAAGGGCCACAGCCCATAACCTGTTTTGAATTTTCAGTAATTAAATAATGCAGGAAAATAAGGAAAAATGGCAAGAAAAGGGTGGAAAAACCCTAAAAAATAGGGGAAAAATACATTTTGGGTTTCAAAAAATAAGGATAAATAAGAGCAATGTTTGTGAATGTTTGTGGGGACTAAAGCATGAGGATTTGCCTCAGTTCAACCCCACCTTCTTGTTCTAGTGTGTTTTTTTCCGTTTTTTCCACATAAAATGATGGTAAAATACCCTATAAACCTATCCAATGATGCAATATTTAAACGGGGGAGGGTAGAGGAGTTGAAATATGTCTAAATGCCATGTGAGATGATGGAAAAGTTGCTGATTTCTATGCATAGCATTTAGGACGGATGATAATTAAAATTAAGAGCTTAGTAGCACGAGGATCACCTCGGTGCTAGGCCCATGCAACGAAGCACGAACGGTAGTTGGAAACCATTAAAAGAATGTTATTGCACTTGTGCACGATACTGTTTTGCTAAATGTTTGAGCACTAGGCATCCACCAAATGCATAGAGCATGAAAAGAATTTAAAAAGTATCAGTGATCAGCTCCTGGACATGCATTGCAATTGGTTTATTAGAACATGACCTACGATGAGAGGCAGTGAGGTACCCATACTGTAGGCTAGTCGTGGGGTCCAGGGGAAAGAGAAATAGGGACAATGGTACATTCCTGGACACGCTTATTTGTTACCTTGAGCGACTTTTGTGCGATGTGTCTATTTGTAGAGCGACGCACCGAGGGGCCAATCCCCAAGGTGTAGGAGAGTCGCAGAGGGTTGACGGCATTCAGCCGTAGGAGGAACCCCATGTGTATGTGATTCGAGCCTTTTGGCTATGTGAAAGGGACTCCCTTTGAGGAGTAATATTGGGTTAGGATCAGTTGGACTACAACGTATTACAAACGCAATGTTTAGGAAGGCAGAGATTTTGATAGACGCTCCTGGCCGTGAGGCCGAGGGATTGTCTTGTGTGTAGTGACGAGGCCCGGCTAGTGCATGAGCCAGTGCCGGCCCGTTTTTAGGTCCATCAGTGGTGCGTCTGCCGGGAGCCGCTTAAAAGTGGCGGTTCTCGAATCCTGGTTGTTTAGGGACCAACTAGCAGTTTATGCCAAAGGATACTGATATTGATCCGTTATTTATTGATAAGCATCGTCTAGCAGAAATCCAAAAGCAAGAAAGAGACGAAAGAGCTAGGCGACGTGCTAAAATTTTTAGGAGATATTCTCCTAAGCGTAGCGGCGCTGAACCCTTACGAGGGAGTGGATCTAGTGGTCTTGGGGCCACAAGCAGCAAGTTAGGAGAAGGTGGAAGCTCTAGTGCTCCCCTTTCTGCCATAAGCCAGTCCACATCAATTATGGGAGGTGTAACCCCACCGTCCCCTATTCCTAGTGCAAATCCAATCCTTGTCATTGCGCAGCCTATTGCAATTCCAGTAGGAACGACGGATTTGCCGGCTCTAGGTTACCCGCTACCCATTTTTAATGGGCTAGTTGAGGAAGATGCGGAACTCCACATTAGGGAGTTTCAAAAGCTGATGTTTAATCGTCGCATTCAAGAAGAAGGACATTTAATGATGTTCTTCAACATGACTCTCAAAGGAAGAGCCGCTATATGGTATCATGGTTTAGAAGCCGGGACCATATTGAACATTGATGCATTTTATGGAGCTTTTCGAAGGGAGTTTACCCCTGAAAGGGGTGGGCAATATTGGTTGCGTGTACTCAACGTGACCCGTCAAGAACCACACGAGGATATTCGTGCTTATGCGAAGAAAATAAAAGAGGTTTTCCGTAAGTTGGACACCTCTATTCCCATCCCCCCAGCTGCCCAATTGCAGTATTTCCTACATGGTTTGGACTTTAATATCCAATTGCAGTTGAGTAGTGTCCCCTTGGGGGATATAGATACTGCCATTACACGAGCACAAGAGGTGGAATCCCGACTACAAGCAACCTATGCTTCTCGAGGCAATTCGAACATGGGTTTAGTATTGGGAAATAATATGGCAATGGCCAATGGCAGTGGTGGTCAAGGGATGGCGATGGCTAACCCTAATGGGAGAGGAAACATGATGCAGAATGTCCCTTTATTACCAGCTCCCCCTAGCATATCGATGCCTACGGGCAGTCAAACGGCTCCAAGTGGTGGAGGCCAGGCGGTCAATTCTAACACCATGCATGTCGCTCAACAACCAGTGCCTAATCGAATTGTTAGGCCGATGGAACGACATAGTAATGACCAAGGCTATGAGTCGAGTTCTTCCAATGTTCTTGGCGAGGTTAAGGACATGATGAAGCATTATACCAACATGATTACGGAGCAGTATCGGCAAATAGCCGTTGATGTCAACTTCCTTAAAAAACAACAAAATTTGATAGGAAGTAGATACCCAGATGAGGGTGCACCTTCGAGGTTTAGTTGCAAATGGTGTGGTAGGCAGCACTATCCAAGAAATTGCCCAAATGTTAAGTGCGACATCTGTGGAAAATCCGGCCATTTAGCAGCTACTTGCTGGAGTAAGATCAGTTCCCTCCAACGAGGAAGTCGGCAACCAGGGCCAGTTAATCATCGTGCGCAAGGAAATGATTCCCAGCGAGAAGATGGGCCTAAACAAATACTTCAACGACCAAAGACTACAGTAGAGGAGCTACCAAGTGGTAGTGGGGTCAGTTTGATCGAGGCTGCACGCGTAAATGATGCTGAAACCTCTAATCTACGAGCTATCCTTACAAGAGGTCAAAAGGGTAGAGAAGCCGACAAGGATAAGCCTGTCGACGGAAACCCTAAAGAAGGCAACAAAGGAACGCAAGTTTTGGATCGTGCCATGGAAGGGGGACCTTTGAAGCCCGTGGAGAGTAAAGCCGATGTTAAGAAGGATAAAGAACCAAAGAAGAAGGTGAAAGCTAAGAAGGAGGCATTAAAGCCGGTTCAGTGACCTAAAGAGCGGATGGTTTGGCGTGAAAAGCGAGCTCTATCAAACTATCATGAATTCGATTTGGCGAGCTCTCTTTGCGAAGTCAAGCCGGATGTGAACCTCTTACAGCTTATTAAGCTTTCCCCAGGAGTACGTAAGGAATTTAGAAAGATCCTACGTACCGAGTATATCGTAGAACCTTTGGGTATTGCGCGAGTTGGTGATGACTGGTTCGAGCATGCTGAGAAGCATTGCCCAAGGGTTGCAGCCTATATCGATGGGATATTAGTAGATTATGCCATTGTCGACACGGGATCATCTGTTAACATTATGAGTTCTGAACTGATGGAAAGGTTGGGTCTTGCGATCCAGAAAGATACCTCCACAGTTCTCAGAATGGCAGATGATAGTTTGAGACAGCTGGAAGGCTGCATTACTAAGGTCCACGTTGCAAATGTAGAATGCCTGTTGGACTTTAGGGTGATTCGTTTTGCAGGTCGTCCAAGTTACCAAGTATTACTCGGACGACCTTGGATCTTGCAAGCGGATTGCCAAGTAGATATACCTGCCGGTCGACTGATATTCGGCAGAGGTGCCCAGCGTGTGGTGGTTGATGCTTATCCTGAGTCCCCGCAGAGTGAGAGAGCTCCTCTATCTTCTACAGAATTGGAGACATTAGAAGATTTATCTGCCAGTGAGACATCATCGAGTGATGAGTCCAAAGAGGGATCCACCACGGAAGACATCTATCAAATCACTTTGAATGAGCCGATAGAGGGCCAAGATCGTATAAGAGATGCAGATGTTATCGAGCTAGACCTTGGTATGCCTGATGATTCGCGGCCAATCAAATTAGGTTCTATGCTCAGCTCAGCAGAAAGGGAGGACTATGTGGCCTTGATCCAGGAATTCCGTGATATCTTTGCCTGGAGTTATGATGAGTTGAGAGGCATCCCTCCTAGTCTTGCTGTTCATACAATTCCGTTGAAAGAGGGCAGTCGTCCTGTACGGCAGAAAGTAAGGCGTATGCCTTTCGAACTGAGGGACGGCCTGTTTGAAGAGTTACAGAAGCTGCGAAAAGCGGGTTTGATTTTTCCTGTGCAACACACGGAATGGTGTTCACCAGTTGTGATTAGAAAGAAGAAGAATAATCAAATCCGTTTATGTGTAGACTTTAGAGAGCTGAATAAGCAGACAGTTAAGGACTACTACCCGTTGCCATTTATTGACCTGATTTTAGATCAATTAGCAGGTAGGGAGATATATTCGTTTATGGATTGCTTTGCAGGATACAACCAAATGGCAATTGCAGAAGAGGATAAGCTGAAAACAACTTTCATCACTGTATTTGGTACTTTTGCGTACCATGTGATGGCCTTTGGTTTATGCAATGCACCTGGTTCGTGGCAACGAACAGCAGATAAGACATTCGGTGACATATCCCCTGAAGAGTTGAAGGTGTTTATTGATGACTTAGGGGCTGCCACCGTGAGAGAGAAGCAGTTGATCATTCTAAGAAAATGCTTTGAGCGCTGTAGACAATTTTACATCGCCCTAAACCCACGGAAGTGTGTTTTTGGAGTACCTTATGGGCTATTGCTGGGTCATGTGGTCAGTTCGGTAGAAATTGCGACAGACCCCGAGAAGGTGAAAGTTATAGTTGCCATGGGTCCACCACGCACTCCCAAAGAGGTTCATAGCTTTCTGTCTTCGGTTGGTTACTACCGTAGATTCATCAACACCTTAGCAGAAAGAATATTGCCGCTTACAAATTTATTGTCCTTTAGCTGTTCGTTTGTATGGGGTGACCCTTGTAAGGTAGCATTCGAGGATGTGAAACAGGAGCTAGCAAGAGCGCCCGTTTTAAAAGCACCTAAAAGAGGTGAGATGTTCTACATATTTTCGGCAGCCACCATGTATAGTATCAGCTCTGCTGTTTAGCCCAAATTTGGGAAGAGAAGTGGTACCACCCGATTGCTTTTGCTAGCCGGAAGCTAGGGGTATCCGAAATCAATTATACTTACATGGAGAAATTGTGCCTAGCGATGGTCTTTGGGACCAAGAAATTCAGGCATTACATTCTCTATGAGAAAGTCGTGCTTTATACGAAGGCGGAGGGACTTCGACTATTGATGAATAAGCTACAGCCGCCTGATCGTCTAGCAAAGTGGTTGATCACTTTGCAAGAATTTGATTATGAAATCAAGAGTAAGCCACCAAGGTTGCAAGGCATCCTGGAATGCCTTGTGGACTTTGGGGAGCCGAAAGAATCTGTGGCTGAAGGTAGTGACATGGAGTTGTTATTTAAAATAGATACGGCATCTATTCCCTCCTGGTATGCTGCAATAACGCATTATTTATCAACAGGAGAGGCGGAATCCGAATTATCTAAGGTGGAGAAAATGAAAATTAAGCAGCAAGCATTAAAGTTTGCTTTGATTGCAGGTACATTATGTCGGCAAGGGGTTGATGATATCTATCGCCGATGTGTGATGCCTGATGAGGTGCCATTCATTTTGGAAGAGTGCCATGATTCTGCTTGCGGTGGCCATTTTGCTGGACGGCTCATAGCACAAAAGGCTTTAAGAGCAGGTTATTGGTGGCCTGCCATCTTCCAGGATGCGTTTGCATACGTTAAGAGATGTGATATTTGCCAACGACATGATAGTCGAGAGAATAGGAAACGACCACTCACCCCTATTATGGCGATACTTCCATTTGAGAAGTGGGGAATAGACTTTGTGGGTCCTATTACTCCGTCGTCGACTACACAAAAGAGGTACATCATTGTAGCAACTGACTACTTCACAAAGTGGTCAGAAGCACGTGCAACAAGGAAAGATGATGCTAAAGAAACTGCTAGTTTCCTTTTAGAACAGATAATATGCCGGTTTGGTCCGCCGAAAGAATTAGTGTCGGACCGCGGAACCCATTTCCTGAATAAGGTGATCAAAGGTTTGACAGAAATGTGGCAAATCAAGCATAATAAGACAACCCCATATAATCCGCAAGCCAATGGGCAAGTTGAAAGCACCAACAAGCAGCTTGTGGGCATCCTGTCCAAAATTGTGTCGGAAAAGAAACGGGATTGGGATAAAAAGTTATACGTGGCAGTGTGGGCTTACAATACGACTTTCAAACGAGCCACTGGCCATACCCCGTTCAAGTTAGTATATGGGGAGGAGTGTGTCTTGCCTTTAGAGATTGAGCTGCCGACCATTCGGTTTGCCATCAATCATTCTTTGAGCGGTGAAGATGCACTTTGTGAACGCTTGACGACACTGGCACATTTAGATGAGCTTAAGTTGCAGAGCTTATTGCACCAAGAAGTGGCGAAGCGCCGAATGAAGCAGCTACACGACCTCAAAGCCAAGAAATACACCTTCAAGAAAGGACAGCTTGTTCTGTATTATGACACACGATGAGAACTATTTCCAGGCAAGTTAGAGCCCAAATGGGATGGGCCCTATAGGATCATTAGAATAGGAAAGAATAAATCCACAGTCTTGTTAGCTGACCTTGAGGTGGTAGAATTTAAAAATAAGGTTAATCTTAATAAGATTAAACCTTATTATTTCTGATTGCACTAATGCTATGACTGCCTTGCAGGTCTAGGAGAGATCGATCAAATATCTGCAAGGAAATCGTGATAGAGGTTGATGGGTCGTCTGATCCCTTATTTAGAACACCCATATTTAGAACAGAGGTATCATCAGGGAAAGCTCATTTGGTGGAGCAAAGGATACAAGGTGATTGAGCAAGAAGGCGGGACATTTATTTGGGAGATCAAGGTCTTCTGCCATCACTGCCTACAAATTTTGACGAGCATCCCTGTTGAATTCAATGATGATGGAGGGATGGAGCCTACAATCCACCCGTTGAATATGCTGAATTTCGATTACCATAATTACGAGTAGAGTTCGGGATGGCGGGATATGTAAACCCTTTATGGACGTACACCTTGTACTTTGATGGGGCGTCCAGGGGTGCATCCAAAAAAGGAAGTGTAGAAGTTGTCATCCGAGACCCCCGACGACGCATTGTCATGAAGTTAGCTGCTTATCTCGGGGCGAATTTTACCAATAATATGGCAGAATACAAAGCCCTGATTATGGGTTTGAATATTGCAAAGA
This sequence comes from Lygodium microphyllum, assembly GCF_053477565.2. Classification (NCBI taxonomy): domain Eukaryota; kingdom Viridiplantae; phylum Streptophyta; class Polypodiopsida; order Schizaeales; family Lygodiaceae; genus Lygodium; species Lygodium microphyllum. Next base: position 20,726,785 of record NC_141135.1, on the reverse strand, counting down.
AGGGTGGTATCCGCCAGTTGTTGGTGAAAGGGGACTCTCAGTTGGTTTTAAATCAACTCAATGGGACGTACATGGTACGAAACCCCATCCTTTGCATGTACCATCATACTGCCATAGCCCTGCTAGACGAATTTGATAGAGTGTCTTTTCAGCTGATTCCACGGAATTGGAATCAGTTTGCCGATTCTTTGGCTAATTTTGCGTATGAAGAGGACCTCTTCTTTAATTGTGGCCCTTGTCCCGATATATCTATTGACGATGAGACAGGACCTGGTCGGTTGTGGGGTATGCTTTCTGAACATGCCCTCTTTGGCAGACGATGGTTGATTTGGGTGATGCAGAGGGTAAGCGAGACTCATCTGCCTTTATTATCTTGGACCCATAGACTGATTCGACGACATGTGATGCGAACACCTCTTGCGATATACGCAGGAGGGATAGGTCATAATCTAATGCATCTAGTTTAGGGCTACGAACCTTTGTTTCCCTGGGAATAGTATGCTTTGATGTCTATCATAGTTGTTTCCAGGAGGATGTTATGCATAGTATTATTTGATTTCGTTAGGCTAAGAGGGCCGATTCAGTTTCGGAGCAAAGTCAAGTCTGATTTCATTAGGCCAAGAGGGCCATTTCCCTGTCTAGTGCAGGTGCGTTTAATCGGGTTTTTGTTTTAAGTGTTGTGCTGGACAGATTCCGTGGTTTGTGGACTTTGGAGGAGCCTTTGCTGCGATGGAAGCTTCTTGCGGCCAATCCAGGTGATACCTCTCCTTTACGAGTACCTTTCTTTCCTGTTATATGTGTATTTGTACTTGTCGAGGGGATACATTTTTGTTGGGGACCGGCAACCAAGGCATGAAGTCCCAGTTTTAGGCTAAGTATGTTTTGAGGGAGGTCGGAGTAGTCATCGCCTCCTGTAAAGACATTGTCAGGCATCGAAAGACCTGTTTTAGAAGGGAGTCCTAGTGGCCTTGTTCTGCTAGCCTACTAAGCAGCCGTTCTACGAGTACTTGTTAGTAGTAAGGCAGTTAGAGAAGCCTGCCAGAAGATAATAATGATGATGCCCAGAAACTTTGTACATCCTAAAAGATAAATATAAATACGAAGGTGTGTAAAAAGGGGTTCTAACCCCTATCAAAGAAAAGAAAAGAAATGAAAATATATAAGCAATTGATCATTGCTTTGCGAAGGCCTGGTAGGTTCCTGGGGACGAATCAGACCCGGAGCCGATACCTTGTCTTCCTAGGGGTGGCTTCTTGCTGGAAAAAAAAATGCCAAAACAAGGAAGGTTGGAGCGAAAATAAAAGTGAGCGTTAAAAAAGGATTAAGTGTCGCCTTGCGAGGGCTTGGTAGGTTCTTGGGTGCCGAGACAGGTCCTGAGACCGATGCCCTGTTATCCTTGGGTCACTACGCTCAGCTCCCTCCTTTTTACATATTGCCCAAGTATATTGATCAAATAAAAATCCTCACAGAAGACATGTACTGAAAGAAAATACTCTTTGATCAGGCTATAGGAGACCTCGCCTTGTAGAAGCTCCTAGTTGTGTTGTCTTTAGTTGGTAAGTAGTGCAGACTACCACTTAGGGCAACCTCTTTGATAGGGTTTTTTAGTTTGGCTGTGTTGGAGCAGCTGGTTAGTGACTCACTTCGGATCTTCTATTAGATGATGCTAGGCCTACTCCTTGTGGATGTCATGCCTTGGTTCTGTCCAGGGGTAGGGGGAGCATTGTGCTGAGTTTAATTATATATTTGTTTTGTATCAGTTTGATGCTTCTTTGGTTGTTTATGTGCAGATATGTTCGTGGATTCGACGGGCTGAGTCGCCCTATCCCATGGTCGCCAATGAGAGCGGAATTTAGGTGACGGGAAGTGCTTAAAAATAGCTAAAAATCATGAATATCAAGGGAAAAATATTCAATGTCAAAGGCGGCAGCTCGATCTAGAACGATTTTAAGCGCCAAAGTGCTTTAAAGGCGCCCGAGCGACACTTGTTGATTTTTCATAATTTTTCAGACAGTCGTGCGGGTTGACACGAGCTACTGGCCAATGCGGGATGCTAAGCCGGACGCCTAGGATTTTTCAGAGCTTGATTCCGAGTCCGGACGGGGGAATGGCCAAGAAACCGGTCAAGATACGAAGGGGTGGACCAAAGTTTGGCCAAAGTGGGCATGACCTTTGGGAGCCCAATTTTAAATGTCACATGAAAGGAAGATGGAAATGAGAGATGCCAAATCGTGGAGAGAGAGCACGCAGGATGGCGCCGAAAAATGCGCTTGGATGATGGAGGTGCATCATGCAACCTCAATGCAACCCCCCCCAATGATTATTGGCAGTCATTCCCCTCTGAACCCTGACTCTATCGCCGCCCTTCGCTCGCGCAATGATGCCCTCTTTGAAGATCTCTGATTTCAGTCTTTCTCTCTCCTCCCTCTCTCTCTTCTAAAGGCAAGTTCATGTGGGAAGAAGAAGGAAGAAGAAAGAATGATGGAGGCTTGTCCGGCATGGATCGGATTGCTCCACGGGCTAGAAATGGTGATTGGTGATTGTGCTGGACATGAAGTGCTACTGATTTCCAAATTTGCAGCCATGGACATGAAACCCGAAACACGCAAATAAGCAGTAATTTAAAATTTTCAAAGGAAATTTGAGCTTTTATGGCTTTTGATTGATGAAATGTTGTTCATGTGGGCTAAAAAATTGTTCACGTTGCTGTTTTCCATGAATTCTTGCTGGTCATAATCAAAAAATCAGAAAAATATGCACCTTGTGGTTCAAACTAATACATTAAAACATGAAAAATCAAGGGAAAATGATGGTTTTTTGGCGTAAAAATGGGAAAGTAAATAGGAACACCAACTAAACTTTCATTTTTCTGCGAGAAGGAACTAAGGGCCACAGCCCATAACCTGTTTTGAATTTTTAGTAATTAAATAATGCAGGAAAATAAGGAAAAATGGCAAGAAAAGGGTGGAAAAACCCTAAAAAATAGGGGAAAAATACATTTTGGGTTTCAAAAAATAAGGATAAATAAGAGCAATGTTTGTGAATGTTTGTGGGGACTAAAGCATGAGGATTTGCCTCAGTTCAACCCCACCTTCTTGTTCTAGTGTGTTTTTTTCCGTTTTTTCCACATAAAATGATGGTAAAATACCCTATAAACCTATCCAATGATGCAATATTTAAACGGGGGAGGGTAGAGGAGTTGAAATATGTCTAAATGCCATGTGAGATGATGGAAAAGTTGCTGATTTCTATGCATAGCATTTAGGACGGATGATAATTAAAATTAAGAGCTTAGTAGCACGAGGATCACCTCGGTGCTAGGCCCATGCAACGAAGCACGAACGGTAGTTGGAAACCATTAAAAGAATGTTATTGCACTTGTGCACGATACTGTTTTGCTAAATGTTTGAGCACTAGGCATCCACCAAATGCATAGAGCATGAAAAGAATTTAAAAAGTATCAGTGATCAGCTCCTGGACATGCATTGCAATTGGTTTATTAGAACATGACCTACGATGAGAGGCAGTGAGGTACCCATACTGTAGGCTAGTCGTGGGGTCCAGGGGAAAGAGAAATAGGGACAATGGTACATTCCTGGACACGCTTATTTGTTACCTTGAGCGACTTTTGTGCGATGTGTCTATTTGTAGAGCGACGCACCGAGGGGCCAATCCCCAAGGTGTAGGAGAGTCGCAGAGGGTTGACGGCATTCAGCCGTAGGAGGAACCCCATGTGTATGTGATTCGAGCCTTTTGGCTATGTGAAAGGGACTCCCTTTGAGGAGTAATATTGGGTTAGGATCAGTTGGACTACAACGTATTACAAACGCAATGTTTAGGAAGGCAGAGATTTTGATAGACGCTCCTGGCCGTGAGGCCGAGGGATTGTCTTGTGTGTAGTGACGAGGCCCGGCTAGTGCATGAGCCAGTGCCGGCCCGTTTTTAGGTCCATCAGTGGTGCGTCTGCCGGGAGCCGCTTAAAAGTGGCGGTTCTCGAATCCTGGTTGTTTAGGGACCAACTAGCAGTTTATGCCAAAGGATACTGATATTGATCCGTTATTTATTGATAAGCATCGTCTAGCAGAAATCCAAAAGCAAGAAAGAGACGAAAGAGCTAGGCGACGTGCTAAAATTTTTAGGAGATATTCTCCTAAGCGTAGCGGCGCTGAACCCTTACGAGGGAGTGGATCTAGTGGTCTTGGGGCCACAAGCAGCAAGTTAGGAGAAGGTGGAAGCTCTAGTGCTCCCCTTTCTGCCATAAGCCAGTCCACATCAATTATGGGAGGTGTAACCCCACCGTCCCCTATTCCTAGTGCAAATCCAATCCTTGTCATTGCGCAGCCTATTGCAATTCCAGTAGGAACGACGGATTTGCCGGCTCTAGGTTACCCGCTACCCATTTTTAATGGGCTAGTTGAGGAAGATGCGGAACTCCACATTAGGGAGTTTCAAAAGCTGATGTTTAATCGTCGCATTCAAGAAGAAGGACATTTAATGATGTTCTTCAACATGACTCTCAAAGGAAGAGCCGCTATATGGTATCATGGTTTAGAAGCCGGGACCATATTGAACATTGATGCATTTTATGGAGCTTTTCGAAGGGAGTTTACCCCTGAAAGGGGTGGGCAATATTGGTTGCGTGTACTCAACGTGACCCGTCAAGAACCACACGAGGATATTCGTGCTTATGCGAAGAAAATAAAAGAGGTTTTCCGTAAGTTGGACACCTCTATTCCCATCCCCCCAGCTGCCCAATTGCAGTATTTCCTACATGGTTTGGACTTTAATATCCAATTGCAGTTGAGTAGTGTCCCCTTGGGGGATATAGATACTGCCATTACACGAGCACAAGAGGTGGAATCCCGACTACAAGCAACCTATGCTTCTCGAGGCAATTCGAACATGGGTTTAGTATTGGGAAATAATATGGCAATGGCCAATGGCAGTGGTGGTCAAGGGATGGCGATGGCTAACCCTAATGGGAGAGGAAACATGATGCAGAATGTCCCTTTATTACCAGCTCCCCCTAGCATATCGATGCCTACGGGCAGTCAAACGGCTCCAAGTGGTGGAGGCCAGGCGGTCAATTCTAACACCATGCATGTCGCTCAACAACCAGTGCCTAATCGAATTGTTAGGCCGATGGAACGACATAGTAATGACCAAGGCTATGAGTCGAGTTCTTCCAATGTTCTTGGCGAGGTTAAGGACATGATGAAGCATTATACCAACATGATTACGGAGCAGTATCGGCAAATAGCCGTTGATGTCAACTTCCTTAAAAAACAACAAAATTTGATAGGAAGTAGATACCCAGATGAGGGTGCACCTTCGAGGTTTAGTTGCAAATGGTGTGGTAGGCAGCACTATCCAAGAAATTGCCCAAATGTTAAGTGCGACATCTGTGGAAAATCCGGCCATTTAGCAGCTACTTGCTGGAGTAAGATCAGTTCCCTCCAACGAGGAAGTCGGCAACCAGGGCCAGTTAATCATCGTGCGCAAGGAAATGATTCCCAGCGAGAAGATGGGCCTAAACAAATACTTCAACGACCAAAGACTACAGTAGAGGAGCTACCAAGTGGTAGTGGGGTCAGTTTGATCGAGGCTGCACGCGTAAATGATGCTGAAACCTCTAATCTACGAGCTATCCTTACAAGAGGTCAAAAGGGTAGAGAAGCCGACAAGGATAAGCCTGTCGACGGAAACCCTAAAGAAGGCAACAAAGGAACGCAAGTTTTGGATCGTGCCATGGAAGGGGGACCTTTGAAGCCCGTGGAGAGTAAAGCCGATGTTAAGAAGGATAAAGAACCAAAGAAGAAGGTGAAAGCTAAGAAGGAGGCATTAAAGCCGGTTCAGTGACCTAAAGAGCGGATGGTTTGGCGTGAAAAGCGAGCTCTATCAAACTATCATGAATTCGATTTGGCGAGCTCTCTTTGCGAAGTCAAGCCGGATGTGAACCTCTTACAGCTTATTAAGCTTTCCCCAGGAGTACGTAAGGAATTTAGAAAGATCCTACGTACCGAGTATATCGTAGAACCTTTGGGTATTGCGCGAGTTGGTGATGACTGGTTCGAGCATGCTGAGAAGCATTGCCCAAGGGTTGCAGCCTATATCGATGGGATATTAGTAGATTATGCCATTGTCGACACGGGATCATCTGTTAACATTATGAGTTCTGAACTGATGGAAAGGTTGGGTCTTGCGATCCAGAAAGATACCTCCACAGTTCTCAGAATGGCAGATGATAGTTTGAGACAGCTGGAAGGCTGCATTACTAAGGTCCACGTTGCAAATGTAGAATGCCTGTTGGACTTTAGGGTGATTCGTTTTGCAGGTCGTCCAAGTTACCAAGTATTACTCGGACGACCTTGGATCTTGCAAGCGGATTGCCAAGTAGATATACCTGCCGGTCGACTGATATTCGGCAGAGGTGCCCAGCGTGTGGTGGTTGATGCTTATCCTGAGTCCCCGCAGAGTGAGAGAGCTCCTCTATCTTCTACAGAATTGGAGACATTAGAAGATTTATCTGCCAGTGAGACATCATCGAGTGATGAGTCCAAAGAGGGATCCACCACGGAAGACATCTATCAAATCACTTTGAATGAGCCGATAGAGGGCCAAGATCGTATAAGAGATGCAGATGTTATCGAGCTAGACCTTGGTATGCCTGATGATTCGCGGCCAATCAAATTAGGTTCTATGCTCAGCTCAGCAGAAAGGGAGGACTATGTGGCCTTGATCCAGGAATTCCGTGATATCTTTGCCTGGAGTTATGATGAGTTGAGAGGCATCCCTCCTAGTCTTGCTGTTCATACAATTCCGTTGAAAGAGGGCAGTCGTCCTGTACGGCAGAAAGTAAGGCGTATGCCTTTCGAACTGAGGGACGGCCTGTTTGAAGAGTTACAGAAGCTGCGAAAAGCGGGTTTGATTTTTCCTGTGCAACACACGGAATGGTGTTCACCAGTTGTGATTAGAAAGAAGAAGAATAATCAAATCCGTTTATGTGTAGACTTTAGAGAGCTGAATAAGCAGACAGTTAAGGACTACTACCCGTTGCCATTTATTGACCTGATTTTAGATCAATTAGCAGGTAGGGAGATATATTCGTTTATGGATTGCTTTGCAGGATACAACCAAATGGCAATTGCAGAAGAGGATAAGCTGAAAACAACTTTCATCACTGTATTTGGTACTTTTGCGTACCATGTGATGGCCTTTGGTTTATGCAATGCACCTGGTTCGTGGCAACGAACAGCAGATAAGACATTCGGTGACATATCCCCTGAAGAGTTGAAGGTGTTTATTGATGACTTAGGGGCTGCCACCGTGAGAGAGAAGCAGTTGATCATTCTAAGAAAATGCTTTGAGCGCTGTAGACAATTTTACATCGCCCTAAACCCACGGAAGTGTGTTTTTGGAGTACCTTATGGGCTATTGCTGGGTCATGTGGTCAGTTCGGTAGAAATTGCGACAGACCCCGAGAAGGTGAAAGTTATAGTTGCCATGGGTCCACCACGCACTCCCAAAGAGGTTCATAGCTTTCTGTCTTCGGTTGGTTACTACCGTAGATTCATCAACACCTTAGCAGAAAGAATATTGCCGCTTACAAATTTATTGTCCTTTAGCTGTTCGTTTGTATGGGGTGACCCTTGTAAGGTAGCATTCGAGGATGTGAAACAGGAGCTAGCAAGAGCGCCCGTTTTAAAAGCACCTAAAAGAGGTGAGATGTTCTACATATTTTCGGCAGCCACCATGTATAGTATCAGCTCTGCTGTTTAGCCCAAATTTGGGAAGAGAAGTGGTACCACCCGATTGCTTTTGCTAGCCGGAAGCTAGGGGTATCCGAAATCAATTATACTTACATGGAGAAATTGTGCCTAGCGATGGTCTTTGGGACCAAGAAATTCAGGCATTACATTCTCTATGAGAAAGTCGTGCTTTATACGAAGGCGGAGGGACTTCGACTATTGATGAATAAGCTACAGCCGCCTGATCGTCTAGCAAAGTGGTTGATCACTTTGCAAGAATTTGATTATGAAATCAAGAGTAAGCCACCAAGGTTGCAAGGCATCGTGGAATGCCTTGTGGACTTTGGGGAGCCGAAAGAATCTGTGGCTGAAGGTAGTGACATGGAGTTGTTATTTAAAATAGATACGGCATCTATTCCCTCCTGGTATGCTGCAATAACGCATTATTTATCAACAGGAGAGGCGGAATCCGAATTATCTAAGGTGGAGAAAATGAAAATTAAGCAGCAAGCGTTAAAGTTTGCTTTGATTGCAGGTACATTATGTCGGCAAGGGGTTGATGATATCTATCGCCGATGTGTGATGCCTGATGAGGTGCCATTCATTTTGGAAGAGTGCCATGATTCTGCTTGCGGTGGCCATTTTGCTGGACGGCTCATAGCACAAAAGGCTTTAAGAGCAGGTTATTGGTGGCCTGCCATCTTCCAGGATGCGTTTGCATACGTTAAGAGATGTGATATTTGCCAACGACATGATAGTCGAGAGAATAGGAAACGACCACTCACCCCTATTATGGCGATACTTCCATTTGAGAAGTGGGGAATAGACTTTGTGGGTCCTATTACTCCATCGTCGACTACACAAAAGAGGTACATCATTGTAGCAACTGACTACTTCACAAAGTGGTCAGAAGCACGTGCAACAAGGAAAGATGATGCTAAAGAAACTGCTAGTTTCCTTTTAGAACAGATAATATGCCGGTTTGGTCCGCCGAAAGAATTAGTGTCGGACCGCGGAACCCATTTCCTGAATAAGGTGATCAAAGGTTTGACAGAAATGTGGCAAATCAAGCATAATAAGACAACCCCATATAATCCGCAAGCCAATGGGCAAGTTGAAAGCACCAACAAGCAGCTTGTGGGCATCCTGTCCAAAATTGTGTCGGAAAAGAAACGGGATTGGGATAAAAAGTTATACGTGGCAGTGTGGGCTTACAATACGACTTTCAAACGAGCCACTGGCCATACCCCGTTCAAGTTAGTATATGGGGAGGAGTGTGTCTTGCCTTTAGAGATTGAGCTGCCGACCATTCGGTTTGCCATCAATCATTCTTTGAGCGGTGAAGATGCACTTTGTGAACGCTTGACGACACTGGCACATTTAGATGAGCTTAAGTTGCAGAGCTTATTGCACCAAGAAGTGGCGAAGCGCCGAATGAAGCAGCTACACGACCTCAAAGCCAAGAAATACACCTTCAAGAAAGGACAGCTTGTTCTGTATTATGACACACGATGAGAACTATTTCCAGGCAAGTTAGAGCCCAAATGGGATGGGCCCTATAGGATCATTAGAATAGGAAAGAATAAATCCACAGTCTTGTTAGCTGACCTTGAGGTGGTAGAATTTAAAAATAAGGTTAATCTTAATAAGATTAAACCTTATTATTTCTGATTGCACTAATGCTATGACTGCCTTGCAGGTCTAGGAGAGATCGATCAAATATCTGCAAGGAAATCGTGATAGAGGTTGATGGGTCGTCTGATCCCTTATTTAGAACACCCATATTTAGAACAGAGGTATCATCAGGGAAAGCTCATTTGGTGGAGCAAAGGATACAAGGTGATTGAGCAAGAAGGCGGGACATTTATTTGGGAGATCAAGGTCTTCTGCCATCACTGCCTACAAATTTTGACGAGCATCCCTGTTGAATTCAATGATGATGGAGGGATGGAGCCTACAATCCACCCGTTGAATATGCTGAATTTCGATTACCATAATTACGAGTAGAGTTCGGGATGGCGGGATATGTAAACCCTTTATGGACGTACACCTTGTACTTTGATGGGGCGTCCAGGGGTGCATCCAAAAAAGGAAGTGTAGAAGTTGTCATCCGAGACCCCCGACGACGCATTGTCATGAAGTTAGCTGCTTATCTCGGGGCGAATTTTACCAATAATATGGCAGAATACAAAGCCCTGATTATGGGTTTGAATATTGCAAAGAAGGGTGGTATCCGCCAGTTGTTGGTGAAAGGGGACTCTCAGTTGGTTTTAAATCAACTCAATGGGACGTACATGGTACGAAACCCCATCCTTTGCATGTACCATCATACTGCCATAGCCCTGCTAGACGAATTTGATAGAGTGTCTTTTCAGCTGATTCCACGGAATTGGAATCAGTTTGCCGATTCTTTGGCTAATTTTGCGTATGAAGAGGACCTCTTCTTTAATTGTGGCCCTTGTCCCGATATATCTATTGACGATGAGACAGGACCTGGTCGGTTGTGGGGTATGCTTTCTGAACATGCCCTCTTTGGCAGACGATGGTTGATTTGGGTGATGCAGAGGGTAAGCGAGACTCATCTGCCTTTATTATCTTGGACCCATAGACTGATTCGACGACATGTGATGCGAACACCTCTTGCGATATACGCAGGAGGGATAGGTCATAATCTAATGCATCTAGTTTAGGGCTACGAACCTTTGTTTCCCTGGGAATAGTATGCTTTGATGTCTATCATAGTTGTTTCCAGGAGGATGTTATGCATAGTATTATTTGATTTCGTTAGGCTAAGAGGGCCGATTCAGTTTCGGAGCAAAGTCAAGTCTGATTTCATTAGGCCAAGAGGGCCATTTCCCTGTCTAGTGCAGGTGCGTTTAATCGGGTTTTTGTTTTAAGTGTTGTGCTGGACAGATTCCGTGGTTTGTGGACTTTGGAGGAGCCTTTGCTGCGATGGAAGCTTCTTGCGGCCAATCCAGGTGATACCTCTCCTTTACGAGTACCTTTCTTTCCTGTTATATGTGTATTTGTACTTGTCGAGGGGATACATTTTTGTTGGGGACCGGCAACCAAGGCATGAAGTCCCAGTTTTAGGCTAAGTATGTTTTGAGGGAGGTCGGAGTAGTCATCGCCTCCTGTAAAGACATTGTCAGGCATCGAAAGACCTGTTTTAGAAGGGAGTCCTAGTGGCCTTGTTCTGCTAGCCTACTAAGCAGCCGTTCTACGAGTACTTGTTAGTAGTAAGGCAGTTAGAGAAGCCTGCCAGAAGATAATAATGATGATGCCCAGAAACTTTGTACATCCTAAAAGATAAATATAAATACGAAGGTGTGTAAAAAGGGGTTCTAACCCCTATCAAAGAAAAGAAAAGAAATGAAAATATATAAGCAATTGATCATTGCTTTGCGAAGGCCTGGTAGGTTCCTGGGGACGAATCAGACCCGGAGCCGATACCTTGTCTTCCTAGGGGTGGCTTCTTGCTGGAAAAAAAAATGCCAAAACAAGGAAGGTTGGAGCGAAAATAAAAGTGAGCGTTAAAAAAGGATTAAGTGTCGCCTTGCGAGGGCTTGGTAGGTTCTTGGGTGCCGAGACAGGTCCTGAGACCGATGCCCTGTTATCCTTGGGTCACTACGCTCAGCTCCCTCCTTTTTACATATTGCCCAAGTATATTGATCAAATAAAAATCCTCACAGAAGACATGTACTGAAAGAAAATACTCTTTGATCAGGCTATAGGAGACCTCGCCTTGTAGAAGCTCCTAGTTGTGTTGTCTTTAGTTGGTAAGTAGTGCAGACTACCACTTAGGGCAACCTCTTTGATAGGGTTTTTTAGTTTGGCTGTGTTGGAGCAGCTGGTTAGTGACTCACTTCGGATCTTCTATTAGATGATGCTAGGCCTACTCCTTGTGGATGTCATGCCTTGGTTCTGTCCAGGGGTAGGGGGAGCATTGTGCTGAGTTTAATTATATATTTGTTTTGTATCAGTTTGATGCTTCTTTGGTTGTTTATGTGCAGATATGTTCGTGGATTCGACGGGCTGAGTCGCCCTATCCCATGGTCGCCAATGAGAGCGGAATTTAGGTGACGGGAAGTGCTTAAAAATAGCTAAAAATCATGAATATCAAGGGAAAAATATTCAATGTCAAAGGCGGCAGCTCGATCTAGAACGATTTTAAGCGCCAAAGTGCTTTAAAGGCGCTCGAGCGACACTTGTTGATTTTTCATAATTTTTCAGACAGTCGTGCGGGTTGACACGAGCTACTGGCCAATGCGGGATGCTAAGCCGGACGCCTAGGATTTTTCAGAGCTTGATTCCGAGTCCGGACGGGGGAATGGCCAAGAAACCGGTCAAGATACGAAGGGGTGGACCAAAGTTTGGCCAAAGTGGGCATGACCTTTGGGAGCCCAATTTTAAATGTCACATGAAAGGAAGATGGAAATGAGAGATGCCAAATCGTGGAGAGAGAGCACGCAGGATGGCGCCGAAAAATGCGCTTGGATGATGGAGGTGCATCATGCAACCTCAATGCAACCCCCCCCAATGATTATTGGCAGTCATTCCCCTCTGAACCCTGACTCTATCGCCGCCCTTCGCTCGCGCAATGATGCCCTCTTTGAAGATCTCTGATTTCAGTCTTTCTCTCTCCTCCCTCTCTCTCTTCTAAAGGCAAGTTCATGTGGGAAGAAGAAGGAAGAAGAAAGAATGATGGAGGCTTGTCCGGCATGGATCGGATTGCTCCACGGGCTAGAAATGGTGATTGGTGATTGTGCTGGACATGAAGTGCTACTGATTTCCAAATTTGCAGCCATGGACATGAAACCCGAAACACGCAAATAAGCAGTAATTTAAAATTTTCAAAGGAAATTTGAGCTTTTATGGCTTTTGATTGATGAAATGTTGTTCATGTGGGCTAAAAAATTGTTCACGTTGCTGTTTTCCATGAATTCTTGCTGGTCATAATCAAAAAATCAGAAAAATATGCACCTTGTGGTTCAAACTAATACATTAAAACATGAAAAATCAAGGGAAAATGATGGTTTTTTGGCGTAAAAATGGGAAAGTAAATAGGAACACCAACTAAACTTTCATTTTTCTACGAGAAGGAACTAAGTGCCACAGCCCATAACCTGTTTTGAATTTTCAGTAATTAAATAATGCAGGAAAATAAGGAAAAATGGCAAGAAAAGGGTGGAAAAACCCTAAAAAATAGGGGAAAAATACATTTTGGGTTTCAAAAAATAAGGATAAATAAGAGCAATGTTTGTGAATGTTTGTGGGGACTGAAGCATGAGGATTTGCCTCAGTTCAACCCCACCTTCTTGTTCTAGTGTGTTTTTTTCCGTTTTTTCCACATAAAATGATGGTAAAATACCCTACAAACCTATCCAACGATGCAATATTTAAACACGGGAGGATAGAGGAGTTGAAATATGTCTAAATGCCGTTGCTGATTTCTATGCATAGAATTTAGGACGGATGATAATTAAAATTAAGAGCTTAGTAGCACGAGGATCACCTCGGTGCTAGGCCCATGCAACGAAGCACGAACGGTAGTTGGAAACCATTAAAAGAATGTTATTGCACTTGTGCACGATACTGTTTTGCTAAATGTTTGAGCACTAGGCATCCACCAAATGCATAGAGCATGAAAAGAATTTAAAAAGTATCAGTGATCAGCTCTTGGACATGCATTGCAATTGGTTTATTAGAACATGACCTACGATGAGAGGCAGTGAGGTACCCATGCTGTAGGCTAGTCGTGGGGTCTAGGGGAAAGAGAAATAGGGACAATGGTACATTCCTGGACACGCTTATTTGGTACCTTGAGCGACTTTTGTGCGATGTGTCTATTTATAGAGCGACGCACCGAGGGGCCAATCCCCAAGGTGTAGGAGAGTCGCAGAGGGTTGACGGCATTCAGTCGTAGGAGGAACCGCATGTGTATGTGATTCGAGCCTTTTGGCTATGTGAAAGGGATTCCCTCTGAGGAGTAATATTGGGTTGGGATCAGTTGGACTACAACGTATTACAAACGCAATGTTTAGAAAGGCAGAGATTTTGATAGACGCTCTTGGCCGCGAGGCCGAGGGGTTGTCTTGTGCATAGTGACGAGGCCCGGCTAGTGCATGAGCCAGTGCCGGCCCGTTTTTAGGTCCATCAGGTGACAGGAATACCAAGAAACAAAAGCCATGACAGAAACGCCACTAGAAGAGAATCCAAAGACACCTCTGCAGAAAAGCACATATTGCAACTGAACATGGCCAAGCATAATCATCGATTACCTCCTCCTTCTTGGCCAAACTCTATGTTCGAGTAGGAGCCACGCTCTCAACAAGGGTGAACGTCTCTTCATCATCTAAGATTCAATTTGCAAGATGCTGTGCCCTTGTCCATGCATAGCTCACTCTAAGTGCTACCTCAATTGTTCGATGTCTCACATGTTACAAAGAGGTTTGCAAAATCTCAAGTGTATCTCTTCATCTCAACAACAGTTCCTCTAGCATCAAGGCTGGTGACACAATCATCTTTGTAATATCCATCCTTCATAGCCTTTGGATCCCAACATTTCTCAATCCAAATGAAAGGCTAACAGCCTCAATGTATGGCGTTGATTGTATTCATTTTTCCCACCAAAAAAAAAAGAGAGGAAAAAAAGAGAGAGAAAAAAAAAGAAGAAGAAAGAAAGAAAAAGAAAAAGAAAAAGAAAAAGAAAAAAGCACACACAATCACAGCACCGCACCTAGGGGTCCTCAAATTAGATACGTCCAGTGACCTTGGTCGGCTGGCTCCATCCCTAATCCCCTAGCCCTTTGTACATCCTCCACAATTGTTCAGGGCACATCAAGGGCAGGACATACCTCGGGAGCTCGCCTCGCCTATGGTTAGACTTGTCACCCTGAACCACTTGCACAATTCTCTCGCACTCATCTCAATGCCATTACAATCAATAGTGGTAAGCAAGGTATGAAAGACACTGGACAAGTACAACATACTTTTCTACAAGTAGCCACTAGCTACCAAAAGCTAAGACATCAAGGAGCTCAATTATGCTACATGGCCTTGACAAGACCATAATGATGTCTCAAGCAATATTCAAGTGTACTTTTCCCATCTTCATCGACAAATTTTTCCATCAACTTAGCCCCTTGCTACACTAACCCATTGCTATACAAGGAACCAGGTCGACAGTCTTCTAACTAAGTATAACCTAAATACTCACGAGCACTCACATACTAATTGCACCAAAGCATATACACGGTTTGGGTCCTCAAGTGCAGGACAATACTCCAAGATTACTTAGAGTTCGACATGTCTCCCAAACTAATCAAAATATGTCTTGTGCACGATAAGAAGACTAGCACTACCCCTTAGGAAGAGACCACAGGAGAGTTTTTCAATTGTAGGTGTTGAAGACTCCAACGCAAGTGTCGTTCGCTCTTCATCAACACCCAACTCTGAATGCTTATCCCTTACCATCCGACAAGCCCGCAAAGAATCGTCATGTTCAGACTCCCCAACCAACCAACACTTGTGTTGGCCATCAATGCAATCCCCAACACAGCATAGCCCTACCACCAACTCCAACAACCTTCCACCAGCCACCTTGGCCACAAACAAGCCCCCAGGACCTTCTCCCACACCACCACCAACACTCCTCCATGGAAACCACCGGCGTCCTTGTCACCCACATCTTCAGTGCATGCTACAGCCTGCTACCTATGACGGTGAGTGCCATGGGACTGGCACTCGTCTAGGAGGGGGGTAATGTTAACCCCAACACGAAGAAAGCAAAAGGAAGTGGAAAAGACGCAGGGCAAATGTGGAAAAAAGGTAGCCCGACTGAAGAAAGAAAAGGAGAAAAGGCCGAAAGCGCAAGGGCAACCTTAAAAGTCCAAGGCAAAGGCAAAAGGGAAAAGGCGCATTTTTAAATAAAAAGGCGCACCCTGAAATCTTGTAAAAGAGCGCCGGGCTCTCACTCGTGCAATTTGTAAATGTAGATGGGCGGTGGAAAGGAAGCTAGGAAGATAGAAGGATAATGGGAAAAAGGGCCAAGGCTACGGCCGGCCATGTAAAAAGGGAAAAAGGGGATGACCGCCCAAAAGGGATTTAGGGTTTTGTATATAAAGTTGAAAAGTGAATGAGAAGCTCATTCTTGTGTGTGGCCAAAAGTAGCTCTCCTCTTCTTCTTCTTGTTCTTGCTTGCTTGAGCTTGTGCTTGAGAGTGTGAGGGAGTGAGAGTGTGAGGGAGTGAGTGTGTGAGGGTGAGGGACCGAGGAGGAGAAGCTCTCCATCGTCTCCTCTCTTCTTCTCTTCTCTTCTCTTCTCTTCTCTTGCTCGCAGCAATGGAGCTTGGAGCGTGGAGCTTGAGGATGGAGCTTGCTTGAAGCTTGCACTTGGATCGTGGAGCTACCGGAGTGCGCGGGAGAGGAGGTAACTCGAACGGCATCAAGGTAAGCTCACTACACCCGTAGATATGGATAGCGCGTTGGCTATGTGAGAGGTAGCCATTAGTGCTCGGCTTGGAACGCTTGAAACAATAAGCGGTCCGAGGGTCTTGGCGGTTGAGTGAAAGCTCCCACACATGTATATACAATGTGTATACTCTGTAGGATTTGCCATCACTAAGGAAGTTGCATGTGCTTTGCAATGTTCATGGACAGAATCATGTATCCAGAAGAAAGTGATTCCATAGGCCGGGATACATAGGGTAACTTGTGGTATGCCGACAATGAGGCTATCCCTATCTGGGCCGGAGTGATCTATGAAAGGATTATGGCAGAAATATTTTTGGCGGGTTGATGAAAAACAAAGCACACGAGTCCACAGGCCATAGTCTTGGGAGATTGGCAGGAGTATGTTGCGGACAGGATTCCTAATTTGTTGATGTCAATCCTGGTGCTAGGGAAGGGAAAATAGAAATTGTTCCCTAATTCTGGGAATGACCATAATGTGTCTATGAACAAAAGGCAAATCAGGGGCAATCATAATGAGAGGCGAAACATAGGCAGCAGTGGTAAAAAGAACACTATTTTCAGATATTGTGTTGGCAAGAATAGAGGGGGGAAATCGAATTTGGGGGCTAGAGGAAGAAAAAGCGACGTTCACTGGTTTTGGATGGAGGAAGAAAAAGCTTTGGCTGGCAAATTTTGAGAAAAACCTTCATTATGAAGTATGTTAGAGAGATGCTAGAGATGATTACATATGAAGCCAGCAAAGTGAGTATGCTCAGATGGGACAGAAACATTTCTATTTCAAGAAGTTGAACAGCACTGAGGTGATTGATGCTTGTTACAAAGGAAACGTGGGATGTTTCTCTCTGATCGTGGAATTCACTACATCCCGCAGTGTGGAATTCGTTGCGTCTCGCAGTGTGAAATTGGCACCGAACATTTGTGTAGTCGAATGATTGAATTAGCACATGACATAGATGTTTCAGTTGCAGTCCGTTAGTATGAAAAAGTGATAGATGTCGTTGGGACGGAACCTTGCGGTACTGAGCTAATGCTGAAGGAGGGATGAGCCAGGGAATCAGAAGTGCAGGTAAGAAGAATGGGACATATTGTCTACCAAAAACTCGAGGACAATAGGATTGAATGTTGGAAAGAAAGAAACAGAGACGGTCACATCTAATGTTTTTCCTGCTCTTGCCATTAAAAAAATCGCTGAATGTGCTGTTTCGAGGCCTTAAATGCATCGTTGAAGTCAGTGAAACACTAATAGATGCAGATTATGTGATTGAACTCTTCAATGGGATCAAGGCATTAAAGGACTGTTGATTTCTCCCTGTTCAATCTCCTTGGATTTGATCTCAGAAAGTCCCGCAACAGAGAGGACAAGCAATAGAATGAGGCATTATTGACACCCTGCATCTATACGTGGAAGGGAAAAAGGGGCATATTCACTAATCCAGGTTTGAAGGAGCTGAGGCCTGAAGATCATTCTGCTGTGTATTCATCTATAGCTGAAACACTTGCAGGATTATTGATACTCCATTCTATGTGATGAAATATGTGAAAAGGAACAGATGTAAGAATAGCTGTTAATGAAATCGATGAATTGGCCATCAGAAGCGCCATCTACACCAACATCAGGAAGAAATCGAATGTCCTGTAGCATGAACCAGTGACATATAACCTTCTGTTTTGACTTGCCTGGACAATCTTTGGAATTTTGTACAAAACATCCCATCTGGCATAAGCTTGAACTCTTCACCAACAGTAAACTCGTGTACTTTTTCACTAGCCTCAATCCATGATTTTCCAGCCTTCTTATAAGAACTAAAATTTATCTTCAGTTCATCTGTTCTCAAAGAAATATGCTGGAATATACATTGAATCCAGTTGCAAAACTTCATCAAAGCTTTGCCTTGCAAGCTCCATATTCCTATGAAATTTACAACCTGCAAGCAGAGACCTAAGACTATCAGATTCTACATTATGTTCTGTAAACCCAGTGTCAATATAACTGGTTCAGATGACTTTGAATCAGTTCAAAGCAATATCATCATGGCAATGAAAATGCTTGTTACACAAATTTGATCTTATCACAGTTTTACTTGGTGAAGAGAAATGTATTTTGGAAGACCTGTGGTGTGACAGATTTTTTAACCGTGTAAGAGCTGTGTATATTAATACAAATTTGCACCTGATCTGGTTGGCTATTACAAAATTTTCTATCTATGCAAGAGAGCTGTTGTTTATATGACATGAGTTTTTGTCAATATTTTTATTGGAGATGCTCCCATTCAGGTGTAGCTGATTGCATGTCACATATTATCTGAAATTGAGCTTTTAAATTGAATCTGATCTCGCTAGATTGACCTTCTATCCTGAAATTATTCAAAGTCCTCTGTGGTCGCGACTTTGCTTTCGAAAACCCTGCAGACATAGAGCAGAGATTGAGGATTTTCACAATGCTGAGCTCCAGATGGTCCAATGTCCTGGATTGATGTGATACAGGGAAGCTTTGTGAGTTGGGGAATACTTTTCCAGAAGGAAGCTCCAAGAGATTTGACCTGTGGAGTGAGATATAAGCAGCTCAACCTGACAGGGTGCTGCTGGCTATGGCTGCCATGGAAGCTTCAGTGAGAGTAGAGTTGGGAGATGAAGTCATGAGCTGACATTGAGCTAGACTAAGGTTGAGAGGAATCAAGAGAGGCTAGAGAAGCAATGCCATGCCCAACTGGGCTCTGATACCATGTGAGAAATGCGGGATCTAAAGCATGGCAAAACCGGAAGCTATGGAGGATGAAATGAGAAATGTGGACTCATGATGGAGAAGACAAAGACATTGTTTGTTACACAAGTGAATTAGGTTCCAAGATTGAGACTTGGACTCATAAACACAATCTTGTGTATGTGGACAATGACATTGACACTTCACTGAAAAGAAAAGAGTACAATCATTGCATTAAGAAAGGAAGCAAGTACAATGCTTTATAGGAAAGTAGGAAACTGCAGTAGGCACCATTGTGCATATGGGATAAGTTAGCCTGCATATCCTTGACCCTGAAGCTCCATACAAAGAGGCTGTTTAGTGAGTGTGATTGCTGATTCTCAACAATACTTGGCAATGAGGTGACTTTCACTATTCTTGAGGTTTTGGGCATCTCGAAAAGAGAGTTTCAGGATCAGTTTGAGGAGGTCCTGAAGAGGAAAAGACATGCATTGCCTACCACTAATACACAGAGAGTTTTGATTGGGGAGTTGGATGAGGATGAGGATGAGGTTATGGTTGAGAATGCTTCTGTTTTTCCACAGGTAGAGAAGAGGGTTCAGCCTATGCACTATGCTGAAACTGATGAGCCTGTCTTGATACCGCGTAGTCACTTTTCGCGGAGTCATTAGGCTAGGGCAACTACAGAGACGATGGTAAAAATTGGAGAGAAACAGGTGCCTTATGTTGCATTGGTGGATCATGGTTCAGAGATTAATCTCATAGTTCGTGGAGTTTATGAGAGTAACAGATGGCCTATGGATGTAGAGCATGGGTGGAGTATGAGAGCCGCCAATAACACTGCAGGTGATTTGTATGCTGCCTGTCCCAGTGTCAGGGTTTCTATTGGAGATGTAGAGGAGGATTTTCATTTCTTTGTGGAGGATTCATGCTCTTATCCCATAATTCTTGAACAGCCATTCATCACAGAGATGCGCATGGAAACAAAGGTAATGGATGATGGATCTGCTTATGCACGGATTCGCAGTAAAGATGGTATGAGAGCAGTTCAGTTTATGACTGTGTGTGTGAACCATGTTAGAAACAGGGATACTCTCAGAGATGCACCTTTGCCCACTGTGAGGGATTCGGGTTTTCATTAGGTACCGCTGTTTCACGAGACGACGGTGGTACAGAGCAGAGGAGATTGGAGTTCTCGCATCCTGGCAGCAGTGTTTTCTCCTCCGGTTTTGTTGGGATTTCAGCAAACAGTTCGATGAGCTATCAGAAGATTTCTAGGTTGCCTAGAGCTACCAGGCAGTACATATGCAGGAAAGAGAAAAATTTGAAAAATGCAGGAATTTTAGAGGATGATGAGCACATAGATGGGATGTATGACAGTGTGATTTGTGCAGATACGATGACAGAGATGGGAAATATGCTGAAAACTGATATGCAGAGTTGTCACAGTAATGTATTAGTGCAATCCCTGGACATGTTTCATGAAATTGCAGATTTTGTGTCACAGATTGAGTCAGAGGCTGAGGTGACTCAGCAAAAAGTGTTGAGTGCTGAAGAAATTCAGCAAACAGAGTTTCCAGCTGGTTATGATCAGCTTACAGAGACACAGAGGGCTGAAAACTTTCAGCCAACAGAGTTTACAGCTGAAATATTTCAGCATCCAGAGTTTAGGGCTGTTTCTATGCAGTCCATAGAGCAGAGGGCTGAGGATATTCAGCCCATTGGAGTGCAGAATTGCTGATTTACAACAAGATTTGAGTAATGCAGAAGAGCATAACGAAGCCAGGGTTGACACGAAATACAAAACAGTGGATAAGAAGGTGAAGCCGGTAGCTGTACCGCTTCCACCTGACAGTGATCAGCAAATAGAGAGGGCTGCCAAACAGCCAATTTTGAGGAATCCGGAGCATATTGGTCATAAATTTTCAGCAGAGACTCTTGCTGAACTGAAAATTGGAAATGGTGATTTCTTGCTACCTACAGAGAAGCAATGCTTTCAGGAGATGCTTGAGCGACATGGAAGGGGGTTTGCTTTTTTTCCGCATGAGATTGGATGTGTGAATCCAGATATTGTTGCTCCTATGGTCATTTTTACTATTCCTCATATTCCATGGAATCTTCGACCTATTCTAGTGCCTAAGGCACACCTGCCAAAGCTGATTGATTTATTGAATGAGAAAATCAAGATGGGAATTCTTGAGCCTTCATCTGCACCATACTCAAACAGGTGGTTTACGGTTCCAAAGAAGAATGGTACTCTCCGATTTATACAGGACATGCAGCCAGTAAACAAAGGTACTATCAGGAATGTTGGTATAGGTCCAGTTGTGGATGAGTTTGCAGAAGCATTTGCTGGATGTGCCATCTATTCTTTAGGTGATTTGTATTCGGGATATGATCAGTTTCAGTTGGCTTTGGAAAGCAGGGACATAACCACCATGAGAACTCCTATTGGGCTTATCAGGATGTGTACCTTGCCTCAAGGTGCCACTAATTCTATTGCGCATATGATGAATGCCATGCATAAGGTTCTTCGTGATTATATATCTCAGCTTACTATGCCTTTCTTGGATGATGTGCCCATTAAGGGGTGTGCAGAAGAAGAGAAAAATGAGGGTCTAAATGAGCAGGAATGCAGATACTTTGTGGCTGATCATATTTCAGCTTGTGAGAAGATTTTGGCCAGGTTAGAAGAAGTAAACTTGACACTTTCAAGGCAAAAATCTGTTTTTGGAGTGAATGAGGTTGTCATTGTTGGACATATGTGTGGGTATTATGGCAGGAAACCCTCACCTGATAAGGTGGATACTATAGGCAAGATTGCGGAGTATTGTTCTACCACTTCAGAGGTACGGAGATTCATTGGAGCTTGTGTGTTTTATATGATTTGGATACCTCATTTTGCACACATAGCAGATTGTTTATATCAGCTGCTTCGAAAGGGGCAGAAATTCTATTGGGATGAGAGCCACACTAGAGCCATGCGGAAATTGAAGAAGTTATTGCAGAATGCTCCTACTCTCAAGAAAGCGGATTATAATTGCGGAAGGCCTATTGTATTGACAGGTGACACTAGTCCAATTGGTATAGGTTGGGTTGTGGGTCAAGATGATGCAGATGGAAATAGGTATGCTATTCGGTTTGGGGCGAAAGTCCTAAATGAGAGACAGAGGAGATATCCACAAATCAAGAGGGAGTTATTGGGGATTGTTACGGCTCTCAAATGTGACAAGGAGTACTTTATTGGAGCTTCAATTGTGGTAGAGACAGATTGCTTGCCATTGATTGGTATGATTATGAGTTGCTCTACTCCGGATATAGCTATGCTGAGATGGATTGCATACATCAAGTCATTAAATCCGGAATTTAAGCACATAGCAAGGAAGGATAATCCAGTGGTTGGCAGATATGTTGTCTAGAGCCAGATATGATGATGAGGAGACTCTACTTGCAGAAGAGGATGATGCAGAAATTTCAGCCACTATGGTTGATCATGTTTGCCATGTCTATGATATTGTGGCTTTCATAGAAGAACTCTATGTTGGAGATTGGTTGCAGATTGGCAAGTACCTTAGTACACTAAGCAAAAGAGATGAATGGACAGATGAAGAGTTCAAGAAGATCAGAAGGAAAGCCTATGGTTATTTTCTCAAGGACGGATTTCTTTGGAAGCATCCGAAGAAAAGAGGTGGATTACCTTTGTGGGTTGTCTGCGATAGAGAGACCCAATTACAGGTGATGAGGGAGTTTCATGAGAGTCCTTGGGCTGGTCATAGAGGAGTGTGGGCTACTTATGAGAAAATCAAGGAGAAATATTGGTGGAAAGGCATGTATAGAGATGTTTCTCACTTTGTTGAGACTTGCAGGGATTGTCAGATGTATTCGGTAGTGTGTCATCGAGATGAGCTTCATCCGACCTATCCGTTATGCATTCATTATAAGTAGGTAGTTGACTTGGTTACTATGCCTATGGGTCTATGGTAGATGAGATACATTTTTTTGGCTAGAGACGATCTTACCAATCATGTTGAGGGTAGATCTTTGAGAACGAAGACCACTAGTGCAGTGTGTAAGTTCTTATTGGAAGAAATTTTCTGCAGGTATGGCTGTGTGGGTAAGATCACTGCGGATCGCGGTGAATTGGATGCAGATGAAGCTAGGGAGTTTTTCTCTCAGTTAGAAATTAAGTTGGCTCTAACCACATCATACAATCCAGAGGGAAATGGGAAGAGTGAAAGAGGGCATCCGTCGATAGTGAAAGCATTAGTCAAAGCATGCAGAGGACGGATTGGAGAATGACCGAGACTTCTACCATTTGCTTTGTGGGCTGATCGTATGACTCACAGTGTTACCACATGATATATGCCTGCAAAGTTGATGTATGGTCAGAAACCGGTTATGCCGACTGAGACTTGTGCTTTGACTTGGTCAGTTTTACCTTGGCAGGAGGATTTGACGAGAGAGGAGCTCTTAGCTCTTCGGATTCGGCAGTTGGAGAGAAGACCAGAGGATATTCAGCTAGCTATTGACAGGTTGAAGGTTGCTAGACTAAGAAATAAGGACAGGTTTGACAGCGGGCATCGCTTGCGGCCTAGAGCAATAGAAGAGGGAGATTGGGTATTAGTCTTTGATAGCAGCCTTGAAAATCAGCATACTGCACTTCGGAAGATGGTGAAAAGATGGTTTGGGCCGTACATAGTCAGACATGTTTTTGATAATGCAACATATGAGTTGACAGAATTGGATGGGATAGTGCTTAGAGTGCCTATTGCTGGAAAAAGAATCAAGATTTTCAAGAAAAGAGATGATGAAGATTATGCATTGGAAGAATTTGCAAGAGAAGAGCAACGAGAAGAAACTCCAATGGAAGAGACAGATGATATGACAGATAATCTTGTTGATATACCGGAAATGCATAATGAAGAGATTGATCTGTTTGTGGATCTTGATGATAACGATCATGGGTAGTTGGCCCATCCGGAGGATGCGCAGGATTAGAGGGGGTGGATGTCATATTGCTGCGCATTCGAGGTGTGAAAACCACCCAAAAGTTGTGTGTGTGGGATTTGATACTTTGTACATATTTAGTTGTTGTGTTTATACTTTTGTTCTGCGTGGGTAATAAAGTGAAGAAGGGTTGGAGCAAGAGGAACTTAACAATAATGCTCTAATTGGCATGCCTTGCCAAGTGGTCAGTCAACCTAGACGAGGAGGTTTTGATCAACAGTTCACAGGAGTTTCGCATTATGCTCAATGGAGAATCAGGGTGATAAGTATGAGTATCAGTGGGAAACCCCAATGGTGGAAATGTTGCACACGAGTTTGATAAAGGAACATGTATATACAATGTGTATACTCTGCAGGATTTGCCATCACTAAGGAAGTTGCATGTGCTTTGCAATGTTCATGGATAGAATCATGTATCCAGAAGAAAGTGATTCCATAGGCCGGGATACATAGGGTAACTTGTGGTATGCCGACAATGAGGCTATCCCTATCTGGGCCGGAGTGATCTATGAAAGGATTATGGCAGAAATATTTTTGGCGGGTTGATGAAAAACAAAGCACACGAGCCCACAGGCCATAGTCTTGGGAGATTGGCAGGAGTATGTTGCGGACAGAATTCCTAATTTGTCGGTGTCAATCCTGGTGCTAGGGAAGGGAAAAGAGAAATTGTTCCCTAATTCTGGGAATGACCGTAATGTGTCTATGAACAAAAGGCAAATCAGGGGCAATCATAATGAGAGGCGAAACATAGACAACAGTGGTAAAAAGAACACTATTTTCAGATATTGTGTTGGCAGGAATAGAGGGGGGAAATCGAATTTGGGGGCTAGAGGAAGAAAAAGCGTCGTTCACTGGTTTTGGATGGAGGAAGAAAAAGCTTTGGCTGGCAAATTTTGAGAAAAACCTTCATTATGAAGTATGTTAGAGAGATGCTAGAGATGATTACATATGAAGCCGGCAAAGTGAGTATGCTCAGATGGGACAGAAACATTTTTATTTCAAGAAGTTGAACAGCACTGAGGTGATTGATGCTTGTTACAAAGGAAACCTAGGATGTTTCTCTCTGATCGTGGAATTCGTTACATCCCGCAGTGTGGAATTCGTTGCATCCCGCATTGTGAAATTGGCACCGGACGTTTGTGTAGTCGAATGATTGAATTAGCGCATGACATAGATGTTTCAGTTGCAGTCCATCAGTATGAAAAAGCGATAGATGTCGTTGGGACGGAACCTTGCGGTACTGAGCTAATGCTGAACGGAGGGATGAGCCAGGGAATCAGAAGTGCAGGTAAAAGAATGGGACATATTGTCTACCAAAAACTCGAGGACAACAGGATTGAATGTTTGGAAGAAAGAAACAGAGACGGTCACATCTGATGTTTTTCCTGCTCTTGCCATAAAAAAAATCGTTGAATGTGCTGTTTCGAGGCCTTAAATGCATCGTTGAAGTCAGTGAAACACTAATAGATGCAGATTATCTGATTGAACTCTTCAATGGGATCAAGGCATTAGAGGACTGTTGATTCCTCCCTGTTCAGTCTCCTTGGATTTGATCTCAGAAAGTCCCGCAACAGAGAGGAGAAGCAATAGAATGAGGCATTATTGACACCCTGCATCTATACGTGGAAGGGAAAAAGGGGCATATTCACTGATCCAGGTTTGAAGGAGCTGAGGCCTGAAGATCATTCTGCTATGTATTCATCTATAGCTGAAACACTTGCAGGATTATTGATACTCCATTCTATGTGATGCAATATGTGAAAAGGAGCAGATGTAAGAATAGGTGTTAATGAAATCGACGATTTGGCCATCAGAAGCTTTGACATTCATGATAGGATTTGCACCAATGATTAACATCTTTTTGAATACTTGGCCACATATATCCTTCAGTTAAAATCTTTTGTGAAGTTATTTTATAAGAATAATGTCCCCCACAAGCCCTCTCATGATTTGTTTCTAAAATGTGATATATTTCTTCTTTCCAAGGTACTCTTCTAAAATTAAATCCACTCCTTTAGCATAAATAACATCGTTCACCATTTTATATCTTCCAGCTCTTCTTAAAAACTCATATTTTTTGTTCTCTTGAATACTTGAAGGTACTTTTCCTATTAACAAAAATGCTTCTTCCAAGTCAAGAGCTTCTCTTCCCCTATAGAGAGGGAGATGTGCTTTCATTACAAACACTTGACAAATTGCTAATTGGGCTACATTGTGAGCTTCTTGATTTTCTTCCTTGGAGATATGTTTCAAACTCCAGGCTTCAAACTGCTTTAGATCTCTTCGAATTCTATTACACAACCTCTTCAATTTGGGATTTTTGATCTGCCAAACTCCGAGTATTTGCTTTACTAATAGCAAAGCATCACCTCTAATTCTCAACCTTCGAATTGCCATTCTTCGACAAAGCATAATGGCTGCTTGTAAGGTTGCATACTCAGCTTCATTGTTACTTGTTGCCTCAAGTTTAGCTATTTCTTTTTTCATTAAATTTCCTTGAGGATCATAAACCACTATTCCTCCTGAAGATGCTTGGTGTGCCTTACGATACGATCCATCAAAATACATTAAAAATGAGTTTTCTATTTCTGGTTTTTCTTCTTCTTTTTCTCCAAATTTTCCTTTAAGTAAAAAAGAACTTCCTCTATAGGTTAAAAGGTCTGCTATGTAGCCCTAGTTGAATCCTCAACCTGGAATTTATATTGAAATTCTTCTAGTTCAACTATCCATTTCATTACTCTTTTTGACAAGTTTGAGTTATTCACCAACTGTGGTAATAGTGTATAGCTTGTTAGAATAGTAAAGGATTTTGGTAGTAAATATCTCCTAAACTTCCTACAAGCAAATATTACACTTAACATTACCAGCTCTATTTCTGTATATGTTTTTTCTATTTGCAACTTCACTCGACTTGCGAAATAGATAGGTCTCATATATCTAGAATTCCTTCCTTGTTGCATTAGAATTGCTCCAATAGCATCTTCCCCAACTGAAGGATTCACAAGAAACTCATTTTCCCACAATCAGGTGCTTGAAGTGATGATGCATGACTCACAGTTTCCTTCACCTGTTTAAACACTTCTTCAGCCTCTTTAGTCCACTCTAAAGGATCCTTCTTGGCTACTATATGTAATGGATAGAGTAACTGAGATGCCAAAGGAATGAATCTTGATAGATATCTTACCTTATGAATGAATGTCATAAGTTCTTTGGTATCTACAGGTGATACTAAGGTTACTAGGGCTTCTACTTTTTCAAGATCAGGTTCTATTCCATTTTTTGAAACTACGTGACCAAGAAGTTTTACTTTCGGTTGAGCTATTTTACATTTTTTTGGATTTAGTTGACAACCATAACTATCCAATCTTTTGAATACTTTCCCAAGTTTTTCACAATGTTCTAATCTTGTACTATGGACACAAATATCATCAATGAAGTCTCTAACAAATTTTCCTAGGTAAGGTGCTAGTACTCTATTTATCCTCCCTTGATACCAGGCTGGTCCATTACTAAGTCCAAAATGTAAAACTCTATAGAAAAAACAACCCCATGGTGTTATGAAAGTTGTTTTCTTTTGATCTTCTCGAGCAATGGGTAATTGAAAATATCCAGAATATCCGTCACAAACACTATACCTTTCATAACTTGCGACTGAATCTAAGATTTCTTCTACAAATGGCAGCAGATAATGTTCCCTTTTTGTGATGGCATTTAGAGGCTTATAATTAACACAAATTCTCCAACCTCCCATTTTCTTTGATGCTATAACTATTGTACTTACCCATTCTGAATGTTCTACACGATAAATAAACCCGGCCTGCAACAATTTATCTACTTCTTCTTTCAAAACTGATATTTGTTCTGAAGTTAGGGGTTTTAACTTTTGACATACTGGCTTGGCATCTTCTTTCAATTCCATTTTTAGCCCTTCCCCTTTTATTCCTCTAATTTCTAAGTATGAAGTTGCAAAAAGATTGGGATATTTATTTATAAGTGAATGATTTTGTTTTCTTTCTCCATCTGTCAAATCTTGACTTAACATTTTTCCAGAAACTCTCTTTTTTCTGTTGAAACTTGTGGTGACTCCATTAATTTTTCTAATTCCTCTAATTTTCCATCTTCATCATCTTTAAAAAACCCATTTTTTTAATTTCCTTTGGTTTTAACATTTATGCTTTGGACTTTTTTTGAATTTTCTTCTTCTAAAGTTGATTCTTCGTCTTTTAATAGAAACAAGAGTCCTTTTTCTTTAGAAGGAAGATTTAAATTAGGACTTTTTTTGTTTCTTGATACCCTTGTAACTATTGATGGTTCTATATGAGTTATTGACCTTATTCTATTTCCTATAGATATTTTCTTCTTTTTATTATTATTATTTTTTCAATTATTATAGATGAAATTTCTAGATTTGAATCACTTTCTGAACTACCCTCCTTAGTTTCCTCTTCTTCTTCTTCCTCACTAGTATCCTCATTCTCTAATTCCTTTCTCGAAGCCATATCAAACTTCTTTGCTACTCCTCTACGGTCATAAATTGTTAATATTCCTTTCCCCTAGTCTTGTATTGCTCCTGCTTTCCTAAGCCAGGGTCTCCCCAGAATAAGCGGAAACGCTCCTAAACCTGCTGGCATAACGTGAAAGTAATTTTCATGGCAACTCCATAAACCTTGATCTATAGATTTTGAATTATTCCTATGCATTTCACTTTAGCATGATTTGCAAGCCTAATTCTAAAACCGGTGTCGAAGGGTTTTCGAAAGAAAAGTCACGACCACAGAGGACTTTGAATAATTTCAAGATAGAAGGTCAATCTAGCGAGATCAGATTCAATTTGAAAGCTCAATTTCAGATAATATGTGACATACAATCAGCTACACCTGAATGGGAGCATGTCCAATAAAAATATTGACAAAAACTCATGTCATATAAACAACAGCTCTCTTGCATAGATAGAAAATTTTGTAATAGCCAACCAGATCAGGTGCAAATTTGTATTAATATACACAGCTCTTACACGGTTAAAAAATCTGTCACACCACAGGTCTTCCAAAATACATTTCTCTTCACCAAGTAAAACTGTGATAAGATCAAATTTGTGTAACAAGCATTTTCATTGCCATGATGATATTTCTTTGAACTGATTCAAAGTCATCTGAACCAGTTATATTGACACTGGGTTTACAGAACATAATGTAGAATCTGATAGTCTTAGGTCACAAAAGATCGTCCACAAACATGGGATATTGAATTGCCAAGTGCTTTGTGGGCATATCGTTTAGCAAGAAAAGAAAGTACAGGCTATTCTCCTTTTAAATTAGTCTATGGAAAGGAAGCCTTATTACCTATAGAGGTAGAAATACCTGCTTTAAGGATGATTGAAAATTTGACTGAAGGAGAGGAAAAAAATTATTTCACAGAAAGGTTGATACAATTACAAGAAGCACAATTAAACAAACAGGAAGTGTGTAATCAATATGAAAAAAGTCAAGAAAAAAACTTACAAGAGATTAATAAAAAAATAGAAAACAAAAATATAAAAAAAGGGGATTTAGTTTTGAGATACAATAGTAAATTGGATCATACTTTTCAAAAGAAATTCCAAACAAAATGGGAAGGACCATTCAGGGTTTCTGAAGTTTTTAAAAATGGAACTTATGCATTAGAAAATTTGGATGGGAAAGCACATAAGCACAGGATAAATGGATATAGATTAAAGAAATACATATAAAGGTTAATGACAATACAAATAGAGGAGTGGTCTGAACAACAATTTCAACAAAAGAATGAGGAAACTGAATGGATGATAGATGTTGCATCGTTATATGAAAGTAACTGCTGCACATAAATGTTTCCAGACTAGGGGGAGGGCTAAATATGTCAAGCATTTTTCTGAAAACTGAAATCCCCTAGTCAAATTGTAGTTAGGTTTGATTTTTAGCTAGTTTAGTTGTTGTGTGACAGTTTGTTTTGTTGTTTTGTAATTCGATTTATTGTGTTTGTCTAGCTTAGGATTTATTTCTGTCTTTTTGTTTGATTTGTTGAGTGTGAAACTTGATAGCCTTGGTTGTCGAGTTTGGTATTTTTTTGAACAGGATAAAGTTGGAGCTTGCTATTAGCTACCGAACATTGAGGAGCTAGGTATGTATTCTTGTTGAGACTCATGCACATCATAGGGATTATGGGTTCACGAGCACTTCACGTTACACTTGTTGATACACTACACTCAGGGGTCGTCTCCTGTTCTTATTAAATACTTCCATGCCATGGGTCAGGATTATGCACGTTTTGCACCATCATTGAGCACTAGAACGGCATAAGGTCCGCTGCAATGATATGCAATAACTTTTAGATGCACGCGCACTTGAGAGAGCATCTATCATTGAGCACACACATTTCTTGCACGCACGATATTTGGGATGCTCATCACAAAGTTAGTAACCTCTAGTTGAGAGTATAAGGGAGAGTTCGAGGGTCGTGAAGGACGCCATCAATTGTGAGAAGGGTTGTTCATATTTGGTCAACATCTTGACGACCACTATTTTCTAGAGTGATTGTGAGATATTGGATGGGTGGAGTGGAGTATATCATATCTTCCTATGAGAGTTGAGAGGTGAGGATAAGGAGTTTTAAATTAACAAGGATTTTTGTTTGCATTTTGCATGACGCACGATCACATCTAGATAGGCTAGGCACGATTTTGCAATGCATACATTATTTTATGTGTAGCATGGATTGATTGATTGCATATCATAGATCAATTGCATATTTTTTCAAATCATGTATGGTTGAGCACGAAGTTCTTCAAAAATCATATTTCTGATAGGACACATTGCATGAAATAAAATTCCAAGAATGGCTTCAATCCTAGCATTCAGGAAGATGCAGTTGTTCCAGTAACACATGATAAGTCAAGTTTGTGGTTGAAGGAACACACTGTTAATCAGGGCAGTAAACATCCTCAAAATAACCAACCAAAGTATACCGGAGGATTTGATGCCACTATAGTAATGATGAGGCCAACCCTACATAGTTCTAATTTCTGGAAACTCTAGCCATCTTGAACATACTCAAAATGACATACATTATCGAGATACAGCAGGAGGTATACTAGCAGCTCAACTTGGACCCATGCACATAAAATTGAAAAGAAAAGCAGGTTGTTGCAGGTAGATAAATCAAGAGAAGCAACTAGCTCGTTCAATGCAGAAGTGCAAGCTCATTCTCTTAAGGATTATGCCATAACATGTCAGGGAAACATAAGCTCGTGTCATAGAGATGCTGCAGAGGATAGAGTACAAGTCAAAAATAGCTTGTTGTCTAGAGATAGAACACCAGAAGCAAGCTGTCAAAGCATGCATGGAAGTACATCAGGCACTATCAGGCATAGCACCATACCAGTAGATGCACACTTACCATGTGCATATGAAGATAAAAGAGAGGCTGGAGGAGCCAAGCTCATTATTGTGTGATGCGAGTCCTTGTGGGGTTTTAAACATGGCAAGCAATGGAGAAAGACGAGCTGATGTAAGTATTGTGTCTTCTATGGGTGGATCAAAGGAGGCAAGTCTGTGAAGAAGGTCCAAGAGTATCAGAGCTGACCACACTTGATGACAATGAAGAACTGTTGAAATTATTCAGAGCAGTGGAACTAGAAGGGAAATAAGACAATGAAAATGTAGAAGGTGGCATTGAAAACGGTGCAGATAGTGAAAATTATGAGGAATCAAGAAAGACATAAGTATTTCTGGAAGACAAAGCACCGGCAGAACCAAAGGAGCATGAAGGATTGTGTGGACTATCTTTTAAGGAGCCACTCCAACAAAAAACCAAGGGACGTGATATTGAGCTATCTTCAACGCTTCCTCAAAAGTCTTAGGGTTTTTTACCTCTAATTTCACTCTCCAATCTTCTAATTTCAACCCATTTACAAAATACATTATCTTTAATATAACTAGGGCTATCTCACCTTCTAACAATGTTAAACTCCATTGATTCCACAATCTTTCAAACTCACTAGCAAAATCCTCAACACACTGATAATCTTTTTGAACACAAGTTTCTATTTTCACCCAAATCTCACTTTGACTTTCTTTTTTTTTTAAACCTAGATAGAAAAGCATTTTTAATAGTCTCATAGTCCAATTTCTGTCTCCTAAATTTCAAACTTCTCTCAAAGTCAAGCAACCAATTTTGTGCTTCTCCCTACAATTGATATCTAAAAATTTGGAGTTTATCCTCAAGATTAGTCACTCTCTCTATCAAACAACACAACTCTATTTTTTCTAAAAGTCTTTTGGGATCTTCAGTATGATTACCATGGAACTTAGGAAAATTATCAACCATTTTCAACAATCATAAGAAATCAAAACAAACTCACATTCAAAATAACAACAATGTCAATTTCGGCATTCCTCAGCGGGGGCACCAAAAAAGAGATGTTACGCAAGCGGTGATAGAGAGCAAGCCTCTTTCACAGCCTGATAACGAGACGTTAAAACACTATATTAGGAAATATAGGAATTTCCCATAAGTTTGGGACATGTGGTCAAATCTTTGGATTTGTCATAACTTGAACACTATAACTCCAAATCGAGTGCTCTATAGCTCCATAGATTCCATTTTTCAAGCGCTTTCCAATGATAGGTCACTTCATGTGCTTTTGAGAAACTTATGGGCATGTTATCCATGTGTCACATTTTTAATATTCAAAAAATGGAAATTGGCAGATTCCCAAAACTCACTAATATTGTATTTTAAGGAGTGCCGGTTGGGATAATTGACTTTGTTGGATGCACAACACAACTTGAAAATTTCAAATATTTAACAATACACCATGAAAAACAGAAAAAAAACAATGCCTCTTATAGCTCACAAAAAATTTAAAACCCGTATGCGGTTAGAGCATCACACAACCACACAATGGAAATACCAATAATTCGATAACAAACCAAGAGAAATATATTCTCGTACCTTATCAACCTTGAGCCGATGCTCGGCGCTTTGACACCCAAAAGCTCCAACTTTCAAATTAGCATGACAAGAGCTCACTCTAGCATGCGACCCTCCACTCTCCTCTCTCACATAATACAATTGTACAAGAGGGGAAAGGCCCTTAACTCTTCAATCTCCTCTCCTTATATATTTTTCTATCCATACTCACACACATTAGGCTTTTTGCTTTCAGCTTTTGGCTTTTTCTTTTCTACTGCTTTCACTATTTTCGTTTTTTCTGCTTTATGTCCGTTTGCAACTTGTTTGGATCATAACTTCGTTATTTGAACTCTGAATATAGTTTTTTGGGTAGTCAAAACGATTGTAACACATCTGGTTGATAAGCCAACGCGAGAAGAATTACGAAAATATATCAAAATCGGACAAAAATATTGATTTTCGTAAATCGCGTCATTTTTTCTCCATCTTTTATCTTGGACGACTTATTTCCTTCCTTGGCCTATTGTTCTTGTAATTGCACACACTTTCACCACACATATCCTCTTTTCCTTCAAGAAATACTTACTGACGATGTAAAACGTACGATCTTTTCTTTTGATCCTGGAGTCTTCAAAATAAGCATTCTCTGGATATGAACCTGTTTTTTTTAATGCAGTGTGTCCTAGCAAAAATATGGTTTTTTAAAATGAACTCCATGCCCAATCATTCATGATTTGAAAAAATATGCAATGTCGGATCCATGATATGCAACCAATCAAATAATGCTCACACAAAATATATGGATGCATTGGAAGAATCGTGCCTAGCCTATCTAGATGTGATCGTGCGTCATGCAAAATGCAAACAAAATTCCTTATTAATTTAAAATTCCTTATCCTCACCTCTCAACTCTCATAAGAAGATATGATATACTCTGCTCCACCCGCCCATAATCTCACATCACTCTAGAAAATGGTGGTCCTCAAGATGTTGACCAAATATGAACAACCCTTCTCACAATTGATGGCGTCCTTCATGACCCTCGAACTCTCCCAACCACCTTACCCTCTCAATGAGATGTTCCTAACTTTGTGATGAACATCCCAAATGGTGCATGCGAGAAACGTGCGTGCTCAATGACAGGTGCTTTCTCATGTGCGCATCCATCTAAGATTTACTACATATAGCTACAGCAGACCTCATGCCATGCTAATGCTCAATGATGGTGCAAAATGTGCATAATTCCAACCCATGGCATGGAAATATTTGATAAGAACATGAGACGACCCCCGAGTGTAGTGCATCAACAAGTGCAACGTGAAGTGCTCGTGAACCCATTATCCCTGTGATGTGCAAGAGTCTTGACAAGATAATATACCTAGCTCCTCAATGTTCTTTAGCTATTGGCAAACACAAGCTTCATCCTGTTCAAAAAAATACCAAGCTTGACCAAGGCTATCAAGTTTCACACTCAACAATTCAAACAAAATGATAGAAGCAATTCCTAGGCTAAACAAACACAAGAAATCCAATTATGAAATAACAAAACAAATTGTCACTCAAACAACTAAGCTAGCAAAAATCAAACCTAACTACAATTTTACTAGGGCTTTTCAGTTTCAAAAAAACGCTTGACAACGGCCTCATCATCTTTGCTACTTGTCGTCTCTTGTTGACGATAGAAGTGGAGAGATAATTCATAGGGAAGAGGAAGAAATCATTCTGGTGAGTTGCATCCTATCAATGAACATCTTTGCTCCCATCTCACAAAGTGTCCCTGTGGCGAGTGACTTTTCATGAATTCCTGCACCTATATTCCGTGCGACACCATAGTAGTTGGATTTTCTATGTTTGTTTAGCTTGGGATTTGTTTTTGTTATTTTTTTGAAAACTTTTTTGAGTGTGGAAAATTGATAGCCTTGGCCAAGATTTGTATTTTTTTGGACATGTTTGTAATATTTCTGCTCGAAATATTAAAGAGCTTTGATCATCGCATGGCTGTGCAAAAACCGGTGCAAAGTTATCTCCCACATCGTAAATATTGGCAGCTAAATCCTTACCCCGCATGCGGAATAATGCGCCCATCCACATTGTGCAATTGAGGCCAGAGTTTAAGACCGCAAAGTTGCGTGAGAGCGCCCTTTTTGAAGGGGCAATTGGATAATAGGTGAAATTTAGGTAATTTTTTTAATAATGTTGAAGGCCTAAAGGGAGATGTAGCATCAGTTACCCCCGAGTGTCTGCCTAACCCTAACCAAGGGGGTTGTTAGCCACGTCAGGAACGTGGACCGAACCTACCGCGAGAGGTCTCTCCATTGGGTGCTACTTGGAGTAGGAGGATGCTTGGGTGCCAGGGGGCTCTGGTCGTAAATCCCTTCCCTTTTGGGCCCTGCACAAGAGCCCGACATGACTCGAGGCCCGCATACTAGTCTACAAGCGAAATCTTGGATTAGCAATCCCTATGGATTGCTGGATTGCCTTCGGATGAATTATGGATTGCCTTCAGGCAGATTATGGATTAGCCTACGGGATAGATTATTATGATGTATTCCAAAGATAAATAAGAGCAATTGTTGAAAAGGAATTTGTTTGACACTGCTTTTCTATGTCAAGTGCTAAGATTACGTGAAGGAACCAGTGACTAATTGGCTAATTAAGGAAGTTGTTTTATGCGTATCCAACTAAATGTGGTAGATAATTAGACAACTAAAGCAACCCTGAGGAAGGTGCGGTGGATGTGGCCATGGGTCCGTCCTTTGGATGGGTGGTCCCGGTTGGCCGGGAACTTTTCTCAAGCAAAATGGATAGCGGGGAACTTTTCTCGAAGAAAATAAATAGCAAGGAACGTTGACCTAGAGTTTCGGTTACTAGAACCCCGATTTATGCTATTTTAGGGGAACGAAATGGGACTATACCTTATGGGAAAAGAGGTCGAGCTTTGCATCCCTCTCGTTTCCCATTCTCCTTGAACCAAGTGCAGCATGAATGTGCTTCGACCCTAACGTTTTTGCATAAAGTAGTTTTCTTGGGGTTCCACGCTAGTTACTCTTTGGGAACTTGACCATTAGGGAAACCCTGATTCAGGTCGGTCCTAAGTGGGAATGGCTGGAATACTTCTGCTACGTGGCAGACTCGGAAAGACCTAGATCACAAACCCCATAACATTCCATGGGAGTGCCAAGCGGAGCTTTCTAGACCCTCTTCCTGATGGGGCTGCTAAGATGTGTCCTGCAAGTGAACAGGTGGACATGTTACAATGTTGAAGTTGGAGTTTTCTAGGAGCTATGAAACATAGTGAAACACATATGATTTCTTGTCTAGACTCTTGCACATCACAATGGATTATGGGTTTACTAGCAGTTCACGTTGCACTTGTCAGAAGCACTACACTCAAGGGTTATATCTAAATATTTTACAATTACTTACATGCCATAGTTTGGGTTTATACATGCTTGCACCATCATTGAGCACTAGCACAGCATGATGCCCATTGTAGCTATATGCAATAAATCTTAGATGCACGTGCACTTGAGATACACCTTCAATGAGCATGCAATGTTCTTGCATGTACAAGAGTTAGGATATTCGTCACTCAAATAGGAACCTCTAGTTGAGTGAGAAGGTTTTGTCAACATTTTGAGGACCATCGTTTTGTGAGTGACAGTGAGATTTTGGGTAGGAAGAGCAGAGTTCAATGATTTTTTCCTAAGTGTTGAGAGGTGAGGTTAAGGATTTTTTAATAATCAAGGAATTGTGTGTGCATTTTGTGTGATGCATGGGCACATGTAGATAGGCTAGGCACTATATTTTCCACTACATGATTCATCTTTGGAGAGTGCAGCATTATTTGTATGATTGCATAGCATGGATTTGACTTTGCATTTCTTCTCGACGACATGTATGATTGAGTGTGGAGTTCCATTTCAAAGCATGTTATCAAATAGGTCACAATTGCAGTGAATCAAAAGCAAGAAACTATGGACAATAACAATATTTGAAGTCTCGAAATGTTATCACAACCCCAAAGAGTCATGTGTTCTAATGGTGAAACTAATTTGGTCATGAAAGGCATAACCCATGGAGCTTGTGAGGATGGAAGAACTCATGAACATTTGGCAACATGTGGTAAAAAGGTGTTTACTGCAAAGTGAAGGAAGGTGAATGTTTACTGCAAAGTGAAGGAAGTGAAAAACGAGGCATGAAGAGGAAAAGTGCAAGGCGCAAAAAAGAAAAAGGTGCCCTACAAAAGAGTGGGCCCACTAAGAGTCAAGACACAACCATGAAAGAAGCCGCAAGAAGCTAGAAGCAAGAAGGCATACCTTTAAATATAAAGGTGCAGTCAAAAACCTTGTAAAAGAGCGCCAGGTCCCCCTCCTATGCAATTTGTAATGATGAACAGGCGATAGGACTAAGCTAAAAAGAAAGGAGGAAAATGGGAAACATGGCTAGCCATGTAAGAAAAAGGGGATAAGGGGACGATTGCCCAAAGAGGGATTTAGAGTTTTGTATATAAACTTTAAAAAGTGAATGAAAGCTCATTCTTTGGTGTATGGCAAAGTGGACTCTTCTTCTTCTCTTCTTATCTTCTCTTTCTTGCTTGTGAGTGCTTGAGGGAGGGAGTGTGAGTGAGTGAGGGAGTGAGTGTGTGAGGGCGAGAGATCTTGGAGATGAAGCCCTCCTCCATCTCCTCTCTTTTTTTATCTTCTATTCTCTCACCTCATGCGTGGCTATGGAGGATGGAGCTCCAAGGAAGAGGCTTGAGGATGCTTGAGCTTGCATTACAAATCGTGGATTTATCAGAGTGCTTGAGAGAGGAATCAACTCAACCGGGCATCAACGTAAGCTCACTACACTTGTAGAGAGGGATAGTGCATCGACTATGTGAGAGGTAGCCATTAGTGCTTGCTTGAAACATTTGAACAATAAGCGATCTGTGGATCTTGGCAGTTGAGCTTGAGCTCGCCTCTACATTTTGATTCCGTTTTCGGGACCAACATATTCAAGCTTGAGCACTTGCATGCTTCAAATCGAGTATCAATGTAAGGGTTTCATCCTCGAACTAGAGCTTGAGATAGATAGGAGGTTTTGGGTTTTAATCCATGCTACAAGTAAGTATTTTTGGTTTTTCATGATCACTTGAGTAGGAGAAATCAATCCAGTACTTTGCTTTGGATTTTTGTTACATTTAGAGTAGGATAGGGAAGAGAGATCAGAGTGGGAAGCTTATAGTTCACTACTGTAAAACAGTCCTGCACAAGGCAATAACATGGAAAAATGGGAAAAAGAGGGGGACTTAGATGTCTCGAAGTCACAGGTTGAGTGGTTTGGAAGGCTGAGGTGCTAACGAGCAAGGGCTTAAGGTCTTGCATGACCAGTGAAAGCCTCATTTGCAGTCCCGACCTTGTAAGAGAGAGGGAGAGAGAGAGAGCTTGCAGGGCACAAGACTACATCGAATCAATCAGGCGTGTCAGAGCTTTCGGTGATATTCAGGTATAGAATGCCCTTGGCCTACACCCCTCCTTGATTCCTAGAAGTCCTAATAGCTCCTAGCAACATTGAAGTAAGATATTTGGTAAAAATGTGATCGGCACGTACTTCAGCCGGTGGAATCACACGCTTTCCACAGTGTTCGAC
The DNA here is from genome assembly GCF_053477565.2 of Lygodium microphyllum. Classification (NCBI taxonomy): domain Eukaryota; kingdom Viridiplantae; phylum Streptophyta; class Polypodiopsida; order Schizaeales; family Lygodiaceae; genus Lygodium; species Lygodium microphyllum. Next base: position 20,688,290 of record NC_141135.1, on the reverse strand, counting down.
TCTCCCAGAATTGAACCCAGTGACCAATCCAATTCATAGAATCATACTCGGATAAGCCCATTTCGTCAAATCTGACATACATGTCTCAAAGTCATAGGTGGAGTGATTGGGAAGGATGAGATGCTCGCCAACAAGTGTTTAAGGTCCTGGGTGAACAAGGAAAACCTCATTTTCCATCCTGGCTTTGTGAGAGGGGGAGAGAGAGAGAGAGAGAGAGCTTGTAGGGGCACAAGACTACATCAAATCGATTAGAGTGTGTTGGAGCTTTTAGTGAGATTCAGGTATAGAATGTCCTTGCCCTACACCCCTCCTTGATTCATGGAAAACGTGGTAGCTCCTAGAAATATTGAAGTGAAGATATTTGGCAAAAATGTGATCAACACATACTTCAGCTCGGAAAATCGAATGTTTTCCATAGTGTCGGATTCCCAAAATCGGACTCGGATAAGCATGTTTTGTTCGATCAAACATACCCGTCAGATATTGAAAATCAAACTAGTTCCAAATTGGACCAACTCTAAAATTGGACACACAACCCCGTCCGATTAGAATCTTGACTCGTCCGATTGCGACAATCGGACACACCACTTCCATCCAATTTCGAGAATCAAACGAGAAGGAATCAGAAAAACTACCCCGTCTGGATCAGACAGTCGCATCCAATCGTCGGAATCAGATCACAGAATCGGACCTAGTATCCTATCCGATCGAATCGGACCAAGCACCCTCGTCCGATTTCGAGAATCGGACATCTCCAACACGAGTTGTCTGATTGGACACGCCTTGTCTGATCGTGACAATCAAACTTGACCCTATCCAAGTCTTAGAATGGGACACTAGTAAATCAAACGTCCAAATTTCAAAATCAGACACTGGTAAATCGAACACAGCCTGAGGAAGAAAAAAAATCAGAAACTTGAAAAACCCTGGCTAACGAGAACCCATCTAACGCCTCATAGGTAGTTACAAACCTAGAAATCATAGCTGAAAAATATGGAATAGTGTCTCATGTTGTGGGCTAATTGCAAGACCCCAACTCGACCTTCCTGAATGAGCCAAATGGAATAGCGTAGCAAACAAATGCGAGAAGCTGGTGAGAATAGCTAGGAATCAAACACACTACCTTATCAAGCCAACTTGTAGATGAGAGCACCGAAGATGCACACACTTTGTTTTCTCACTCACTCTGATTTCCATTACTCAAAGCACACTTGAAAAGAGCTCAAAGCTTGATTTCACACAATGCATGGAAAAGAACACACACACGCACAAAGTGAGGGTAAGTTGAGGATTGGTTGTAATTAATAAGAAACTCACCTAGACTTAAGAACTTGAAGGAACTCACTAATAAGAGAAGACCCAAAGACATAGAAGGGTAATCGAATCCCAAAAGGTAGGCCCAAGCGAAGACCACAGCCAAAAAGCTGGGACGCAGCAAGGACAGGCACTATCATGGAAGCGGATCTACTTAGCCTTATCAACTTGATCGACAACTTGGCAGAGCACGAAACCTTGGACATGGAATAGGACAGCTCAGGCCGTAGAAGCAAGGATAGGCACTATCGTGGAAGTGGATCTACCCGACCTTATCAACTTGATTGACAACTTGGCAGAGCAGGAAGCCTTTGACTTGGAAGAGGGCAATTCAGGCCGTAGAAGCAACAAAGATCTAGACTTAGGTGATTTTCATGAGGCTAGGAAATGCGAGAGTTCCAGAGAGTGCTAGCCCTAGCAGGCAGAAATCGATCGGAGAGTGAGAGAGCGCTAGAGGGAGACCTCACACTGTGCGAGCTTCTGAAGAAGCGACTGCTAGATAATACGGCAGTAGAGAAAAGCATTGCAGCACTAGCAACATCATTGCTAGCAAGGTTAGGGGTTAACACAAGGCTCTAAGAGCCAATAAAAAATCCTTGTGGTGGCAAAGAAATTGGACAAATACCAAGCAAATGACGATCCATACATCTTTGTGGAACAATTGAAGTAGATCTCTGCAAGGCCAGCGGCCTTACCGATCTTACTCAGTACTCCCAAGCTTTTGGGCTATGCTTAGGTGACAAGGGTCAGACTTGGTACACAATTTTGGATGATGCAGAGCATATCAATTTCAATGGATTGAAAAATCTCTTCATCAAGAGATTTTTGGAACTTGGGTACTCAGATAACCTGCTAGTGCAACTCATGAACGTCAAGCAGAGAGAGAAAGAAGATATTTGAGATTGCGTGACCTAGGTGATGAGCCTCTTTAAGAGAATATTAATGGGTGAGAGGCCAACCGAAAGAGCGGTATCCACAATATTCATTAGCAGAATACAAAGTGAAGAGCTCTAGAGAGCCTTGCCTAACAAATCGAGCTTGCAGCAAGACACATTAGCAAGGGTCTTTGAGGAAGCTATTAGAGTGGGTGACCAGCTCAAGGAAACAAGCTCTAGATGCATGAATCGAGAAGAGTCCAGTACTAGCAGTTCCAAGAGGGCCTCAATTCCGAGTGAGAGAGCAAGCCCAAGTGCGTAAGACAAAGGGAAGGGCACTAACTTGAGACAAGAGCTAGGCTCGGAGATTAGGATGGACATAATGAAACTATAGGAGATAATGAGAGGACCAACACACCCACATGCCCAATGCATGCATCGTGGCGGGAACCACTTGCCACCCGAGTGCCACGACCCTAAGTCATGACCTTGCACTAATTTTGGTAGGTTTGGCCATGACTCCATGCATTGTAAACTACCTCGAAGACTCCCATACCTGCAGCATTATGGTCAACCCTACCTTGAGAATACGCCACTGAACTTCCTTGGAAGGGAAGCCCCACTGGATCTCCTAGCACCTAATGATGCTAAGCTATCCATCCCTAGGATGGAAATAAATCATACAGGTATCCCTAGACCACCTGGACCCTATGTGACCCACCCACCCAGTGATACTCCAGCCCACTATGTGGATGAGCCTAGCAGCGACGAGCCTTACATACACCATATATGTCATATGATGAGGAAGGCAATGCAATCCTTATGGACTACCGACCAGTACTTATATGGCATTAGATAGGGGGAGAGATAAAGGCCTAGGGGCATAGACCCAAGAGCCAATGGACTTGCGATCACCCAGGACACATTTCTTCGCGTTGCCCCGAGAGGGAGCAAACAAATAGAGATAAGGCCTGACTTGAGATGCGCTGAGAGTGGAATCACTCACCTCTTTGTTGATTGCCCTAGGCCGAGGCCATCCTCTAGTTTGACAAACAAGCCATCCATTCCATTGGGTTTGTTTGGTGTTGAGCATGCCTAAATCCTTGCATGTCCATGCTTTTTGGGAAGACACAGAAATGCATGCACTCTTGCGAGTCCTAGCTCTGGGGGATGTCACAAGAAAGAGAATTGTAGACACAGGGGTAGGAGTGAGTGTGCTAAGCCATGCAGTACTCTAAACTTGGGGTAACTCGTCGGTCGATACTACTAGGTTATCACTCTGGCTAACGAAATGAAGGTGAAACTGTGTGGAGTGTTGAAAAATTAGCCAGTGAAGATTGTAGAATCCAATTCTTGGCTAACTTTATAGTCATGAAGGGAGTGGACTATGACATCCTACTAGACTGACCCTGGATGCACAATGCGAGAGTTGTAGAAGACTAGGGAAACAATCTTATCTTCTTAGGCAATCGAATAGAGGCTGTAAGAGTAGAGATAGACACTTGGAAGACAATGCCAATCCATGTAGATGCCATCTCCACCATGTTGAAGGGAGACATACAGATTAGGGGATCCTATGGGGCCCTTACCAAGTATATTTTGTGCCCTAAGGATGAGTGAGACTGGATGCATGTTCTTGCTACCATCAACCTACCATTCTCAGACATTGAGAAGTACAAACAAGCCATCAAGGCAACTGGAAAGCTCAAGGACACACCTTCAGTGCCAATCTGCATGTTGACTTAAAGCCTATGTGAAAGACCCAAACCTATTGCATTCCAAGTCCCGAACAATAGACAAGAGCTCTTAGAGATCCTATGGTACTTGACCAATAAGTTGGCTGGCAACCCAACAAGGAATCTTAAACCACTTCAAGATGTAAACGAGCCTGAATGACGATGGTCTAAGGTGCACAATTGAAACTTGAGATACAATTGGGCCTTAATCCTCAACCAACAAAAAGAGATATGTCAAAACCTGGAGAATGATGAGCAATCGGACAAAGATACCTCTGAAAATGAATATGAGGACTACTATTCCTTCAATGATGAGAGTGATAGGGAAATCGATACCCTAGAATATGACATGGGGGGCATATGATCAAACAAATATGAGTAGATCCCATTGTTAGATATGATCAATGCCCCACCCTCACTAGGTGCTACCAATGATCCATGGTGCTCAAAGTTGTAAGGCCCCCATTATGAGGAGAAGCCAAATGTGAGCCCGGACATTGGTTGAGTCCTGACTTGTATATCAGATGAGGTCTATGTGACCGGATGGCAAAAAGGTGACTGTTGTGGGTCTAATCTTTGGGTTAGACGGAGTGGAGGCTCATATGGTAAAGGGAATATTCCCTGGAATATTCCCTGGCCGACTAGTGGAGGCTCATATGGTAGGTCGGACCTAACGACCTTCGCGGGCTATAAAAGCTAAACCCCTTAGCAGCCATCTCTCACTCATCTTTCACCCAGTCAGAGTTGTTGTTCTAGCTAGCCTTAAGCTCTTCACCTATCTTCTGTCTAGATCGCCATCTAAGCTTCACTCAGTGGAAGCGCACGGGTGGACAGAGCCATCTTTGTATCAGTTGTTTGAAGTTAAAGAATTTATTGATTCTCCTCTTATCTGTTGTGTACTCTCTATCTCTTTCTCAGATTCTGTTCGCTGTGCCGTGTAATATTTTACATGGTATCAGAGCCCAGGGGGCTCTAGAGATCGGAGAGCGTGCAAGAGGCAAAGGCTTCAACAGCAAAGAGAAACGATGTCGACTCCGGGAAGCAGTTTTGGCACATCAGGAAGCGGTGCAGGAGGTGGTGCTGCTGTACTGGCTATTCAAACACTGAGGATTCGTCCACCAACCTTCAGCGAAGGCAAGTTAGATGGTACAAACTACACCTTGTGGAAGTTCAAAATTACAACTATCCTTGATTCTTATGAGCTTCTGGAGACTGTGCTGGGGACTGACGCAGAACCACAGCCTACCCCCGACCCATCAAATCCTAGTGTGATGATTCCTCTGAATGCAGATCTTCTACGAGCTTGGAAACGAAGGAATGCAGATGCATTGTGTGCCTTAGTTACAAGCTGTTCTGACAGTGTTTTGACTCTGATTCAGCATACAACCAAAGCGTCAGAGGCTTGGAATGTACTACGGAGTCAGTATGAAACACGAAACCAAACAAGGATTCAAAACTTGGAGAATCAACTAGCAGCGGAGAAGTTTGCTGAAGGAGAGACGGTTAAAGCATTCATCACTCGGATTAAGAATCTGCGCGACCAGATGGCTGGCACTGGGATACAAAAGACTAGCGAAGAGCTAGCTCGGATGTGTCTTCGGATTTGTCCACAAAAGTTTGATGGACTAGTAACTGCCCTTAATACTCAGGTGAGACCTCAAGCTTTGACTTTTGAGGAGTTTTGTGCATTATTAATGGAGGAGGAGTTGAGGCTGAAAGCCCGAGAAGGAAGCAACAATGGAGATGCTGCATTCTCTGCCAATGCAAAAGGCAAAGGTGTTTCCTCCACCAAAAATGATGGTGACAAAAAGAAGAAGGGCGACAAGAAGAAGTTTCAAGGAGAGTGCTTCTACTGTAAGAAGAAAGGACATGCAATTGCAGATTGTCGTGTCAAGAAGGCAGATGAAAAGAATGGTACCCTTAAAAGTAAAGGGAAAGAGACAGCCAATACGGCTGAAGCAGAGTTGGAATTATTCATGGCGACCATTGAGGAAGTGTGCTCCTCGGCGCAAGAAGAATCTACCACTGACTCTTGGGTGTTGGATAGTAGGGCCTCCCGTCACATGACCAATAAGAAAGGTCTATACAGTTCTATGCAGCCTCTACAAGAATCCATCACTGTGACGGTTGGAAATGATGCTAAATGCCCTGCTGCAGGCACATGTACTATTTCTTTTGTTGCTGCAAATGGTGAAGTCAAAAAGCTTTCAAATGTGTTGTATGTTCCCGAAATCAGGAGAAATCTCTTATCAGTTGCTGCCATAACTGATCTTGGTCATGAAGTGAGGTTCAAGAAGACAGGTGCAGAAATTATTGATAGTGCTGGCACAATTGTTGGCAAAGGAGAAAGAAGGAACAACCTGTATGAGCTAAGTGCTCTTACAGCCACCGCTGGAGTGGGCACAAGTAAGCTTTGGCATGAAAGGTTTGGACACATCGGATTTGCAGTATTGAAGGAGATGCAAAAGCAAGGTATGGTTGCTCACCTACCTACAATAACTGAATTGAAAGAACAATGTGAAGCTTGTATGATGGGCAAGCAACAAAGAAAGGCATTTCCATAAGAAAGCAAGAATAGAGCACAGGCTCCTCTAGAGTTGGTGCATGCTGACTTGTGTGGTAAGATGCCTACACAGGCCTTGGGGGGATCTTCTTATTTTATGTTGATTTTCGACGACTACAGTAGGAAGATGTGGGTGTACTTCCTTCGTGATAAGGCTCAAGCTTTTGGTAAGTTTAAAGAATGGCTAATACTTGTTGAGAATGAAACAGGGAAAAGTGTAAAGAAATTTAGAACAGATGGTGGTGGTGAGTTCAACTCAAAGGAGTTTGAAGGCTTTTGCAAGAGCAAAGGGATCAAGCATCAATTGACGACGCCTCACACACCTCAGCAGAACGGTATTGTGGAACGCAGGAATCGCACCATTGTGGAGATGGCAAGATGCATGCTAAAGGGCAAGGGATTGCCTAACCATTTTTGGGCTGAAGCTGTTAATACTGCAGTCTACATTCTAAATCGGAGCTATACAAAAGCTCTCAAGGGAAAAACACCTCATGAGGCTTACACTGGTAAGAAACCATCTGTCTCACATTTCAGAATTTTTGGATGTGAATGTTATGCACATGTTCCAGATGAGAAGATAAACAAGTTACAACCAAAAAGCAGAAAATGTATCTTCTTGGGTTATAGTGATGAGCAGAAGGCTTACAAATTATATGACCAAGAGGCAAAGAAGATCATCGCGAGCCATGATGTGGTGTTCAAGGAGGAGCCGCATACAGTGGAGGAGGAGAAGGCAAGTTCTTCCACTTTATCATCAAGCGAAGAAGTAGTCCACTATGAACCTGTCCCGAGAGCTATCCCTATCCTTAAGGAGGAGGAAGCATCATCTTCAGATGATGAGGAAAAAGTTCACCAACCTGACATCACCCCACCGGAAAAGCCATTGCCGCGCTGGGTGAAGCAGCTCTATGACCACAATAATCCTATGCCTGCATCTGTTGAGGAGAAGGCAGACGGACCAAGGAGGTCTCAGAGAATAGAGGAGCAAAGGAGGGCTTCTGCTCACATAGTCAATATGGCCTTGATGGTTGAGATTATGAGAGAAGTAAAGGAGCCAACTGACTTAGAAGAAGCACTTGCAGATCCATCATGGAAGGCTGCTATGCAGGCAGAGTATGACAGCATAATGAAGAATGACACTTGGGAGCTAGTGGATCGACCAGCAAAGCGGAAGGTTATTGGCACCAAGTGGATCTGGAAGGTAAAGTACAAGGCTGATGGTACCTTAGAAAAGTACAAAGCTAGACTGGTTGCCCAAGGATTTTCACAAGTTGAAGGGTTTGATTTTCAAGAGTCATTTGCCCCAACTGCCAGAATGACCACTATTCGCATAGTACTTGCAGTGGCTGCCCACAAGAAGTGGCCAGTGTACCAAATGGATGTTAAGTCAGCGTTCTTAAATGGTGACCTCAAGGAGGAGGTGTACGTGGCTCAGCCACCAGGGTTTGAGGCCCCCCATTCTGAGAACAAAGTGTGTAAACTGAAGAAGGCATTGTATGGGCTGAAACAAGCCCCCAGAGCATGGTACCAGCGGATAGATAGGTTCTTTTTAAACCTAAACTTCAAAAGATGTGCCTCAGATGCTAACTTGTATGTTTACAGGGATGGTAAAAAGTCTATAGTGATTGTCCTATATGTGGACGACCTTCTTATTACAGGTGACTATGAAGATATGATCAACCAAACTCGAAAGGCTTTGAGTTCTGAGTTTGAAATGACAGACTTGGGCTTGCTGCACTATTGTTTGGGGATTGAAGTCTGGCAAGAGCCAGGAAAGATCTTCATCTCTCAGAAGAAGTATGCATGGGAGATCTTGAAGGCATTTGGCATGACCGAGTGCAAGGAGATAGCTACACCTATGGAGGTGAATGCAAAGTTATCCGTCGAGGATACATCAACACTAGCAGACATTGGGAGGTATAGGAGGTTAGTCGGCAGTCTGATCTACTTGTGTAACACCAGACCAGATATCATTTTTGCTGTTGGTGTTTTGAGCAGGTTCTCAAACAAACCTCATGAGAGTCATTGGAAGGCTGGGATGCGGGTGCTCAGATACTTGAAGAAAACTCTTGACTATGGTATCACATACAGTTTCGGAACTTCTCTTGTGGGGAACTGTGACTCAGATTGGGCAGGAGACATTGATTCCAGGAAGTTAGTTTCTGGTTATTGTTTCTGTTTGGGTTCAGGAATTTTCTCTTGGATTAGTAAGAAGCAACCAACAGTGGCATTGTCTTCTACAGAAGCAGAGTACAAGGCAGCTTGTTTTGCTGCATGTGAGGTCGTATGGTTGAGAAGGATTCTATGGCATATGGGAGCGCAGGATGAAGAACCAACAGTGCTGAGATGTGACAATCAGAGTTGCATCGCCATTGCCAAAAATCCAGTGTTTCATGCACACACCAAACATATAGAGATCCAGTATCACTATGTGCGTGATTTGATGGAGGATGGGATAGTGGAATTGGTCTACTGTCCAACAGAGGAGAATGGAGCAGATATCTTCACCAAAGCACTTACGAAGGATCTACTTCAAGTTCATCTTCAGAGACTCGGCATTGGGCCGAGGAGATAGTTCACCTATGGGCGGACATTGAGGGGGGGTGTTAGATATGATCAATGCCCCACCCTCACTAGGTGCTACCAATGATCCATGGTGCTCAAAGTTGTAAGGCCCCCATTATGAGGAGAAGCCAAATGTGAGCCCGGACATTGGTTGAGTCCTGACTTGTATATCAGATGAGGTCTATGTGATCGGATGGCAAAAAGGTGACTGTTGTGGGTCTAATCTTTGGGTTAGACGGAGTGGTTAAGTTGGTAGCAACTCGAGGCACATTGCATTGAGTTGCATGGTAAGGGAGTTAAAAGGGGCCCCTATTGTGGGCCCGGGGGCCACGGAAGTAAAGGGAATATTCCCTGGAATATTCCCTGGCCGACTAGTGGAGGCTCATATGGTAGGTCTGACCTAACGACCTTCGCGGGCTATAAAAGCTAAACCCCTTAGCAGCCATCTCTCACTCATCTTTCACCCAGTCAGAGTTGTTGTTCCAGCTAGCCTTAAGCTCTTCACCTATCTTCTGTCTAGATCGCCATGTAAGCTTCACTCAGTGGAAGCGCACGAGTGGACAGAGCCATCTTTGTATCAGTTGTTTGAAGTTAAAGAATTTACTGATTCTCCTCTTATCTGTTGTGTACTCTCTATCTCTTTCTCGGATTCTGTTCGCTGCGCCGTGTAATATTTTACACCCAGACCACGCAAGTAGAGTGCCCTTAGAGTAGTGAAGGGAGTCAAATATAAGGACTACGATCAAACTTGATTGGAGCACACAGGTGCAGTCGAGTATGAGCAGGCATGCCTAGCCCCACCAAGTGATGCACTAGTGCTACGAACAGACTCACCTTCTAAGCTAGGACCACTAGGAGAGAGCCCCTCTTTTAGCACAGAAGGAGAGTTCCATCATGAATGGGAAGTTAGCTTGGATAGTGACCTCGAAATACCTCGACCCCCCAAGACTAGACGCACCAACGGGGACCTACCCATCCACTTAAGATGCCGACGATTAAGGGAGGAGTGACAGAAGCTACTAAAGAAATGCACATAGAAGAATAGAAAAAACTACAAGACCTGCGAAAACGATTCACGAAGTTCAAAAAGGGAGATAGGGTGGTGATCTTGTTGGGAGATGATACTCAAAGAGGTCAATTTAGCTCGAGAAGGGAAGACCCCACGACCTGTCTTCATAGCCAATGAATGGCAGAGCAAGATGAAGGAAGTATCGTTACACTCTTGTGGGAGTATATAGACATCTTTGCTTGGTCTCTAAAAGAGCTCAAAGGGGTAGACTCGAGTGTGGTGACTCACAACATACTCATGACACCTGACGCAATACCGGTCAATAACCATATCCCATGAATACAAAGCACGCCCATGCCATCAAGGAAGAAATCAACAAGCTAATGAGAGCAGGATTCATCTACAAAATTGAACACATGGACTAGGTTTTCCCCATAGTCATTGTATTAAAGAAGAATGAAAGATTAGAGTGTGTGTCAATTACAAGAAGGTAAACGCAACTACAAAGAGAGATAACTACCCACTATCGTACACTGAGCATATGCTTGAGAGAGTGGTTGACAAAGAGGCCTATAGTTTCCTAGACGGCTTCTTTGGATACAATCAGGTGCAAGTACAACCTAATGATAGGCATAAAAACGCATTCACCACTGAATGGGGAATTTTTGCCTACATAATCATTCCCTTTGGGCTGACTAACGTGCCAACCACCTTCGAATGATTGATGTGTACGATATTCAAAGACATGCTGAGGAAAGAGTTATAGGTCTTTGTGGACGACTTGTGCGTTCAGTCTACTTGGCGAGAACACTTAGATAGACTCCAAGAGGTCTTTGAAAGATGTTGATTGTACCATCTCTCATTGAACCCCTTGAAGTGCCAATTTTGGATGAAACATGGATTTATCCTAGGGCAATGGTGTCGAAGAATGGCATTGCCTTAGATTTCTGAAAGATTAGGGCCATTGTTGATCTCCCACCCCCAACTAATGTCAGGGGTGTTCAATTCTTCTTGGGACACACAGGGTATTATCGATGGTTCGTGTTAAACTATGCATTGATTGCTAAACCTCTATACAAGCTATTTATCATATTCGAATGGACTGAGGAATGCCAATGTGCATATGAGGAGCAGAAAAAGGCATTGACCATAGCACAGATTCTACAAGCCCAAGATAGGACACTCACGTTCCATGTGCACATCGACGCTTCGAAATTCACTGAGACTGAAATGAATTACTCGAGAATGGAGAAAGATGACTTGGCCATGGTGTTTGTCGTAATGAAATTTTGACATTATCTTTTGGCTACACCTTTTACTTTCTTTGTTGACCATCAAACCTTGTTGTATCTTGTTAAAAAGCCATGCACTGCAGGACGCATTGCTAGATGGCTTCTTCTGCTTTTGGAGTTTGACTTCTCGGTGCTGGTGCATAAAGGAAAGTAGCATTACATGGCTGACCATCTGTCTTGTATCCCCACGGGAGAAGCAGCTGGACAAGGCATTGTGGATGAACTGCCAGATGCACATCTATTCCACTTATACAATAAAAAATATTCATTTAGAGCTGACATGACGCCGTATTGGGCAAGCCATATAGTTCAAGTGCTTGAGCATGGACTGCTGGAATGGCCAATAGAAAAAGCCCGACTTAGGCAACTCATCCTAAAGATCCAATCCTATCAGTTGATATAGCAGGCCAACTCTATAGGCTGGGACAAGCAGGATAGGAAAAGACAGGTTACTACACAGATGTGTATGTGAGCATGAGATGCATGATGCACTGATAGAGGCACATGGCGGAATTGCAGGTGGACATTTTAGCAGTGGAGACATGGCAGCTTCCAAAGTGATACACTCGTAGCTGTGGGGGCCTACCCTCTTCCAAGATGCGACATGATTTGTGAAGCATCGTGATAAGTGCCAACAAACTAAAGTCCCTATCCATAAAGATCACATGGAGCTAACCCCAATTATTACATGACAACCTTTCCAATAATGGAAAATTGAATCCATCGGACCCATTAATCTCGCAACACAATATTCACAAGCTAAATACATCATTGTGGCGACCGACTATCTAACAAAATGGGCAGAAGCACGAGCTATGAGAAAGAATGATGCTAAGACCACTACTAAGTTTCTATGGGAGCAAGTGATCTTACGATTCGGCTGCCCCATCGAATTAGTTAGCGACCAAGGCACACACTTCATCAACAAAGTGATAGCCCATCTCTTGTTCTCCTTCCTAATCATCTATTGGAGATCCTTGCCTTATTACCCTCATCCAAATGGTCAAGCCGAATCCACAAATAAAATCTAAATAATTGTCCTGACCAAAGTCATCTCTCTGCTTCACATAGTGATTGGGATAACAAGCTTATGGCGGCCTTGTAGGCCTACCGCACGACTATAGGACAGACCCCCTTTAGATTGGTATATGGTATAGAGGTAATCCTTACCTTGGAATTCTTTGTACGAAGCCTCAAGATAGTCCTTTCAGAAAGATGGGATGGGAAGGAGGTATGGACAGAACACCTGATTGAACTTGAACGCCTATCGAAAAACTAGCTTTTAGCCACCCATGTACTAATATGCGAGAAGGCAAGGTGCAAAATCTGGTTTGACAAGCATGTCAAGCAGTGAAACTTTGAATAGGGTGACTTAGTACTGCCATACTCAGTCAAAGGACATAAGCCAAAAACTGAAGTTTCGGGGGCTAGGACCTTTTAAGATTCAAACCATCATTTACATTGGCAAGATAGAACTTGAAACCCTAGAGGGCGAGGACATAGGCTTCTTCAATGGCAATCGCATAAAGAAGTATTTCCCTTCCACGCACCCATTGCATTGGCCCCCAATACTAGCACCCCTTGTCCATGTACGAGTAGCCACTATCACTGAGATGGATAGTGAGGATGAGAAATCCATGACCATTAAATCCAGATTGGAAAATTGTATTTGTAGCCCACTAAAAATAATCTCACCCCTTATGGAGGCCAACCCTACACACTTTTGAGAAAGTGTAAGGTTATAGTTTCTATCGAGTCTGACAATGTATCCACCTAGCTATGGGCAATATTCGCGTTGTTATAGCTTTCAGCAAGGACAATGCAACCCTTTCTAGGTCTGCAAAGCCACCGATAGAGAAACCCACCGCCAAGAAGAAACTACAAACATCAACATATGGTCATGGGTCCCCAAGGCCTTATTGCGAGCGCAAGGCTACTATGTGAGTAACACCTGGATTTGGTTGCCTAAAGCCAAAACAACCAAAGACTCTACTCGAATTCCACCCTCAAGCTTGACCACATGATACATCATGCCGAAGACACTCAAACCACAAGAAAATCAGGTTGTATGTCCATAGAACATCCAAAGCCTAGCTCAGCAGGACCTGAACCAATCTATCGCCCAAAACCACAGCTTACTCTACTGACAAACCACCCAAATCTAGCCCCGATGGTCCCCCTCAAATCTCTAAGGCATCTACTTACATGACACCCAAAACTACAACCACACCCATTGAGCTTGAGGTCCAACTACAACCTAAGGAGCCAACTAGTAGCTGTTGAACTCTCTAGTTCTATCAAACCTCAACCACCTGCCAAGCTTAGACCCTCTTATGAGCGGTGATCATTTCTAACCTTGGTTGTCACTGATTTAGTTGAAAATACTAGGGACAACTTGGTTGCTTGCCTCTAACACTTGGACACTACTTTCATGACATTGGCTAAAAGCTACGATCGGCTAGACTTAGGCATCTTGAAAGAACCTATAGTGACTGAAGTACGAACAATCCCTTGCTCTTAAGAGAAGTTGGAATTCGTATTCATTAAATCTTTTGAAGCAGCTGAGGAGTTAATTGCAACCGAGATATCCAAATAACAAGCAATCAAATAGCATGCCATTACGTCGTATAGAAAGAACATGATCATGGCCACAAACTAGGAAATCGAGAAGTTGCAACAATTTGCTGACAACAACTCCTACTTCTTGTAGAAATGGTACGCTCTAAGATTGCAATAGGAGCTCAAGGGATGCCAAATAATGACCAACACTGAACATCGATGCGCAATCAAGGCATGTAAGTATGACCCAACCTATGTCACTCCAACTTCCTATAGGGTGTTGACTGCCCTCTGTAATCGACCCCTTGAAGAACACATTAAGGGATATCCTTATTTAGATTGCATCCTCACTGAGGGTGAGTTGCATGTTGCTAACCAGGTGGACTCTGGTGACTTCTTGCTTGATGTTCTCACTTACATTACACATGTAGGCATCCACCCTTTCGATATGGATAGCTATGCTAAGTTGGAATATAATCCGAATTTCTATGCTTGGCTCATGTGAAAGTAGAATACTAAGATTGTGCACTAAAGGCCCTTTATCCTCTAACCCTTTAATCCTAGGCAGGATTCTTCTTATTTCAAAAGGGGGAGGGGGTAAGGTGGGGGTAAGGTGAATCAAACCAAACACATAAGGAAAAAAATAAAGGAAAAGCACACATTGCAAGGGTAGAATGCAACAACCTATGACTGAGAAAAAGGTCAATAAATTTTGATTTCAATAGACTACTGGAAGGAAAATGTCTACTTCTGCACTCAAGCATTTCAGTTCAACAAGTATGTAGACGTTTCCTATTGCTTGTAATTATTCTGAAAACCACTAATGGTGAATATGGCTTCATGATAGGCACCCATCATGGCAGGCCAAGAAAAGGTTGGCAATTTGCCTTTTTCAGAGGAAGAACAAATAAAATATGGACTTTCTATGGAAACACAAGCCTTCAACCAGTTCAAGTTCCCGTATATCTTCAACTTAGAATATGTGGTCATTGAAGAGTGGGCCATGAGGTAGATCATCAAGCAATGCAATCTACAGAAATATGTGGAAGCAATAAGTCAGGGGTGGACTACTTCCATTAGGCAGATTTCCTAAGGACTTTCCACACAGGAACTATGGCACCATAACTATGCATGAGGGAGAGGGAACTTGTCACGTTGGAGGGATTTATGGACTTGAAATACCCTTATACAAGCCCTGGTGGAAGGTGTGATGGAGGGATTCATGCCTTTGGAATTGAAAATAAAGTTGGACGAATCCCTGCATGGAGAGAGGCTGATGGGCGGATCCAGCTTTAAAATTGAATATGGTGTTAGATGGATCCGTCTCCTGGCCCTTTGCAGTTGCCTTCTCTTGCCCTGTTCCAAATGAACTTTTACATTCACTTTTTGATTGGGGCTACCTCATTGTGCCCTTGATTTATGTCACTTGCATGGTAACATTGTTGCATAAGATGAGGAGTGCATTGCATGGATGATGGGGTCTCCGGAGCTGGTGGTTGGGGCCTTGGTTTGTATCTAAAAAGAAAAGAAGGTGCACTACCTGGGGTTGTGCTCCATTGTCATGTGGTGCATTGTGCTCATGCTAGTGGGATTGGGAGCAATCCTGGACATTGTCCCTCACTTGAGGACTTAGTTTGTGCATAAGGGAGGTGTAGTGTGTGTAGCTTAGAGTGATAGGTCCAACCATAGGCAAGTGTTACCTCCCTAGGTGTGTCCTGCCCTTGATGTGCCCCAAGCGTGATGTGGGGAATCAAAATGAGGCTAGGGGATTAGGGACGGAGCCGGCTGACCAAAGCCACCAGTCGCACCTAACTTGAGGACCCCTAGGTGCAGTGACTGTGATCGATGTGCAACTTGCAGTGGCTACGTGTGATATCTTTTTCCTTTTTTGAATTTTTTTTATAAAGTTACATAGTTGAGACAGAAGTTTAATCTTCATCATTGGAGTGAGTTAGAGAATGATAGATTCAGAGACTCTAATAGTGATGAAGCGACTAACATGAATTTTGATGTACATATATGGCAACAAGTTCTTGACGAAAGAAAAACGTTTACAACTTGACAGGCTACACTAAATTATCTAAAAGCAAGTAAGACTATGGATTCCAATGGCAATCGAGCTCCTCTCAAGATCCTTTGGAGGAATTAAGGCATAGGGGTTTGGATTTATTAGAGCGAGATGTATTGAATTCAAGAAAGAAGAGTGTTGATAGTAACATCAACAAATTTTGTGAGCAATTGGAAATGTGAAATACAAAAGGCAATTGATTATGCTTTTCATTATGACAAGCAACATCGACGTGATTGCGGCTCTTTGTTTTTCCTAACTGAGGAATTGCTTTGATGATTATGATATAAAGCCTTTTGACATTAACGAAGGTTGACATCAAAGAAGAAGAAGAAGATATGGAAAAATAAAGCTTAAAAATCATAAAAAGCTTTATTGAAAGCATTAAACAATTGAAAGGCTTTAGGCTTTCGGCTTTCCAAAAAACCAAACTCAACGTGTGAGAATCCAAAAAAAACTATATAAGAGAAGAGATGGAAGTTCTAGGGGCCCTTGTCCATTCTTTTAATGTAAGTTTGTCTCTTGTGAGAAAAGGGTCCCATACTTGTGTATGGATTTTTATGTGTGAAGGTCAAACCTTGCAACAATTTGATGCTGAGAAGTCAAATTTTCATGTATCATTCCCCAAAGAGGTACGAAGTTTCTATTTATTTTCGAACTCAATATTTTATGTTTGGATGTTGTTGATGCTCTACTTTGAGGTTGATTTTAGACGTGTTCGAGGCTACAATAGGCATTGTTGATCATTTGGTTTCCCTTGTGAGTTGTATGGTGTTTGTAAAAATTAAATTTTTTGTGTCTGTGCTGTTCATGAACAAAGTCAATTATCCTATCTGGCACTCCATAACATTCTGTTATCAGATAGTGAGAGAGGCTTGTTCTCAATCACCACTTGCTTAACAATGGCTATATCCCTATGAATGCATATAAACATCAAAATTGTGGTACCATTTCCTAGGTGTCTACTTAAGGCGATGAAGGCTCTTTCTCAACTTGCGTACTAGGTGTCCCTGTCCTTTTTCTTCAAAGCCTATAGGTTGCTACATATAGATCTCATCATGCAAGTCCCCATATAGAAAAGTTGTCTTTACATACATCTAATAAAGGTCTGGATCTAGTCAAGCAACCAATGCTAATACCAAGCATAGGATCATCATTTTGACCACAATAGAAAAGATTTCATCCAAGTTGACAATATATTTTTACTTGAAACCCTTAGCTACCAATTTGGCCTTATAAGCAGTCTGGACACATCCAAGGATACTTTTCATTTTGTATACCCACTTTCATGGCAATGCCTTCTTGCAATTATTTCTGTGTATTTTGGAGACAATAATTATATCCCTTCTGCAAATCTAAAACTCAAAGAGAATGTGCATTTTCATGGTTCTTTCTATACTAAACCAATTCATGTTTATACTTCCAGATCAATTTCATATCCTTCATCTATCTACCAATGCTATTTTATCAAGTAATTTATGAGTACTTCATGGAAACTAGTTTGTCCAAAGTTATAGGCCAGTCTATATGTAAAGTACAACAAAAGGCATTCATAGCAATGGCCTCACAGAGCCCAATAGGTGCAACAACATTGAAGCACAATATCTTATTGTCCAAGCAACAAGCTCTTAGAGATGCCCAATGCACCACCCTCATAAGGTGCCACCAATGATCCATGGTGCTCAAAGTTGTAAGACACCCATTATGAGGAGAAGCCAAAAGTGAGCTTGGACATTGGATGACTTGTATATCAGATGAGGTCTATGTGACCGGATGGCAAAAAGGTAACCATTTTGGGTCTAATCTATGGGTTGCACTGAGTAGTTAAGCATGTAGCAACTCGAGGCACATTGCATCGAGTTGTGGGGTAAGGGAGTTAGGAGCGGCCCCTATTTTGGGGTCCGGGTGCCGCGGAAGCAGCCCCTGGCTGGATGATAAAGGGAATGTTCTCCGGAATATTCCTTGGCCGAATCGTGGAGGCTCATATGGTAGGTCAGTCATGCCGACCTAGCCGTCTTCACAGGCTATAAAAGCTAAACCCCTTCACAGCCATCGATCATCTATCTTTCACCCAGTCAGAGTTGTTCCAACTAGCCTTAAGCTCTTCACCTATCTTTTGTCTAGATCGCCATCTAAGCTTAACTATGGAAGCACATGGGTGGACAGAGCCATCTCTGTATCAGTTGTTTGGAGCTAAAGAAAATTTTTAATTCTCCTCTTATCTATTGTATACTCTCTATCTCTGTCTCTTTCTTAGATTTTGTTCACTAGCCCGTGTAATTTTTACATGGTATCAGAGCCCAAGGGGCCCTAGGGATCGAAGAATGCGCAAGAGGCAAAAGCTTCAACAACAAAGAGGAACAATGTCGTCTTCCGGAAGCAGTTTTGGCTCATCAGGAAGCGGTGCAGGAGGTGGTGTTGTTGTACTAGCTATTCAAACACTGAGGATTCATCCACCAACCTTTAGTGAAGGCAAGTTAGATGGTACAAACTATACCTTGTGGAAGTTCAAAATTACAACTATCCTTGATTCTTATGAGCTTTTGGAGACTGTGCTGGGGACTAATGTAGAACCACAGCCTACCCCCGACCCATCAAATCCTAGTGTGATGATTCCTCCGAATGCAGATTTTCTATATGAGCTTGGAAAAAAAGGAATGCAGATGCATTGTGTGCCTTATTTACAAGCTGTTCTAATAGTGTTTTGACTTTAATTCAACATACAACCAAAGTATCTAAGGAGTTAGTATGAAATTCAAAACCAAACAAGGATTCAAAACTTGAAGAATAAACTAGCAGCGGAGAAGTTTTCTGAAGGAGAGGCAGCTGAAGCATTCATCACTCAGATTAAGAATCTACGCAACCAGATGGCTAGTACTGGGATACAAAAGACTAGCGAGGAGCTAGCTTGGAGGTGTCTTTGGATTTTTCCACAAACGTTTGATGGACTAGTAATTGCCCTTAATACTCAGGTGAGACCTCAAGCTTTGAGTTTTGAGGAGTTTTGTGCATTATTGCTAGAGGAGGAGTTGAGGTTGAAAGCCTGAGAAGGAAGCAACAATGGAGATGCTAGACTCTCTGCCAATGCAAAAGGCAAAGGTGGTTCCTCAACCAAAAATGATGGTGACAAAAAGAAGAAGGGCAGTTTCAAGGAGAGTGCTTTGACTGCAAGAAGAGAGGACATGCAATCACAGATTGTCGTGTCAAGAAGGCAGATGAAAAGAATGGTACCCTTAAAAGTAAAGGGAAAGAGATAGCCAATACGGTTAAAGTAGATTTGGAGTTATTCATGGCGACCATTGAGGAGGTGTGCTCCTCGGCACAAGAAGAATCTACCACTGACTCATGGGTGTTGGATAGTGGGGTCTCCCAACAAAAGGTCTATATAGTTCTATGCATCCTCTACAAGAATCCATCACTATGACGGTTGGAAATGATGCAAAATGCCCTACTACAGACACATGTACTATTTCATTTGTTGCTGCAAATGGTGATGTAAAAAAGCTTTCAAATGTGTTCTATGTTAAAGAAATTAGGAGAAATCTGTTATCAGTTGCTGCCATAACTGATCTTCGTCATGAAGCAAGGTTCAAGAAGATAGGTGCAGAAATTCTTAACAGTGATGGCAAAGTTGTTGGAAAAGGAGAAAGAAGGAATAACCTATATGAGCTAAGTGTTCTTACAACCACCGTTGGAGTGGGCAGAAGTAAGTTTTGGCATGAAAGGTTTGGACACATTGGATTTACAGTGTTAAAGGAGATGCACAAGCAAGGTATGGTTGCTCACCTACCTGCAATGGTTGAATTGAAGGAACCATGTGAAGCTTGTATGATGGGGAAGCAATAGAGAAAGGAATTTTCACAAGAAAGCAAGAATAGAGCACACACTTCTCTAGAGTTGGTGCATGCTGAATTGTGTGGAAAGATGCCTACATGGGCCTTGGGGGGTCTTCTTACTTTATGTTGATTGCTGACAAGTACAATAGGAAGATGTGGGTGTACTTCCTTCGTGATAAGGCTCAACCTTTTGGTAAGTTTAAAGAATGGCTAACACTTGTTGAGAATGAAACATGGAAAAAAGTGAAGAAATTTAGAATAGATGGTGGTGGTGAGTTCAACTCAATATTGGTGTTTGAAGACTTCTACAAGAGCAAAGGGATCAAGCATCAATTAATGACGCCTCACACACCTCAGCAGAACAGTGTTGTGGAACGAAGGAATCGCACCATTTTGGAGATGGCAAGATGCATGCTAAAGGGCGAGGGATTGCCTAAAAATTTTTGGGCTGAAGTTGTTAATACTGCAGTCTACATTTTAAATCAAAGCTGCACAAAGGCTCTCAAGGAAAAAACACCTCATGAGGCTTACACTGGTAAGAAACCATCTGTCTCACACTTCATAATTTTTGGATGTGAATGTTATGCACATATTCCAGATGAGAAGAGAAACAAGTTACAACCAAAAAGCAAAAAATGTATCTTCTTGGGTTATAGTGATGAGCAGAAGGCTTACAAATTATATGACCAAGAGGCAAAGAAGATCATCGAGAGCCTTGATGTAGTGTTCAAGGAGCAGCTACATACAGTGGAGAAGGAGAAGGCAAGTTCTTCCACTTTATCATCAAGCGAAGAGGTAGTCCACTATGAACCTGTCCCAAGAGATGTCCCTATCCTTAAGGAGGAGGAAGCATCATCTTTAGATGATGAGGAAAAAGTTCACCAACCTGACATCACCCCACCAGAAAAGCCATTGTCGCATTGGGTGAAGCAACTCTATGATCACAATAATCCTATGCCCACATCTGTTGAGACGGGCCAAGGAGGTCTCAGAGAATAGAGGAGCAAAGGAGGGCTAAGCTCACATAGTCCATATGGCCTTAAAGATGACTGAGATTATGAGAGAACTAAAGGAGCCAACTGACTTAGAATAAGCACTTGCAGATCTAGCATGGAAGGAAGCTATCCAAGACGAGTATGACAGCATAATGAAGAATGACACTTGAGAGCTAGTGGATCGGCCAGAAAAGCGGAAGGTTATTGGCACAAAGTGGGTCTGGAAGTAAAGTACAAGGCTAATGGTACCTTAGAAAATTACAAAGCTAGACTGGTTGCACAAGGATTTTCACATGTTGAAGGGTTTGATTTTCAAGAGTCATTTGCCCCAACTGCCAGATGACCACTATTCGCACATTACTTTGCAGTGGCCGCCCACAAGCAATGGCCAGTTTACTAAATGGATGTTAAGTCAGCATTATTAAATGGTGACCTCAAGGAGGAGGTGTATGTGGCTCAGGCACTAGGGGTTGAGACCCCCCATTCTGAGAACAAACTGTGTAAGCTGAAGAAGGCATTGTATGGGCTGAAACAAGCCCGCAGAGCATGGTACCAGCGGATAGATAAGTTCTTTTTAAGATTAAACTTCAAAAGATGTGCCTCATATGCTAACTTGTATGTTTACAGGGATAATGGAACTAGTCTATTGTCCAACAAAGAACAATGTTTTAGATATCTTCACCAAAGCACTTACGAAGGATCTACTTCAAGTTTTTCTTCAAAGACTCCGCATTAGGCCGAGGAGATAGTTCACCTATGCGTGGACATTGAGGGGGGATGTTAGAGATGCTCAATGCCCCACCCTCATAAGGTACCACCAATGATCCATGGTGCTCAAAGTTGTAAGGCCCCCATTATGAGGAGAAGCCAAAAGTGAGCCCCGGTGAGTCCTGACTTGTATATCAAATGAGGTCTATGTGGCCGGATTGCAAAAAGGTGACCATTGTGGGTCTATTCTTTGGATTGGACTGAGTAGTTAAGCTGGTAGCAACTCGAGGCACATTACATCAAGTTGTGGGGTAAGGGAGTTAAAAGGGGCCCCTATTTTGGGGTCTTGGTGCTGCGGAAGCGGCCCCTGCTAGGGGGTCCCATGGGGGGCCAACGGCCCCCCTAGCGAGGGTCCGGGGGTAGTGCCCCTGGTCGGACACTAAAGGGAATATTCCTTGGCCGACTAGCGAAGGTTCATATGGTAGGTCGGTCATGCCGACATAACCACCTTCACAGGATCTAAACACTAAACCCCTTCACAACCATCAATCATCTATCTTTCACCCAGTCAGAGTTGTTACAGCTAGCCTTAAGCTCTTCACCTATCTTCTATCTAGATCGCTATCTAAGACTCATTGTGGAAGCGCACGGGTGGACAAAGCCATCTGTGTGTCAGTTGTTTGGAGCTAAAGAAATTTTCTAATTCTCATCTTATTTGTTGTGTACTCTCTATCTCTATCTCTTTCTTAGATTCTGTTTGCTGCGCCGTGTAATTTTTACACAAGCAAGATTGATAGCAATTTTGAAAGTACAACAAGTATGTAGGAAATAACAATAGCATATCTAGAGTAGAAAATCTGAGAAGGAACAAATAATAAACTTTTATTTCTTTGCATTAATTACAGACCTAGAATAGTGGGCAATAGTATTCACAATAGCATGTCTATTTGCTACAATAGTAGTAGGACTCATAAAAGTAATATTTTATATTCATCCAACATCTTAGAATCACAAGCATTTAGAGCATGTAGATTTGAAGGCGGTAGCACAAGATACAAGTAAGATGATCTCTCACAAATGTAACATGATGTACAAGGATAATAAACCAATTTATGCTTGAATACTTGTTTGGAATCGTTGTTATAGCAAGGATATAGAAAGCATGCTCATTTCTTTTGTAAAAGATGATTCATCTTTATTGAAGTAAGAGAATAGCAGATACTATCTCCTTGTACATGTTTACCCAAAAATATCGAGTTTTTGTCTTGATCTAAATTTGCCACTCTAAATACATACTCTCCATGAAAAGAGATTGAATGCATATCCCAAGGATTTTGATTGTAGGATTTTAGGTTTAATGCAACATGGATAGAGATAGTTACAGTCAACTTATACGTTTGTCTGGCTATCAATAGCATAAGTCATAATCATGATTCAGAATTTCTTGTGGATATTGCAAATATACTAAAAATTGAGATAGAGGATAATACCAATCGATAAAAAAGGTTGGATGCTGATTTATTTTAGCAAACAATGAAGAGGGCTAACGTATTTCAGCCAAGAGAATAGGGGGATGATGTATTTCAAAGCCAACATTTATAGAGGGCTGATGTATTTCAGCGTACACAACTTGGGGCTATTCTCATGCAGTCCAAAGAGAAGAATACTAATTTATTTCAGTTGAAAGAGTTGAGTGATGTCCATTTGTAGGAAGAGTCATGTTTGATGGATGATATAACAAAGGCATTGTAGGAGAATACTGAGGATGTAGAGATTTCACATACTTACTTGGTTTGCTACCAAACTTGGAAGGGATATTTATAAATTGAAGCAAAAAAATAGCTCTAATTGAGTTTGTTCACCATTGTCAACCTCATTGTGAACCAATTTAGCAATCGATTCACTATAAATGGTTTGTATTCAAATGCTGCCTATTAGAGTGCACTAGATCCAAAAGCGTATGGAAAAGACTTTAAAAATGAATACGAGAGAAATGGAAAGAGAAAAGAGAAAAAATGATGCAAAAATGTGTAGTCAATGAATGCTAAAATAAAGAGGCTATATGTACAATGGATGTAAATGTATCTCCTCTAGCCGAATCTCTCTCATTAGCACCTAAAAAGCAAGTATGTGGAGGCGGGCTGCAAATGTAATATTTCCGCTTGAAAATATTATTGAACTTGACTCCCTAAACGCCGCGTAAAACTTGTGCAAGGTCATCTCCCACATCGTAATTACTGGCAGCTTAATCCGTACCCCGCACACGCAAAAATGAGGCCTCCGCATTGTGAAATCGAGGTCGGGGTTGAAGACTGTAAAAGCCACGGAGAAACACCCTTTTTGAAGGGGCAATTGGATAAATTTAAGTCAAGTTTTTCTAATAATTATCCCTTCCCCCAGCCGATGCATGAATGGAGAAGAGGGAGTGTGGGGAGGAATGGCCTAAGGTGGAGTCATGTGTGGGAGCATGAGGAGGGAGGGGCATGCTTAAGCCACATGGTGGCTACCATCTCCCCTCTAAAGCTATAAGAACCCCCCCTGTGGTCAAGTGGAGGAGGGAAGGATGAGCTAGGAAAACGTTTTCGTGCCGTGAAGAAGAGAGAGAGAGGACGGAACGATTCTGCTGCCGCCGTCGCCTATCCACCTGCGCCGTGTTGAGAGAGAGAAGAGAGAGAGAGTAGGGGCACATAAGGAGAGAGGCTGCTGTGCTGGAAAGAAGGCCGTCGTGCCACCTGGAGACGCCGCCACCATTCGGCGACTGCTACCGCCATATTTCCCCCACCATCATCCTAATCACCTCCCCCTATCTTCGAGGTCCCCTCGTTCCAATCATTGGTCTCCCTCTCTTTCACGTGGTCCTTGATGGGACCTGAAATGGGCCGGCACTGGCTATAGCACTAGCGGACCTCATGCTCATGACACACAAACATCCTCATGGCCTCGCACACCAGGAGCGTCAATCTAATGCTGAAGGACAAACTGCCCTAAAGCTTAATTCCTGTGTTTATAGTTTATAGTCCAACATTTCCCTTAAACTCCTCAGAGGGAGAACCCTTATACATTGGCAATGCCATGATCACACACACATAGGAGGCACTCCACTGACTAATAGTCGGAGCCCCACTGCAGCTCTTCTACATCTCAGGGATTGGCCCTTTGATGCGCTGCTAGACATATAACACATACGAGCACCAACTCCTCTCAAGGTACCAATATTTTACGTTCCAGGATATACCATTCCTCACTACACTTTCCCCTTAGGACCCAACGACTAACCTACAGCTTAGGACATCCTCTCACGCTCACCGTTGGTCACAACCTAAGGAAGACAAGTGCCATGCATCCAGGAGGTTTTTTTGATACCTTTTAATTATTATGCTTAATGCAAATCGTGTATGGATATGTGCTCAGACAAAAGAAAAATCAGCATCCTGCATGGTGCATAAAACATTATTTCCATGAATTTCACTAACGCGTGCTGCGTTGAAAGGAGGCACCGAGCCATATACTCATGCTACCATCCTCTTTATTTAAACCGTTTCCAATATGCCAAGTGTAATGCATAAATCAAATATTTTCTTATCTTTCAGTGTTTCAGCTTCTTTTCATCCAACTCTTAGCATTTTGCATCATTGATCAGTTAGATAGGGTTTTTATGCATTTTTCTCTTTTAAAAGAACGATAAATACGCACAAAACATAGAAACGGGGACAAACCGAGGCCAACCTCGTGCTTTGCCATCGTTATACATTGCACAAACATAGATATAATTTTTCCTAATTTTCCTCAATCCATTTTTCATTTTTCCTAATTTTAAACCCATTTTTTTCATTTTTAGGTATTTTTCTCTATTTTTCTTTAATAAATAATGATTGAAAATGAAAATTGATTGTGGGCTGTGGCCTTAGGTTTATTGACAGAAAAAACTCAGATTTAGTTGGTGTGACATATCATATTTCTCATTTATATAGCAAAAACCCAATTTTACCCTTAAAACGCGTGTTTTTCATGTATTTTAACACTAATTCCGATCATGTAGCCTTATGTTTTCTGATTTTCAGAGCATAAGTTGATCAAACTCACGGCAAATAATGTCATAAAGAACTTTCATCCCATATGAACAAGATTTCATAAAGCAAATAACATAAAAATATCATTTTTCTTCATAAAAATAGCATTACCGCTTATTTTCAGGTCTCAGTTTCTTGGTCTTGATTATGGGACTGATTTCCAGCATGCATTTAATGCTCAATATCTTCAAGAATAGCACTCTTCAAGTCTTCATCCATCTGGAAGCAATCCGGTCTCATCCGGACAAGCTTTCCTCCACCATTCTTCATTGTCTTCTTCCACACAAGAACAGCCCCTTAAGGGAGAGAGAGGGAGGAGAGAGAAAGACTAGAATTGGCTCTCTTCATTCAGGCCACCATTGTGCGGGTGAAGGCCGGCAATAAGATCGGCCAAGAAGCAGAAGATCAGCCCCAATGTCTGTTCCATGGGGTACTCACAGCCCACAATCATGATGAGAGAGGAGAGAGAGGGAAAAATACGCCATTTCTTGATCACGCCATGTCTTCCTTCTCTCTCCACGTTGCTTGATCAAGAGGTGCATAAAATTTTGGGGGGGAGGGTCCAAACTCAAAAGGCATGCCCAATTTTGGCCTCCCAAGTGTCCACCTTTTCATATCCTGACCATTTTGTGGCCATTTCCCCGTCCGGTGTCCAAATGTAGTAAATTTCTGCACGTCCGACTTGACGTCCCGCATTGGCCAGTAACTCCTGACAACCCGCATGTCAGTCTAAAAAATTATAAAAAATCAACAAGTGTCGCTCAGGCGCCTTTTAAGCACTTGACGCTTAAAATTGTCCTAGCTGGAGCTGTCGCTTCGACGTTGAATATTTTTCCTTTGATATTCATAATTTTTAGCTATTTTTAAGCACTTCTCGGCATCAAAATTCCGCTCTCATTGGTGACCACGGGATAGGGCGACTCAGCTCGTCGAATCCCACAGTAGATCTGCACAAAACAACCAAAGGAAGCATCAAGTTGATACAAAATAGATACACACTTAAACACAACACAATGCTCATCCTACCCCGTAACAAAACTAAGTCATGACATCCACAAGGAGTAGGCCTAGCATAATCCGATAGGAGGTCCGAAGCTAGTCACTAACCAATTGCTCCAACACGGCCAAACTAAAAAGAATTGTCAAAGAGGTTGGCCTAAGTGGTGGTCTGAACTACCTACCTAACTAAGGACAACACAACCAGGAGCTCCTACTAGGCGAGGACTCCTATAGCCTGATCAAGAGGTATTTCCTATCAGCACATTTTTTCTTGTAGGGTTTTTATTTTATTGACATACTTAGGCATGTAAAAAGGAGGGAGCTGAGCGTAGTGACCCAAGGAGAACAGGGCATCGGCCTCAGGACCTGTCTCAATACCTAAGCACCTACCAAGCCCTCGCAAGGCGACACTTAATCCTTTTTTAACACTCACTTTTATTTTCGCTCCAACCTTCCTTAATTTCTTATTTTCTAGCAAGATGCCACCCCTAGGAAGACAAGGCATCGGCCTCGGGTCTGACTCGTCCCCAGGAACCTACCAGGCCGTCGCAAGGTGATGATCAACTATTTATAAATTTTTGTTTCTCTTCTTTTCTTTGATAGGGGTTAGAACCTCTTTTTACACACCTTTGTATATTTTTATTGTCTTTAGGATATTCAAAGTTTCTTTTCCTTTATCATCATTCTTTTTCTTTTTCTTCTGGCAGGCTTCTCTAACTGCCTCACAACTGAGCAAGAACTCCTAGAACGACCGCCTAGCAGGCTAGCAGAACAGGGTCACTAGGACTCCCTTCTAAAACAGGTCTTTCTTTGTTAGGCAATGTCTTTACAAGAGGCAGCGACTACTACAACCTCCCTCAGACATACTTAACCTAAACCTGGGACTTCATGCCTTGGACGCTGGTCCCCAACAAGAAACGGAAAAACCCCTTAACAAGTATACAAAGACATATAGCATAACAACCACAGTACTCATAAAGGAGAGATATCACCTGGATAGGGCCACGAGAAGCTTCCACGCAACAAAAGGCTCCTTCCAAGCTCTTCTTCAAACCTGTCTAGCACAAAACTAAAACAAGAAACCATTAACCGTACCTGCACTAAACAGACAACTGGCCCTCTTGGCCTAATGACATAAAGCACTTCACTACAAAACTTGATCGGCCCTCTTGGTCTAATGAGATCAAACAGAATAACACCTGCACATCCCTCCCTGAAAGAATCCAAATATACAATAATAGACTCCTTTCCAAGGAGGAAAAACAGGCTCGCAGCCCTAAACTAAATGCATAAGGTTATGACCCATCCCTCCTACATATATAGCAAGAGGCGTACGCATAACATGTTGTCTAATCAACCTATGGGTCCAGGATAATAACTGTAGATTGTTCTCAGCTGCTCTTTGCATCACCCATATCAACCATCGTCTGCCATATATTGCATGCTCTGATAACATTCCCCACAAGCGACCGGGTCCTGTGTCATCATTGATCACAATATCCAAACTAGGACCACAGTTAAAGAAAATATCTTCTTCATAAGCAAGATTTCCCAATGAATCCGCAAACTGATTCCAGTAACGTGGAATCAGCTGAAAAGACACTCTCTCAAACTCTTCAAATAGGGTCATCGCAGTTCGATGATACATACAAAGAATGGGATTCTGCACTATGTACGTCCCATCTAGCTGATTCAGAATCAACTGGGAATCCCCTTTTACTAACAGCCGACGAATCCACCTTGTTTGGCAATATGCAGCCCCATAATCAAGGCTTTATACTCTGCCATATTGTTAGTGAATCCTAACCCGAGATAAGCAGCTAACTTTATCGTCATTCTACGTCGGGGATCTTGGATTACTACTCCAACGCTTCCTTTTTTATTAGAGCCCTTGGATGCTCCGTCAAAATATAATGTATACATCCATAATGGGTTTACATAGCCGGCCATCATGAACTCCTCTATTTGTAATTATGGTAATCAAAGTTTAGCATGTTGAGAGGATGAACTGATGACTCCATCCCACCTTCTTCATTGAACTCAACAGGGATACTCGTCAGCTGTCGTAAGCAGTGATGGCAGAAAACTTTGATCTCCCACACAAAGGTTCCGTCTTCTTGCTCAATCACTTTGTATCCTTTGCTCCACCAAATAAGTTTCCCCTAATGGTATCTCTACTCCAGATATGGGTGCTCCAAATAAGGGATTAACCGCCCCATCAACCAGCTTTTAAGCTCTTTTGCAGGTCTGAAATCATTTCCAGCATGGACCTGCAATGCATTTCTCTATATTAGCATACTTAGAAATAATAAGGTTTAATCTTATTAAGATTAACCTTATTTTTAAACTCTACTCCCTGTAGATCAGCTAATAGGGCCGTAGACCTATTTTTCCCTAACCTAACAATCTTGTAGGGGCCATCCCATTTAGGTTCCAACTTCCCTAGAAACAACTCCCTATGCATATCATAATAGAGGACTAATTGCCATTTTTTAAAGGTATATTTCTTTGCTTTAAGGTCATGCAACTGCTTCATCCGACGCTTGGCTACCTCCTGGTGTAATAAGCTCTGCAAATTCAGCTCATCTAGGTGGGCTATGGTCGTGAAACGATCAAAAAGGGAATCCTCATCTCCTAAGGAGTGGTTAATTGCAAACCATATGGTCGGCAATTCGATTTCAAGGGGTAACACACACTCTTCCCCATAAACCAATTTAAATGGAGTATGGCCGGTAGCTCGCTTGAACGTTGTATTGTACTCCCATACTACCACATACAACTTCCTATCCCAGTCTCGTTTCTTCTCAGAGACTATTTTAGACAAGATCCCCACAAGCTGCTTATTAGTACTTTCCACTTGTCCATTTGCTTGCGGATTATAAGGAGTCGTTTTATTATGCTTGATTTGCCAAGCCTCAGTCAAGCTTTTGATCACCTTATTCAGAAAATGGGTTCCAGGTCCGACATTAATTCCTTTGAGGGACCGAAACGGCAGATTATCTGCTCTAAAAGGAAACTTGTAGTCTCTTTTGCATTGTCCTGCCTCGTTGCCCACACTTCTGACCATTTTGTAAAATAATCAGTGGTCACTATAATATACCTCTTGTGGGTAGTAGACGACGGAGTAATAGGACCCACAAAGTCAATGCCCCACTTCTCAAATTGAAGGATAGCCATGATAGGCGTAAGTGGCCGTTTCCTATTCTCTCTGCTGTCATGTCTCTGACAGGTATCACATCTCTTAACATACTCAAAAGAAACTTGGAAGATGGACGGCCACCAATATCCAGCTCGTAACGCTTTTTGTGGTGTCAACCATTCAACGAAGTGCCCTCCACATGTAGAGTCATGACACTCCTCTAAGATGAAAGGAATCTCGTTAGGCATCACACATCGACGGTAGATATCATCAACACCTTGCCGATATAGTATCCCTGCGATCAAGGAAAACTTCAATGCCTGTTGTTTGATTTTCCTCTTTTCAGACTTTGACAAACCGGCTCCCGTCTCTCCTGTTGATAGATAGTGTGTAAGTAGAAGCATACCAAGATGGAATAGAAGCTGTATCAATTTTAAACATTTCCTCAATATCACTTCCTTCAACCAAAGTCTCTTTCGGCTCCCCGAAATCCACAAGGCATTCCACAATACCCTGCAACCTCGGTGGCTTACTCTTAATCTCATAATCGAACTCTTGCAAAGTGATTAACCACTTTGCCAAACGATCAGGCGGCTGCAGCTTGTTCATAAGCAATCTAAGTCCTTCCGCCTTCGTATAGAACATTACCTTTTCATAGAGGATGTAGTGCCTGAATTTCTTAGTCCCAAAGACCATCGCAAGACACAACTTCTCCATGTAGATATAATTGATCTCTGAAATGCCCAATTTTCGACTAGCAAAAGCTATCCGATGATACCACTTTTCCTCCCAGATTTGGGCTAAACAGCAGCTTATACTATGCATGGTGGCTGCTGAAAATATATAGAATACCTCACCTCTTTTAGGTGCTTTCAAAACGGGAGCTTTTACTAGCTCCTGTTTCACGTCCTCGAAAGCTACCTTACAAGGGTCGCTCCATTCAAATGAACAGCTAAAGGATAATAAATTCGTTAATGGCAATGTTCTTTCTGCCAAGGCATTGATGAATCTGCGATAGTACCCTATCGATGACAGAAAGCTATGCACCTCTTTCGGAGTGCGTGGTGGACTCATAGCAACTATGACTTTGATCTTTTCAGGGTCAGTTGCTATCCCTACTGAACTGACCACATGGCCTAGCAATAGCCCATAAGATACTCCAAAAACACACTTCTGTGGATTAAGAGCGATACAAAATTGTCTGCAACACTCAAAGCATTTTCTTAAAATAACCAACATCCTTTCCCTTACAGTGTTTGCCCCCAAGTCATCAATAAACACTTTCAACTCATCTGGGGAGATGTCACCAAAGGTCTTGTCTGCTATTCGTTGCCATGATCCAAGTGCATTGCATAAACCAAAGGCCATCACATGGTACGCAAAAGTACCAAAGATAGTAATAAAAGTTATTTTCAACTTGTCTTCTTCGGCAATTGCCATCTGGTTATATCTTGCAAAGCAATCCATAAATGAATATATCTCCCTACCCGCTAATTGATCCAAAATCAGGTCAATAAATGGCAACGGGCAGTAATCCTTAACTGTCTGCTTATTCAGCTCTCTAAAATCCACACATAATCGGATCTGGTTGCTTTTCTTCTTCCTGATAACAACTGGTGAACACCACTCTGTGTGTTGTACATGGAAGATTATACCCGCTTTCCTTAACTTCTGTAACTCCTCAAACAGCCTGTCCCTCAATTCAAAAGGCATACGCCTTACTTTCTGACGTAGAGGATGACTACCTTCTTTTACAGGAATAGTATGAATAGCCAGGCTGGGAGGAATGTCTCTCAGCTCATCATAACTCCAAGCAAAGATATCGCGGAATTCTTGAATCAAGGACACATAGTCCTCCCTTTCTGCTGAACTGAGCATGGAACCTAATTTAATTGGCCGCGAATCATTCGGCGTGCTAAGGTCCAACTCAATCACATCCGCATCTCTTATCCTATTTTGCAGCTCTATCGACTCATTTAGAGTTACCTGGTAAATATCATCTCTAGTGGACCCCTCTTTAGATTCATCACTGGATGATGTCTCACTACCAGATGGATCGTCTGCTGTCTCTAATTCAGTGGAAGATAAAGGAGCTCTCTCACTTTGAGGAGACTCAGGATAAGCATCGACTATTAGTCGATTAGCACCTCGACCTAGAACCACTTGACCGACGGATATATCGACTTGACAGTCTGTTCGTAAGATCCAAGGCCTACCTAGCAAGACTCGATAGCTAGGACGTCCTGCAAATCTGATCACCCTAAAGTCCAAGAAACATTCTACACTCGCAACTGTAACATGGAACTTAGTAACGCAACCTTCTGGTTGTCTTAGACTATCATCAGCCATTCTCAGAAGGGTGGAGCTGTCTTTCTGGATGCCTAGACCCAACCTCTCCATCAACTCTGAACTCATGATATTGATGGAGGATCCAGTGTCTAGAATGGCATGTTCCATTAATTCGTGTAGTAGTGATAAAAGTACATTTGAGAAAGTATCTCTGTAAATGATGGATAAGGATTGGTGCATATCATGCAATTGGATCATTTGCATCTCCAAAGTTATGAATGAAAATCACTTACTCGCCCTATGAACTTAGTCGCAAATTGCCTTGTCGTGCATTTCAAAGTGGAAGTCTAAAATGCATATTACCTAGGGTTAAAGAGAAAATTGTTAAGTGCATTGGCCGCAAAGGAAAAGAGTATTTTGCATTTAGTCAATAACTTCCTTTGTTATGACTCGCATGAGGAAATTGTTAATTTCCATTGCACGGCATGAAAATGAAACTATAGACATTGCACGTTGCAAAGATGTTTGTCGAACGGATTGAAGGTTGCATGTCACATGAACTTCATTAACAATGTTGTATCTAAGGGTCGCATGTTACATATTTGTCATGCGTAAATTTCATTTCATCAAGTTGCATTTGGAAATGATTGCATTGCTTATCAAAGCATGACATTCTAAAGCTTAGAGAAAAGGGTTGTAGGCATGATTCTTTGATGTAAACTCAAATATGTTTCATGCAAGTTATCATTCGTCGTGACTTTAGTAAGAAAAGTAAAGGGTTATTGCATACCTTATAGAACATAGATGTAACAAATCGTATACTTGCACGAAATGTGGTATCTAGTATCTATTTACACCTTTAGAAAAGGTTAGCATCTCTAGGAAAGGATCGCCCTTGTCACAAGACAAGTAGTCCAATTTAGCTAAATCACGTAACCCTCAAGGGATTCGTATAGGCATAGGTAGTCGATAGGATAAACACCTCAAGTACTAGCTAGGGCTTGGCACATTAGAAGTGTAGCCAAGTATCGTACTTGGACGCCAAGTGGAAACCCTCAAACCCAAAGGTCCTACCCACATTCACGGAATGTTTGGGTCAATTGGACGCTCATGCAAACAATGATCTAGGGTTCTACCCTAAGGATCAACCGACGTAATGTTAAAACTCGGATTGATTTTGGAAACCCTAGGACCGAACGTCCTTGGCCTAGTATAATTAGGGTTGGGTTGGGTAAGAAGACACCCTAAACCCTACATTCCTTGACCAAGAAACGTCGTTCAATGGGTGAAATGATCCCATGAGTTAGGTGCGACACGTGGAAAACAAGCTGCAATGTCACGCGACTTTGTGGTTAAATCACAAGATAGATTTTCCATTCCTTGGAATGAGGTTGGCAGGTTCTAGCGCAAGTCTAACTTGCAAGAGGATGAGTAGTCATCCTACTACATCACCTTTCTTGGGCTAATTTGCCAAGTTAAGGGAAGTTAGGTATTTTCTTGGAAGCAAAGGCTCAATCAAGTCAGAACGACATGATCGGCTGGATTTACTATTAATTTATGAAACCTATGGTGTTTGTTAAGTTGGGTTGATAGGGTATGACCCTAACCCAAGGACAAAAGGGTAAACAAACAAACCCTTGGGGGATCTTGCCAAGTCGCAATCGTTCCCAGATCGAATGCTGGATGCATTCGGAGATAATAATTCACTCCTTAGCAGTTGGCCAAATAAACGGCCACTGGATTGATTGTGCTTGTAATAGTTTAGGAGCATTGTTTACATTGTTTGCTCAAGGAACTAAAATATGGAAAGTTAATTAATGCTTCAGGATGAAGGCCTGAAGAAAGAGGCACCATCAATTATCCCTGACTGTCTGCCTGACCCTAACCAAGGGGGTTGTTAGCCGTGCCGGGAATGTGGATTGAACCCACTGCAAGAGGTCTCTCCGTTGGGCGCTACTTGGAGCAAGAGGATGCTTGGGTGCCAGGGGGGCTCTGGTCGTAAATCCCTTGCCTTCCGGGCCTTGCACAAGAGGCCAACATGACTCGGGATTGGATCTCGATGCCCGCATACTAGTCTATGGGTGGAATCTTGGATTAGTAGTCCTTGTGAATTGCTGGATAGCCTTCAGGCAGATTATGGATTGCCTTCGGGCACATTTTGGATTAGCCTACAGGATGGATTATATGATATCCTCCAAAGATAAATAAGATCAACTGTTGAAAAGGAACTTGGTCGACATTGCTTTTCTATGTCAGTGCTAAGATTACATGAAGGAACTGGTGTCTAATTGGCTAATTAAGGAAGCTATTTTATGTGTGTCCAACTAAATGTGGTAGGTAATTAGACAACTAAAACAACTCTAAGGAAAGTGCGGTGGATGTGGCCATGGGTCCGTCCTACGGATGGGTGGTCCCGATTGGCCGAGAACTTTTCTCAAGTGAAATGGATAGCAAGGAGCTCTTCTCGAAGGAAATGAACAGCAAGGGCGCTGACCTAGAGTTAGATTACTAGAATCCCGATTTATGCTATTTTAGGGGAACGGAATGGGACTATGCCTTATGGGCAGAGAGGTCCAGCTTTGCATCCCTCTCGTTTTCCATTCTCCGTGAACCAAGTGCAGCAAGAATCCGCTTCGATCTTGATGTTTCTACGTAAAGTAGTTCGCCTTGGGTTCGACGCTAGCTGTCATTCTAGGAGTTTGACCACAAGGAAAACCCTGATACAGGTCAGTCCTAAGTGGAAATGGCTGGAATACTTCCGCTACGTCGCAGACTCAGGAAGACCTGGATTGCAAACCCCATAACATTCCAAGGGAGTGCCAGGTGGAGCTTTCTAGACCCTCTTTCCAATGGGCTGCTAAGACGTGTCCTAAAAGCGGACAGGTGGACACGTTACAATTGGTATTAGAGCAAACCAACGAAGGATTTGTCTTTATAAGAAAACTTAATAAGAAGAAGTAAAGAAAATGTTGTTATTAAGAACATTTCCTTACTTATCGATGCTATCTTGTAGAGTCTTAAGCATGGAACAGATTCGTGGTGTTCCAGGTCATGTTTATGACTGCGATGCATGCCTCGGATTATCAATGAAGGATCAATATGATGAACATCGCAGACCGCATTTACAATCCATCGCCTTTGTACGTGGAACGGAGATGGATGGGTGATTCAGGAATCTATTACATAGCTGCCCATCAGTTTGCGTACCTTCGAACCAACCTAAAGAGAATCAAGTGGTTGGAGGACCTGAAGATCGTGAAGCTGTTTATTTTTGTTAAGGCTCACGTAAACGCAACCTTACATGTCAGAGGTCCGAAGCTCAAATTGAACACGTATGTGTACGAGGAAGTGACCTGCATAATTCCCGCTGACAGGATCAAGGTGTTGGGACGCTACGAGAAGAATGGGTACCAAAGGAAAGGATACCCTAATCTTCCAATGACTTATCGATTCTTGAAGATCCAGGACCCAAATCCATACTATTACCCAATTCCCATAGCTGAATGTAACACAACCTTATTCTCCCCAAATTAATGTATTTTTTTGCTCTACCTTCCCAAGAAATATTGTACTCCGAAAGGGCTATGCCCATATTAAAAAAATAAGATTTCTTTTTATCAATGATTGTCTTAACTCTGAGTATTGATAAAAAGTTAAGTGGTTAGGTTTCTTGGGGCTGAAAGCTGAATTGGGTATGAAATATAATAGTAACGATTAGCAAGTTGTTAACGTTAAGAATCCCTTACTCAGGCACAACCCTAGGTACAGATTCCTAGTCCGACCCCTACACCAAGTACGGTCATGATTCAAGAGAAGATGTTTCTTCTCAAGCAGATCAAGTCGGCAGAATTTGAAGGCAAAGGAAGGACTGTCCAAGCTGATGCTAAGATTTGGATTGAGTCCATGGAAGATTACTTTGAAGCAGCCGGTACTGCACCCACCAACCAGGCAATGCTCCCCAAGCTGAAGCTCACCAGCGAAGCTAGACTTTGGTGGAAGCAATGGTGCAGAGACCAAGGGATCTCCGAAGGGTTCGTTACCTAGGAAAAGCTCAAAAAAGCTATGCAAGGAAGATACTTACCACCTGCATATTGCACGCTGAAGATGAATGAGTTCTATGAGCTGAAATAACTTGGTATGACCCTTGATGCATACTACTCAAAGTTTGTCTCTCTTTTGAAGTATGCGCCACAAATGGATATGACACAACAGGTGTCGAAGTTTTGTGCCGGTTTAAACCCACCTGTGAATACCCGCCTTTATTCAATGCGCCCGATAGATCTTCAGGACACACTCATTCGAGCTATTCCCATAATTCAGGAGATGTAGACCAAGCCAAGAAATAACAAGACTTGGTCTTATAATGATCAGAACAAAGAAGTATATAGGTCCCAAGCAAAGAGAGTTCAAGGTCAAAACCAGGGACAAAGGAAGAAATCAAGGACCAACGATGTCAATAACTTTGTTCCTACCCAAGGTAATGGCCACAATCTCCGTTGCTTCCACTGCAATGACCCCAGTCATTTCAAAAGGAAATGTCCCAAACTTGGCAGAGGACAATGTCAAGGACCGTTCCAAGGAACTGCCTATGACCAAGGAGCCACCACCCAAGGCAGAGGGAGGACCGCC
Organism: Lygodium microphyllum; assembly: GCF_053477565.2. Lineage (NCBI taxonomy): Eukaryota > Viridiplantae > Streptophyta > Polypodiopsida > Schizaeales > Lygodiaceae > Lygodium > Lygodium microphyllum. The sequence continues at coordinate 20,651,644 of NC_141135.1, read as the reverse complement.
TGTGTTGACACCATCGGATTATCAAAGTAAAGGCTTCAAAACCTTGATTGATTGTGGCAGTACGCATTCCTTTATCTCACCAGCTTGTGCAAGAATATTAGGAATAGCCACAATAGAAGCACCTACCTTGCTTGTGGAATTAGCAAATGGTTGTGAGGTCACTTGTACTAGGCAAACTGCCAAGGTGGAATTCTTTCTAGGAGGAAAGTCAACTTCGGTCAGATTCAGGGTCATGAACCTCGGTATCCATGAGTGTTTGCTCAGAATGGATTGGCTTAAACCTAATGACGCCCACATTCATTGTGGAAAGGGCCAAGTTTCCTTTCAAAACTCTGAAGGGGAATTGGTCACAACTCAAGGAGAGGCTGGAAAGCCGAAAATTCAATTGGCCAAAGCATCTTAGATAATAAAGGGAGTTAGAAAGGGACTACCTGTCTACTTGATTAAGCTTAATAAGCTAGATCAAAAGCAGGAGTCTAGTGAAGAACCTTCATGGCTAAAGGAGTACCCAGACGTATTTCCTGAAGAGCTGACAAAACTTCCGTGTCAAAGGGAAGTGGATCATGAGATCAAGCTAGTGCCGAGAGCTGCGCCAATTGCAAAGAGGCCTTATAGAATGTCCATCTCGGAAGCAATTGAGCTGAAGGAGCAAATCAAGCAACTGTTAGATCATGGCTACATCCATCCTAGCAGTTCGCCATCGGGGGCTCCAGTGCTATTCCATAAGAAGAAAGATGGAACGCTTCGGCTATGTATTGATTATAGAGGGTTGAATCAATCAACCATTAAGAACAAGTACCCTATTCCAAAAATAGATGAACTTCTTCACTGTCTTCAAGGTGCAAAGATCTTCTCCAAGATTGATCTCAGGTCTGGATACTATCAAATAAGGATCAAGGAGGAAGATATTCCAAAGACGGCATTCAACACAAGATATGGACACTTTGAGTTTCTAGTCATGTCGTTCGGGCTGACAAATGCACCTGCCACCTTCAACAAGTTAATGCAGGATATCTTTAGGCCATATCTTGATGACTTCGTACTCGTCTTCTTCGACGTTACCTTCGTCTACTCCAAACAGGAAGAAGATCATGAACCCCAGCTTCGAATTGTCCTTGAGACAACGAGGGCACACAAGCTCTATGCTAAGATGAAGAAGTGTGCATTTTTCAAACGTCAGATTGAATATCTAGGATTCATCGTGTCAGCAGAAGGAATCTCAGTGGATTCGGGCCAAAGTGAGAGATGTTTTAGAATGTCCAATACCAACAACTGTCAAAGAAATACACAGTTTTCTTGGATTGACAAGATGGTATAGGGTCTTTATCAAAAACTATGCTTTGATTACAGCACCTCTGACAGATCTACTGAAGAAGCAAACATCGATTGCATGGTCAACTGCTGAACAATCTAGCTTTGATAAACTAAAGCAAAGTTTGGTATCAGCAACTATCCTGAAACTTTGGACCTCAGTAAGGAGTTCGAAGTAGTAACTAATGCTAGCACACTTTCCTTAGGATGTGTGCTTATACAAGAAGGTCATCCTGTAGCATACTCTTCAAGGAAACTGAAGAGCCATGAGAGGAATTATGCTACCCATGATCTAGAGCTATTAGCTTCATCCGTGCTCTAAAGCTTTGGAGACACTACCTGATAGGTAACAAGTTTACCCTAGTGATGGATCATAAAATTCTCAAGTGGATCTTTACCAAAAATGAGCTCAACATGAGGCAACGTCGATGGATTGAAGTGCTGGAGGAGTATGCTTTTGAAATTAAGTACCGGCCTAGAAAGGAGAATGTAGTTGCTGATGCACTCAGTCATAAGGCATTCCTTATTTCTCTAATCTTGCAAAATCCATCAACCGCTAGATCTCTAGCCACAAAGGTATCCATGCCAAACAACCAAATACTTGAGCTAGCTAGAGAAGAAGCATGCCATGATCCAACCTATCAGAAGATGCTAAGGGAGATCCCTACCAAGGATCAGGACCAAAAGCTACAGGCTAAGTATCCAGAATTCTCTATCAATAGTGGACTTGTCTACTATAGAACGAGATTATGTATACCGAAAAGCCAGTCACTCAAGCAAAAGATACTTTGGGAAGCTCATGACTCCCCTTTCTCAAGACATCCTGGCTATGCCAAGACCCTCAATGCAGTTAGAAAGAGCTACTATTGGGAGAGGCTTAAAGGTGACATTCTCAAATATGTCGCCGAGTGTTTGTCTTGTCAACGTATTAAGGCCGAACATGTCACCGAGTGTTTTTCTTGTCAACGTATTAAGGTGACATTCTCAAATATGTCGCTGAGTGTTTGTCTTGTCAATGTATTAAGGCCGAACATGTCAAAATGCCAAGAAAGTTGCAACCACTTGACATTCCCCAAATGAAATGGGAATTCATCAGTATGGACTTTGTTATTGGCCTACCCCAAGTTCAAGGAGGATACAACTCCATTATGGTTGTGGTTGATATGCTCACTAAGGTTGCACACCTTATTCCTATTAAGACAAACTATAAAGCCTCAGACATTGCAAGGTTGTTCATCAAGGAGATATTCAAGCTACATGGGTTGCCTAGAAGAATCATTAGTGATCGTGATTCTCTCTTCACATCACACTTCTAGAGAGCTATCTTTGAAGCCATTGGGACTCAAATATGTTTTAGTACAACTTACCATCCCCAAACCGATGATCAAACGGAGCGAGTCAACCAAGTCATCGAGGATATGCTAAGGGCACACTGCTACCGTGAACCAAAAAGGTGGATTCAATACTTGCCACTGGTTGAGTTTGCCTACAATGCTTCTTACCAACAAATCATTCAGATGACCCCTTTTCAAGCATTGTATGGGCATGACTGTCGAAGTCCTTTAAATTTCTCAGATCCAACCCTAAGAAATGAATCTTCAAGGTAGATGCTGAAAGATATGGACGACCAAATAAAGTTCATCAGACAGGACATTCAAGCCGCCAAGGATAGACAGAAGGCATACGCGGATTTGAAACATCAAGATAGAACCTTCGCTGAAGGAGACATGGTCTTCATTTGCATATGCCCAAAGAAGAGTTCCCTATCCTTAGGAGATTGCAAGAAGCTAAGTCCAAGGTATTGTGGATTCTACAAGATCCTCAAGTGCCTAGGACCCAATGCTTATAGACTGCAACTCCCTGAGAACCTAAAGGTTCATAATGTATTTCATATCAACCTACTGAAGAAGTATGTACCTAATCCTAGCCATGTACTTGATGATCAACAAGTTTTAATGCCTAGCCAAGGACTCCTTGAGCTACAGCATGACAGAAACTTAGATGTTAGGAAGAGACAATTGAGGTCGAGAACCTTGAGAGAATGCCTCATCCAGTGGAAAGATTATCTCGAGGAGGATGCCACTTGAATGGATGAAAGCACTCTCAACCAACAATACCCCCAATTCTTCTCGAGGTGAGGACATCTCGATTCCTCCAAGGGGGAGAGAATGTAATATTTTTGCTTAAAAATATTATTGAACTTGACTCCCCGCATGTCGTGTAAAACCTGTGCAAGGTCATCTCCCACATCGTAATTACTGGCAGCTTCATCTGTACCCTGCATACGCAAAAATGAGGCCTCTGCATTGTGAAATTGAGGCCAGGGTTAAAGACTGTAAAAGCCGCGGAGAAACACCCTTTTTGAAGGGGAAATTGGATAAATTTAACTCAATTTTTTTTAATAATTATCCCTTTCCCCAGCCGATGCATGGCTGGAGGAGAGGGAGTGTGGGGAGGAATGGCCTAAGGTGGAGTCGTGTGTGGGAGCATGAGAAGGGAGGGGCATGGTTAAGCCACGTGGTGGCTACCATCTCCCCCCCATAAAACTATAAGAACCCCCCCTTGTGGTCAAGTGGAGGAGGGAAGGACAAGCCAAGAAAACACTGCCGTGCCATAAAGAAGAGAGAGAGAGGACGGAACGATTTTGCTCCTGCCATCGCGTATTCACCTGTGCTGTGTAGAGAGAGAGAGAAGAGAGAGAGAGAGTAGGGGCACATAAGGAGAGAGGCTGTCGTGTTGGGAAGAAGGCTATCATGCCGCCTGGAGACACCACCACCACTCACCGCCAGCTGTGCTGCCATATTTCCCCCGCCATCATCCTAATCACCTCCCCCTGTCTTTGACATCCTCTCCTTCCAATCATTGGTCTCCCTTTCTTCGACATGGTCCTGGAAAGTCAGAAGCTCTTTAGAAGCTTCTTGGAAGCTTATAAAGGATAAGGCCCTTAGGCCTTGTTTCTACGTGCCCTCCTCGGTTTTAAAACTGGGTTCGTAAAGCCCCAATTCCTGCGCAAGGAAGGAAGCAGGCGGGCTTGGAGGTCGTATTGCCAAAGCGGAGGAAATTCAGGAATCGAGTAAGAGATTGTGGAGTTCAAGTCATCAACGATGGCTCCCAAGAAGATGAAAGGCGCACTCGCGGGAGGCTCTTCCCCAAACATACACGTGGACATCTCCACGAGGTCACAAGCCCAGGTTCCACGAATTTATTTTCACATAAAGAAATGCTTTAAGAACGCTTAATTCCGTAGGGAGAATTCATTTTATGCTTATCATTAATTCGTGTAGTAGTGATAAAAGTACATTTGAGAAAGTATCTTTGTAAACGATGTATAAGGATTGGTGCATATCATGCAATTGGATCATTTCCATCTCCAAAGTTATGAATGAAAATCACTTACTCACCCTATGAGCTTAGTCGCAAATTGCCTTGTCGTGCATTTCAAAGTGGAAGTCTAAAACACATATTACCTAGGGTTAAAGAGGAAATTGTTAAGTGCATTGGCCGTAAAGGAAAAGAGTATTTTGCATTTAGTCAATAACTTCCTTTGTTATGACTCGCATGAGGAAATTGTTAATTTCCATTGCACGGCATGAAAATGAAACTATAGACATTGTACGTTGCAAAGATGTTTGTTGAACAGATTGAAGGTTGCATGTCACATGAACTTCATTAACAATGTTGTATCTAAGGGTCGCATGTTACATATTTGTCATGCGTAAATTTCATTTCGTCAAGTTGCATTTGGAAAAGATTGCATGGCTTATCAAAGCATGACATTTTAAAGCTTAGACAAAAGGGTTGTAGGCATGATTCTTTGATGTAAACTCAAATGTGTTTCATGCAAGTTATCATTCGTCATGAGTTTAGTAAGAAAAGTAAAGGGTTATTGCATACCTTATAGAACATAGATGTAACAAATCGTATACTTGCATGAAATGTGGTATCTAGAATCTTTTTACAACTTTAGACAAGGCTAGCATCTCTAGGAAAGGATCACCCTTGTCACAAGACAAGTAGTCCAATTTAGCTAAATCACCTAACCCTCAAGGGATTCGTATAGGCATAACTAGTCGATACAATAAACACCTCAAGTAATAGCTAGGGCTTGGCACATTAGAAATGCAGCCAAGTATCGTACTTGGACGCCAGGTCGAAACCCTCAAACCCAAAGGTCCTACCCACATTCACGGAATGTTTGGGTCAATTGGACACTCATGCAAACAACGATCTAGGGTTCTATCCTAAGGATCGACGGACCTAATGTTAAAACTTGGATTGAGTTTGGAAACCCTCGGACCCTCATCGACCTAGTACAATTAGGGTTGGGTTGGGTAAGAAGACACCCTAAACCCTACATTCCTTGACCAAGAAACGTCGTTCAATGGGTGAAATGATCCCATGAGTTAGGTGCGACACTTGGGCAACAAGCTGCAACTTTGCGTGGCTTTGTGGTTAAATCACAAGATAGATTTGTCATTCCTTCGAATGAGGTTGGCAGGTTCTAGCGCAAGCCTAACTTGCAAGAGGACGAGTAGTCATCCTGCTTCATTACCTTTCTTGGGCTGATTTGCCAAGGGAAGTTAGGTTTTTGCTTGGAAGCAAAGGATCAATCAAGTCAGAGCAACATGGTCGCCAGGATTTAGTGTTAATTTATGAAACCTAAGGTGTTGGTTAAGTTGGGTTGACAGGGTATGACCCTAACCCAAGGACAAAAGGGTAAACAAACAAACCCTTGGGGGATCTTGCCAAGTCACAATTGATCTCGGATCAAATGCTAGATGCATTCGGAGATAAGGACTCACTCCTTAGCAGTTGGCCAAATAAACGACTACTGGATTGATTATGCTTGTAACAGTTTAGGAGCACTGTTTGCATTGTTTGGTCAAGGAACTACAAGATAGAAAGTTAATTAATGCTTCAGGTTGAAGGCCTGAAGGAAGAGGCATCATCAGTTACCCCCAATTGTCTGCTTGACCTTAACCAAGGGAGTTGTTAGCCGTGCCGGGAATGTGGACCGAACCTATCATGAGAGGTCTCTCCATTGGGCGCTACTTGGAGCACGAGGATGCTTGGGTGCTAGGGGGGGCTCTGGCCGTAAATCCCTTGCCTTCTGGGCCCTTCACAAGCAGCCAACGTGACTCGAGATTTGATCTTGACACCCGCATACTAGTCTATGGGTTAAATCTTGGATTAGTAGTCCCTATGGATTGCTGGATAGCCTTCAGACGGATTACGGATTGCCTTTGGGTGGATTTTGGATTAGCCTACAAGCTGGATTATATGATGTTTTTCAAATATAAATAAGATCAACTGTTGAAAAGGAATTTGGTTGACACTGCTTTTCTATGTCAGTGCTAAGATTACATGAAGGAACCGTTGTCTAATTGGCTAATTAAGAAAGTTGTTTTATGCATGTCCAACTAAATGTGGTAGGTAATTAGACAACCAAAACAACCCTAAGGAAAGTGCTGTGGATGTAGCCATGGGTCCATCCTACGGTGTTACGCGAGCGGTGATCGAGAGCAAGCCTCACTCTCACAACCCGATAACGAGACATTAAGGAGTGCCGGTTGGGATAATTGACTTTGTTGGATATACAACACAACTTGAAAAATTCAAATATTTGACAATACACCACAAAAAACAAAACAATAAAGAACTGCCTCTTGTAGCTCAAACAACTAAAACCCTAATTCGGGTAGAGCATTACACAACCACAACTCAACAAAAACAATCCAACAATTTGAAAACAAACCAAGTGAAAAAATATTCTCGTACCTTAACAACCATGATCCGATGCTCGGCCCTTTGACATCCAAAGGCTCTGACTTTCAAATTAGCATGACAAGAGCTCACTCTAGCATGCGACCCTCCACTCTCCTCTCTCACATATAATACAATTGTAAGCAAGGGGAAAGGCCCTTAACTCTCCATTCTCATCTCCTTATATAGTTTTCTATCCACACTCACACACATTAGTCTTTTTGCTTTCAGCTTTTGGCTTTTGCTTTTCTACTTCTTTTCACTATTTTCGTTTTTTCTATCTTATGCCTGTTTGCAACTTGTTTGGATCACAACTTCGTCATTTGAACTCCGAATATAGTTGTTCGGGTACTCAAAACAATTGGAACGCATTTGGTCAACAACCTAGCGCGGTCACAATTACGAAAATCCATCAAAATCGGGAAAAAATACTGATATTCGTAAATCACATCGTTTTTCTTCATCTTTTATCTTGGATGACTTATTCCATTCCTTGGCCTATTGTTCTTGTAATTGCACACACTTTTAGCATACATGTCATCTTTTTCTTCAAGAAATACTCGTTGATGATGTAAAGCATACGATCTTTTCCTTTGATCCTTGAGTCTTCAAAATAAATATTCTCTGGATATGAACCTATTTTTTTATGCAGTGTGTCCTAGCAGGAATATGGTTTTTTGAAATAAACTCTGTGCCCAATCATTCATTATTTGGAAAAATATGCAATGTTGGATCCATGATATGCAACCAATCAATCAATGCTCACACGAAAAAAATATGGATGCATAGAAGAACTGTGCCTAGACTATCTATATGTGATCATGCGTCATACAAAATGCAAACATAGTTTCTTGATTAATTTAAAATTCCTTATCCTCACCTCTCAACTCTCTTCAAAAAGATATGATATACTCCGCTCCTCCCATCCAATTCTCACAATTGCTCTAGAAAATGATGGTCCTCAAGATATTGACAAGATAAGAACAACCCTTCTCACTATTGATGGCGTCCTTCACGATCCTCTAACTCACCCAACATCCTTACACTCTCAACTAGAGGTTCCTAACTTTGTGATGAACATCCCAAATATCGTGTGTGCAAGAAATGTGTGTGCTCAATGACAGGTGCTCTCTCATGTGCGCGTGCATCTAAAATTTACTGCATATAGCTGCAGCCGATCTCATGCCATGATAGTGCTCAATGATGGTGCAAAATTTGCATAATCCCAACCCATGGCATGGAAGTATTTGACAAGAACAAGAGACGACCCCCGAGTGTTGTGCATCAACAAGTACAACATGAAGTGCTCATGAACCCATTATCCCTGTGATGTGTAAGAGTCTCGACAAAAAAACATACCTAGCTCCTCAATGTTCAGTAGCTATTAACAAACACAAGCTTGATCCTGTTCAAAAAAATACCAAGCTCAACCAAGGCTATCAAGTTTCACACTCAACAATTCAAAAAAAAAGACAAAAGCAAATCCTAGGCTAAAGAAACACAAGAAATCCAACTACAAAACAACAAAACAAACTTTCACACAAACAACTAAGCTAGCATAAATTAAACCTAACTACAATTTGACTAGGGGTTTTCAATTTTAAAAAAAATGCTTGACATATTTAGCCCTTCCCCTAGTCTGCAAACATTCATGTGCAGCAGTTGCCTTCATAAAACGATGCAACATTTATGAGCCAATCAAAAATCAAATCCAATGATCTATCCACAATCTTCTCAACAAACACAAATGGCACGTTTCTCTCAAACAACTCCTTTACAAGTAGACAAAACACATCCATAAAATTCTCATCAAAATCCTTGAGACAATCCTCACCATCTAAGGAAAATACATCATCCTCTAAATTCTTCAAATCCCAACCATAATCCAACATCTTCAAACCCCTCAAATCGCAACCACACTCAAAAATGTTCATATCCCACCCATCCTCCCTAGGAAAAACCATTTTACTTCTAGAGTCTCTAAATAAAGTTTTGACCCTTTCTTTGTTGCCAATCTTAAATTCATTCACTGATTCATCTACAACTTCTCCTAAAGATACTATGTAAGGATCTCCCAACTCAATATCCAAATCAAACACAACATCAAAAGGAGTCAACTCTGGACTCATAACACCACAAGAACCAACAACATCCACAAATGGGGTCACTTCATCATCAACAATACAAGACTCCATCGAGTCTTTCACACACAAAGAGTGGTAAACACCTTCCATAGTATCCTTACAAGAAACCTCACAAGAAATTGAAGAAAGTTTCACCTCTACATCATCACGAATAACATCTTTACTATACAACAATTTTGGGTCTAAAACCTCAACCAAAGACTCCTCAACTACCAAATCCTTAACTTCCTCCTCACAAATACCTTCCAACTCTATTTTCTTGGTTTTAAATCTCTCTTCCCTCAAATTTTCAATTCTTTTTAAAGCCTTACTCAAATTCTCTCTCACATCCTCATCAATGTCACTCTCAAGATCCTCAAAACCCCAATCAGAATCATTACAAATAATATCAAAACCTTCAGGGGAACTTAAAGAAACTAAAAGACTATCAAATGAAGTTTTCTCTTCGTCATTGTTGCCAAAATCAACCAAACAATTATTCACACAACTATCAAGAAGTAAGAGATTAGGTCTACTCAAAACCACATCATCAACACCACAAACAAAAGCCTCTCCAGGGCTACTCAAAACATCACCAACCAACTCACAAGACTCAATTGAGTCAACAACACCAACATCAAAATCACAACATGAGTCAAAACCTAAAACCTCAATACTCTCTTGATCATTAAACTCACAACAAATCTCAACAAACTCATCAGGCAACAAATTCGAACCCTTAACTTCATCTTGAAAACTTACAGTTTCTAAGCCCTCTCCCTCATCGTCTTCTAACAAACTCAAAAATTCATCCTCTATTCTCTCTTCTTCTTTTAAACACTCAGGTCCATCAAGGAAAATACACTCATTCTCAAAGCTATTACTACTCTCTTCAATACTCCCAAGACTTTCAGAACTTCCATAACTCCTTTTCTCATAAAAAATATCAGATATCTCTTGACTCTTATATCCTCACTCAAAGAACATAAAAACTCTTGGTCTTTAAAACAATCAGATCTCTCCTTTTCTTCCTTACAACTTAGATCCATCTCAGGCTCATCTCTATAGTCCTCAAGCTCCAAAGTATCATCAGTCAATCCCTCTTCTTTAGTTAAATCACTAATCACTGGACTTGAAGTATCCCTGGTCAATGGGTATGAATTTACACTCCTAGACTCTTCACTCAAATCAGTCAAATAAGTATTTTTCTCCTCAACCACCCTAGGGAGTTTCTCCTCACATACTTCAATTGATTTCTCACAAGTCAAATCATCTCTCCTAAATAGAGAATATAGTATACCTCTCTTAGGATAGGCATAACTAACTCTCTGTTGCTCAAAAACTTTTCTCTCAACTTGCCTTGAACTCAACCTTTCCCTTGGTTCATCAAACCCTAACTCTTTTTTTCTTTTGGTCTTCCTTTCTTGATATTGAGCTATCTTCACTGCTTCCTCAAAAGTCTAAGGGTTTTTTACCTCTAACTTCACTCTCCAATCTTCTAATTTTAACCCATTTATAAAATACATTATCTTTAACATAACTAGGGCTATCTCACCTTCTAACAATGTTAAACTCCATCGATTCCACAATCTTTCAGACTCCCTAGCAAAGTCCTCAACACACTGATCATCTTTTTGAACACAAGTTTCTATTTTTTCCCAAAACTCACTTTGACTTTCTCTTTTTTTAAATCTAGATAGAAAATAATTTTTAATAGTCTCATAGTCTAAATTTTGTCTCCTAAATTGCAAGCTTCTCTCAAAGTCAAGCAACCAATTTCGTGCTTCTCCCTGCAATTGATACCTAAGAATCTGGAGTTTATCCTTAGGGTCAGTCACTCTCTCTATCAAACAAAAAGCTCTATTTTTTCTAAAAATCTTTCAAGATCTTCAGTATGATTACCATGGAACTCAGGAAAATTATCAACTATTTTCAACAATCACAAAAAATCAAAACAAAATCACATTCAAAATAACAACAATGTTAATTTCGGCACTCCTCAGTGGGGGCACCAAAAAAGAGATGTTACACGAGTGGTGATCGAGAGCAAGCCTCACTCACAACCCGATAACGAGACGTTAAGGAGTGCCGGTTGGGATAATTGACTTTGTTGGATACACAACACAACTTGAAAAATTCAAATATTTGACAATACACCACGAAAAACAAAAAATAAAGAACTGCCTCTTGTAGCTCAAACAACTAAAACCCTAATTCGGGTAGAGCATCACATAGCCACAACTCAACAAAAAAAATCCAAAAATTTGAAAACAAACCAAGTGAAAAAATATTCTCGTACCTTAACAACCATGACCCGACGCTTGGCCCTTTGACATCCAAAGGCTCCGACTTTCAAATTAGCATGACAAGAGCTCACTCTAGCATGCGACCCTCCATTCTCCTCTCTCACATATAATACAATTGTAAGCAAGGGGGAAGGCCCTTAACTCTCCATTCTCATCTCCTTATATAGTTTTCTATCCACACTCACACACATTAGGCTTTTTGCTTTCAGCTTTTGGCTTTTGCTTTTCTATTGCTTTTCACTATTTTTGTTTTTTTGGTCCTATGCCTGTTTGCAACTTGTTTGGATCATAACTTCATCATTTGAATTCCGAATATAGTTGTTCGGGTACTCAAAACGATTACGAAAATCCATCAAAATCGGGCAAAAATACTAATATTTGTAAATCGCATCGTTTTTCTCCATCTTTTATCTTGGACGACTTATTCCCTTCCTTGGCCTATTGTTCTTGTAATTGCACACACTTTCAGCACACATGTCCTGTTTTTCTTCAAGAAATACTCGCTGACGATGTAAAGCGTACGATCTTTTCCTTTGATCCTTGAGTCTTCAAAATAAACGTTCTCTGGATATGAACCTGTTTTTTTATGCAGTGTGTCCTAGCAGGAATATGGTTTTTTGAAATGAACTCTGTGCCCAATCATTCATGATTTGGAAAAATATGCAATGTTGGATCCATGATATGCAACCAATCAATCAATGCTCACATGAAAAAAATATGGATGCACTAAAGAACTGTGCCTAGCCTATCTATATGTGATCGTGCATCATGCAAAATGCAAACATAGTTTCTTGATTAATTTAAAATTCCTTATCCTCACCTCTCAACTCTCTTCAAAAAGATATGATATACTCCACTCCTCCCATCCAATTCTCACAATCACTCTAGAAAATGATGGTCCTCAAGATATTGACCAGATAAGAACAACCCTTCTCACTATTGATGGCGTCCTTCACAACCCTATAACTCACCCAACATCCTTACACTCTCAACCAGAGGTTCCTAACTTTGTGATGAACATCCCAAATATCGTTCATGCAAGAAATGTGCATGCTCAATGACAGGTGCTCTCTCATGTGTGCGTGCATCTTAAATTTACTGCATATAGTTGCAGCGGACCTCATGCCATGCTAGTGCTCAATGATGGTGCAAAATGTGCATAATCCCAACCCATGGCATGGAAGTATTTGATAAGAACAGGAGACGACCCCCAAGTGTTGTGCATCAACAAGTGCAACGTGAAGTGCTTGTGAACCCATTATCCCTGTGATGTGCAAGAGTCTCGACAAAAAAACATACCTAGCTCCTCAATGTTTAGTAGCTATTAACAAACACAAGCTTCATCGTGTTCAAAAAAATACCAAGCTCAACCAAGGCTATCAAGTTTCACACTCAACAATTCAAACAAAATGACAGAAGCAAATCCTAGGCTAAACAAACACAAGAAATCCAACTACGAAACAACAAAACAAACTTTCACACAAACAACTAAGCTAGCATAAATCAAACCTAACTACAATTTGACTAGGGGTTTTCAATTTTCGAAAAAATGCTTGACAACGAATGGGTGGTCCCGGTTGGCTAGGAACTTTTCTCAAGAGAAATGGACAGCAATAAGCTCTTCTCAAAGGAAATGAACAACAAGGGCACTGACCTAGAGTTAGGTTACTAGAATCCCGATTTATGCTATTTTAGGGGAACGGAATGGGACTATGCCTTATGGGCAAAGAGGTCGAGATTTGCATCCCTCTCGTTTCCCATTCTCCTTGAACCAAGTGCAGCATGAATCCCCTGACGTTTTTGCGTAAAGTAGTTCGCCTAAGGCTCGACGCTAGAGCTGCCATTCTAGGAGTTTGACCACTAGAAAAACCCATATTTAGGTCGGTCCTAAGTGGGAACGGCCAGAATACTTCCGCTACGTGGCAGACTTAGGAAGACCTGGATCGCAAACCCCATAACATTCCAAGGGAGTGCCGGGCAGAGCTTTCTAGACCCTTTTTCCGATGGGCTGCTAAGACGTGTCTTGAAAGCGGACAGGTGGATACGTTATAGCAAAGTAGGCTAAATAGGAGAAAAGAATGCAATAAAATAATGCAATTGGCTAGCAAGGCCAACATAATTTGAAAACAATTGACTACAACATAAACAAACAAAATAATCACCAATCAATCCTCCAACTACCACATGGCACCATCACTTGCTTGACAAACTACTCATACACTATGTCTATTGAAAATTTGACTTTGACAGGAATAATGAATAATGCCCTTTGAGAGTACCTCCAAGAGAACTGATTGCACCAATACTAACTTGAGAAATGCTAGTCCAGGGGATGAATAATCTCTAAGATCCCCTCTCAAATCCTAGATGTGGCATCAGACTCGCAAATCTAGAGCGTTGTCATAGAAGAAACTAAGGAATCGCCTTCGTAAACAAATCTGCAAGGTTATCCTCAATCTTGCAATAAACCAAATCAATGGTCTCATCCAAGATCTTTTCCCAAATGAAATGGTAATGAATCTCACTGTGCTTTGATCTAGCATGACGCACTACATTCTGTACCAAAGCAGTGCAACTCTCATTGTTGCAATGAAGTATCATAGGACCTATCTGAGTAGAGCCAAGCTTTCCTAGTAAGCTATGATGCCATACAATTTCACGTGGTAGAAGATGCCACTCTATATTTTTCCTTAGTAGAAGTAAAGGCCAACGGTGTCCTACTTCTTTTGTAATATTTCTGTCCAAAAATATTATAGGACTTGATCACTGCGCGCCCGTGTATAAGCTGTGCAAAGTCATTCCCTGCGTCGACTAATGACAGTGGCTAAGCGGTTAACCCACGCACGTGATAAAAAAATCCCCATCCGCATTGTGAAATTGAGGCCAGGGTTGAAGACCGTAAAAACCATGGGAGAACTCCCTTTTTGAAGGGTCAATTGGATAATGATGAAATTTATGCAAATTTTTTTTACTAGTTATCCCCTCCCCCAGCCGATGCATGGCTGGAGGAGAAGGAGTATGAGAAGAATAAGTAGGTGTGGGGGAGCTTGTAGATGTGGAGTGCATGGGGAGAAGGGAGAAGCATGAGGGCTCCACGTGTGTGGAGTCTCTCCCCTCCCCCCTTAGCACTATAAGAACACCCCTTAGAGTGGGCACATGAGGAGGATCAGAGAGGAGTAGATGAATGTCGACGTACTGAAGGACCGCCGCCCTGCGCCGAGCTAGCCGCCACTGCTTTCACGCCACTGATCATCCTCATCGACTCAATCTCCCCCTCGTCGTCAATCTTTCTCCTTCAAATCATTGGCCTTCCCCCTCCATGTTCTCTAGGAGACAGAAGCTCTTTATAAGCTTCTAAAGGATAAACCCTTAAGCCTTGTTTCTACACGCTTCCCCCGATTTTAAAACCGGGTTTGTAAAGCTCCAATTCCTATGCAAGGGAGAAGGTATCAACCTACAGGCAATCTCGAAGAGTGAGAGTAAAGGCTAGAAGGAATCCATGGAGTCCATAATCTCGTCTACAATGGCTCCCAAGAAGATGCAAGGCGCATCCGCGGGAGGTTCTTCCCCGAACATACACGTGGACATCCCCACGGATCCACAAGCCCAGGTTTTACGATTTTAATCCCACATATAAGAAATGCTTTAAACACACTTAATTCCATAGGGAGAATGCATTTTACGCTTACCATTAATTCATTTAGTAGTGATAAAAGTACATTTGAGAAATTATCTCTGTAAACGATGGACAAGGATTGGTGCATATCATGCAATTGGATCGTTTGCATTTCCAAAGTTGTGAACATAAACTACTTGTTCGTCTTAGGAGCTAGCTGCATGTTTCTTTTTCGGGCACTTCGAAAGTAACAAGCCTAAGCACATATTGCTCAGAGTTAAAAGTTGAAATTGTTAAGTGCATCCTTGATTGGCCGTGGAAGGCGTATCTTGCATTTAGTCAATAACTTCCTTGTTATGACTCACATGGAAAGAATTGTTAACGTCCATTGCATAGCATGGAAATGGGACCGTAGACTTGCACATTGCATGCGAAGATATTTGTCGAACGAATTAAAGGTTTCATGCCACATGAACTTCATTAATGATGTTGTATCTAGAAAAGGGTTGCATGTTACATATTTGTCATGCATAAGTTTCATTAATCAAAGTTGCAATTAGAAAAGATCGTATATCATATCAAAACATGAAATTCAATGGCTTAGACAAAAGGGTTGTAGGCATAATTCCTTGATGTAAATCCTAGTAGGTCCTATGTAAGTTATTCTCCAAATTATCATGCATAATGACTTTAGCAAGAAAAGATAGGGTTATTGCAAACCTTTTGGCGCGTAGAAGCAAGGAATTGCATGTTTACATGTATTGTGACGTCTTGTAACTATTTACACCTTAGAACAAGTTAGCATCTCTAGGAAAGGATCGTTCCTTGTCGCAAGACAAGTAGTCCAATTTAGCTAAATCACCTAACCCTCAAGGGATTTGTATAGGCATAACTAGTCGATACGATAACACCTCAAGTACTAGCTAGGGCTTGGCATGTTAGAAATGCAGCCAAGTATCGCACTTGGATGCTAAGTCGAAGCCCTCAAACCCAAAGATCCTACCCACATTCACGGAATGTTTGGGTCAATTGGATGCTCATGCAAACAATGATCTAGGGTTTCTACCCTAAGGATCGTTCGACCTAATGCTAAAACTCGGATTGAGTTTGGAAACCCTAGGAGGCCTAGTACAATGATGGACCAAAAAACGGGCCGGCACTGGCTCATGCACTAGCCGGACCTCGTCACTACGCACAAGACAACCCCTCGGCCTCGCGGCCAGGAGCGTCTATCAAAATCTCTGCCTTCCTAAACATTGCGTTTGTAATACGTTGTAGTCCAACTGATCCTAGCCCACTACTCCTCAGGGGGAGTCCCTTTCACATAGCCAAAAGGCTCAAATCACATACACATGGGGTTCCTCCTACGGCTGAATGCCGTCAACCCTCTGCGACTCTCCTACACCTTGGGGATTGGCCCCTCGATGCGTCGCTCAACATTTAGACATTTCGCACAAACGTCGCTCACGGTACCCAATAAGCGTGTCCAGGAATGTACCATTGTCCTTACTTGATTTCCCCTTTAGGATCCCACGACTAGCCTACAGCATGGGTATCTCACTGCCTCTCAACGTAGGTCATGTCCTCATAAACCAATTGCAATGCATGTCCAGGAGCTGATCACTGATACTTTTAAATTCTTTTTCATGCTCCATGCATTTGGTGGATGCCTAGTGCTCAAACATTTAGCAAAACGATATCGTGCACAAGTGCAAAAAACATCCCTTTCATGGTTTCTTTCTAACGATTGTATGCTTCGTTGCATGGCATTTTACGGCTTTTTCCATTATTTCTCATATCAAAAGCGGACAAAACCGAACTAAAACACGGAAGCAAGGCTGATCTGAAGCGACTCTTCATGCCTCAGCCCCACTATACATTCACGGACATTACTCATAATTTTCCTAATTTTTCGAAGCCCAAAATATAATTTCCCCCTATTTTTTAGGGTTTTTCCACCATTTTCTTGCAATTTTTATCATTTTCTCCCATTTTTTAATTGCTGAAAATTAAGTTCAGTTTATGGGCTGTGGCCCTTAGTTCATTTCAGCAGAAAAAGAATTTTAGTAGGTGTGGATTAATTTATTGCATCATTTTTAGCCCAAAAACCCTATTTTCCTTCATTTTTATGGTTTTTCGTGTCTCGGTTTTCTATTTTATGCTATCCCACACATGCTTTTCTGATTTTTAAATGATGAACAGCCAGAAAACAACTCAAAGCATGACATACTCAAAACTCAATCCATATGAACACATTTTTATCAACCAAATTTGCATCAAAAGGCCATTTTCTTTGTAAAAACAATTATTACCGTGTCTTGCGGGTTTTTCCATTAAATTTGGCACGTCCCACGATTGATTTCCAGCCATGAATTCTGCTTGGAATCAGCAATCTACAATGATTTGGCATTGCCCTTCAGTCTCGTCAAGAATCGGCATCCATCCGGCCATCCATTTCCATTCTACTCTTCTACGCACGAACGGGGGTTAAGAGGAGAGAGAAGGAGGAGAGAGAAAGACTGATTTTCTCTCTCTCTCTACAGTCCATCATTGCGGGAGCGGAGACCGGCGATACGGAGCATAGGATTGATGCAGAAGCTTGGCATGATCATCTTCATGGCTTGCTTATCAAGCCCCATCATGATTGGGGGGGGCGCGATTTTTTCGGCGGCTGAAAAACAGCCGCCGCCCCCCCCCCCCCCCCGCTACATCATGGTTTTTGAAGGGGGGGGTGCCAAAGGTCACCCCCCCTCTCTTACACCTTTTGGGATTTCCAATTTGGGCCCCCTTTTGGGCACCCCGGCCGGTTTCGGGCCATCTTCCGCGTACGGACTCCGATCGTCAGTCTGAAAATTTCTATGAACTCGTCTCGACATCCCGCACTGACCGGCAGCTCCACTGACTGGCACAGGCACACGAAAAAATTATGAAAATTCTCGGAGTGTCGCACGGGCGCCCGTCAAGCACTTGACGCTTAAAATCGTCCTAGGTCGAGCTGCCGCCTTCGTGGTTGAGCATTTTCCCCCACATTTCCACATTTTTCTCCTATTTTTAGGCACGTTCTGGGGCCTAAAATCCATCCTTCATTGGCGACCACGGGATAGGACGACTCAGTCCGTCGAACCCACGAACATATCTGCACATAAACAACCAAAGAAGCATCAAACTGATACAAAACAAATATATAATAAAACTCAGCACAATGCTCCCCCTACCCCTGGACAGAACCAAGGCATGACATCCACAAGGAGTAGGCCTAGCATCATCTAATAGAAGATCTGAAGTGAGTCACTAACCAGCTGCTCCAACACAGCCAAACTAAAAAACCTATCAAAGAGGTTGCCCTAGGTGGTATTCTGAACTACTTACCAACTAAAGACAACACCACTAGGAGCTCCTGCAAGGCGAGGACTCCTATAGCCTGATCAAAGAGTATTTTCTTTCAGTACATTTCTTCTTTTAGGGTTGTTATTGGATGAACATACTTGGGCATGTAAAAAGGAGGGAGCTGAGCGTAGTGACCCAAGGAGAACAGGGCATCGGCCTCAGGACCTGTCTCGGTACCCAAGAACCTACCAAGCCCTCGCAAGGCGACACTTAATCCTTTTCTAACGCTCACTTTTATTTTCGCTCCAGCCTTCCTTGTTTTGCCATTTCATTTGGTTTTCAGCAAGAAGCCACCCCTAGGAAGACAAGGTATCGGCCCCGGGTCTGACTCATCCCCAGGAACCTACCAGGCCCTCGCAAGGC
The DNA here is from genome assembly GCF_053477565.2 of Lygodium microphyllum. Lineage (NCBI taxonomy): Eukaryota > Viridiplantae > Streptophyta > Polypodiopsida > Schizaeales > Lygodiaceae > Lygodium > Lygodium microphyllum. Next base: position 20,632,775 of record NC_141135.1, on the reverse strand, counting down.
AATGATCAACTGCTTATATATTTTCATTCCTTTTCTTTTCTTTGATAGGGGTTAGAACCCCTTTTTACACACCTTCGTATTTATAGTCATCTTTTAGGATATACAAAGTTTCTGGGCATCATCATTATTATCTTCTGGCAGGCTTCTCTAACTGCCTCACTACTAACAAGAACTCCTAGAACGGCTGCCTAGCAGGCTAGCAGGACAAGGCCACTAGGACTTCCTTCTAAAACAGGTCTTTCAATGTCTAACAATGTCGTTGCAGGAGGCAATGACTACTCCGACCTCCCTCAAACATACTTAGCCTAAACTTGGGACTTCATGCCTTGGTTGCTGGTCCCCAACAAAAATATATCCCCTCAACAAGTACAGATACACACAGAACAGGAAAGAAAAGTACTCGTAAAGGAGAAATATCACCTGGATTGGCCACAAGAAGCTTCCATCGCAGCAAAGGCTCCTCCAGGCTCCACCAAATTCCACGAAACACGAAACCTGTCCAGCACAACACTTAAAACAAAAACCCGATTAAACGCACCTGCACTAGACAGGGAAATGGCCCTCTTGGCCTAATGAAATCAAACACTTCACTACAAAACTGCATCGGCCCTCTTGGCCTAATGAAATAAAACAATACTATGCATAACATACTCCTGGAAACAACTATGATAGACAGCAAAGCATACTATTCCCAGGGGAATAGAGGCTCGTAGCCCTAAACTAGGTGCATTAAATTATGACCCATCCCTCCTGCGTATATCGCAAGAGGGGTTTGCATCACATGTCGTCTGATCAGTCTATGGGTCCATGATAATAAAGGCAGATGAGTCTTGCTTACCCTCTGCATCACCCAAATCAACCATCGTCTGCCAAAGAGGGCATGTTCAGAAAGCATACCCCACAAACGACCAGGTCCTGTCTCACCATCAATAGATATATCGGGACAGGGGCCACAATTAAAGAAGAGGTCTTCTTCGTACGCGAAATTTGCCAATGAATCGGCAAACTGATTCCAATTCCGTGGAATCAGCTGAAAAGACACTCTATCGAATTCGTCTAGCAGGGCTATGGCAGTATGATGGTACATACAAAGGATGGGGTTTTGTACCATGTACGTCCCATTGAGTTGATTTAAAACCAACTGAGAGTCCCCTTTCACCAACAACTGGCGGATACCACCCTTCTTCGCAATATTCAAACCCATCATCAGGGCTTTGTATTTTGCCATGTTATTGGTAAAATTCACCCCGAGATAAACAACTAACTTCATGACAATGCGTCGTCGGGGGTCTCGGATGACAACTCCTACACTTCCTTTTTTGCATGGACCCCTGGACGCCCCATCAAAGTACAAGGTGTACGTCCATAAGGGGTTTACACATCCCGCCATCCAGAACTCTACTCGTAATTATGGTAATCGAAATTCAGCATATTCAACGGGTGGACTGTAGGCTCCATCCCTCCATCATCATTGAATTCAACAGGGATACTCGTCAAAATTTGTAGGCAGTGATGGCAGAAGACCTTGATCTCCCAAATAAATGTCCCGCCTTCTTGCTCAATCACCTTGTATCCTTTGCTCCACCAAATGAGCTTTCCCTGATGATACCTCTGTTCTAAATATGGGTGTTCTAAATAAGGGATCAGACGACCCATCAACCTCTATCACGATTTCCTTGCAGATGTTTGATCGATCTCGCCTAGACCTGCAAGGCAGTCATAGCATTAGTGCAGTCAGAAATAATAAGGTTTAATCTTATTAAGATTAACCTTATTTTTAAATTCTATCCCCTCAAGGTCAGCTAACAAGACTGTGGATTTATTCTTTCCTATCCTAACGATCCTATAGGGCCCATCCCATTTGGGTTCTAGCTTGCCTGGAAATAATTCTCGTCGTGCGTCATAATACAGAACAAGCTGTCCTTTCTTGAAGGTGTATTTCTTGGCTTTGAGGTCGTGTAGCTGCTTCATTCGGCGCTTCGCCACTTCTTGGTGCAATAAGCTCTGCAACTTAAGCTCATCTAAATGTGCCAGTGTCGTCAAGCGCTCAAAAAGTGTGTCTTTATCGCTCAAAGAATGATTGATGGCAAACCGAATAGTTGGCAGCTCAATCTCTAAAGGCAAGACACACTCCTCCCCATATACGAACTTGAACGGGGTATGGCCAGTGGCTCGTTTGAAAGTCGTATTATAGGCCCACACTGCCACGGATAACTTTTTATCCCAATCTCGTTTCTTTTCCGACACGATTTTGGACAGGATGCCCCCAAGCTGCTTGTTGGTACTTTCAACCTGACCATTGGCTTGCGGATTATATGGGGTTGTCTTGTTATGCTTGATTTGCCACATCTTTGTCAAACCTTTGATCACCTTATTCAGGAAATGGGTTCCGCGGTCCGACACTAATTCTTTCGGCGGACCAAACCGGCATATTATCTGCTCTAAAAGGAAACTAGTAGTTTCTTTAGCATCATCTTTCCTTGTTGCACGTGCTTCTGACCACTTTGTGAAGTAGTCAGTTGCGACAATGATGTACCTCTTTTGCGTAGTCGACGACGGAGTAATAGGACCCACAAAGTCTATTCTGCACTTCTCAAATGGAAGTATCGCCATAATAGGGGTGAGTGGTCGTTTCCTATTCTCTCGACTATCATGCCGTTGGCAAATATCGCATCGCTTAACATACGCAAACGCATCCTGGAAGATGGCAGGCCACCAATAACCTGCTCTTAAAGCCTTTTGTGCTGTAAGCCGTCCAGCAAAATGGCCATCGCAAGTAGAATCATGGCACTCTTCCAAAATGAATGGCACCTCGTCAGGCATCACACACCGGCGATAGATATCATCAACCCCTTGCCGATATAATGTACCTGCGATCAAGGAAAACTTTAACGCTTGCTGCTTAATTTTCCTTCTCTCAGCTTTAGATAATTCGGATCCCGCCTCTCCTATTGATAAGTAATGCGTTATTGCAGCATACCAGGAGGGAATAGATGCCGTATCTATCTTAAGTAACAACTCCATGTCACTACCTTCAGCCACAGATTCTTTCGTCTCCCCAAAGTCCACAAGACATTCCACGATGCCTTGCAACCTTGCTGGCTTACTCTTGATTTCATAATCAAATTCCTGCAAAGTGATTAACCACTTCGCTAAATGATCAGGCGGCTGTAACTTATTCATCAATAGTCGAAGTCCCTCCGCCTTCGTATAAAGCACGACTTTCTCATAGAGAATGTAATGCCTAAACTTCTTGGTCCCAAATACCATCGCTAGACACAGCTTCTCCATGTAGGTGTAATTGATTTCGGATACCCCTAGCTTCCGACTAGCAAAAGCAATCGGGTGGTACCACTTCTCCTCCCAAATTTGGGCTAAACAGCAGCTGATACTATACATCGTGGCTGCTGAAAATATATAAAACATCTCACCTCTTTTAGGTGCTTTTAAAACGGGCGCTCTTGCTAGCTCTTGTTTCACATCCTCGAATGCTACCTTACAAGGGTCACCCCATACAAACGAACAGCTAAAGGACAATAAATTCGTAAGCGGTAACGCTCTTTCTGCTAAGGCATTGATGAATCTACGGTAGTAACCAACCGAAGACAGAAAGCTATGCACCTCCTTCGGAGTGCGTGGTGGACCCATGGCAACTATAACTTTAACCTTCTCGGGGTCTGTCGCAATTCCTACCGAACTGACCACATGACCCAGCAATAGCCCATAAGGTACTCCAAAAACACACTTCCGTGGGTTTAGGGCGATGCAAAATTGTCTACAGCACTCAAAGCATTTTCTTAGAATGATCAACTGCCTTTCTCTCAAGGTGGCAGTCCCTAAGTCATCAATAAACATCTTCAACTCTTCAGGGGATATGTCACCGAATGTCTTATCTGCTGTTCGTTGCCACGAACCAGGCGCATTGCATAAACCAAAGGCCATCACATGGTATGCAAAAGTACCAAATACAGTGATAAAAGTTGTTTTCAACTTATCCTCTTTTGCAATTGCCATTTGGTTGTATCCTGCAAAGCAATCCATAAACGAATATATCTCCCTACCCGCTAATTGATCCAAAATCTGGTCAATAAATGGCAACGGGTAGTAGTCCTTAACTATCTGCTTATTCAGCTCCCTGAAGTCTACACATAATCGGATTTGATTATTCTTCTTCTTTCTAATCACAACTGGCGAACACCATTCCGTGTGTTGCACAGGAAAAATCAAACCCGCTTTTCGAAGCTTCTGTAACTCTTCAAACAGGCCGTCCCTCAATTCAAAAGGCATACGCCTTACTTTCTGCCGTACAGGACGACTGCCCTCTTTCAACGGAATTGTATGAACAGCAAGACTAGGAGGAATGCCACTCAACTCATCATAACTCCAGGAAAAGATATCACGGAATTCCTGGATCAAGGCCACATAGTCCTCCCTTTCTGCTGAGCTGAGCATAGAACCTAATTTGATCGGCCGCGAATCATCAAGCGTACCAAGGTCTAGCTCAATAACATCTGCATCTCTTATACGATCTTGGCCCTCTATGGGCTCGTTCAAAGTGATCTGATAGATGTCCTCTGTGGTGGATCCCTCTTTGGACTCATCACTCGAGGATGTCTCACTGGCAGATAAATCTTCTAATGTCTCCAATTCTGTAGAAGATAGAGGAGCTCTCTCACTCTGCGGGGACTCAGGATAAGCATCAACCACCACACGCTGGGCACCTCTGCCGAATATCAATCGACCGGCGGGTATATCTACTTGGCAGTCCGCTTGCAAGATCCAAGGTCGTCCAAGTAATACTTGATAACTTGGGCGGCCTGCAAAACGAATCACCCTAAAGTCCAACAGGCATTCTACATTTGCAACAGTGACATGGACCTTAGTAATGCAGCCTTCCGACTGTCTCAAACTATCATCTACCATTCTAAGAATTGTGGAGGTATCTTTCTGGATCGCAAGACCCAACCTTTCCATCAGTTCAGAACTCATAATGTTAACAGATGATCCCGTGTCGACAATGGCATAATCTACTAATATCCCATCGACATAGGCTGCAACCCTTGGGCAATGCTTCTCAGCATGCTCAAACCAGTCATCACCAACTCGCGCAATACCCAAAGGTTCTACGATATACCCGGTACGTAGGATCTTTCTAAATTCCTTGCGTACTCCTGGGGAAAGCTTAATAAGTTGTAAGAGGTTCACATCCGGCTTGACTTCGCAAAGAGAGCTCGCCAAATCGAATTCATGATAGTTTGATAGAGCTCGCTTTTCACGCCAAACCATCCACTCTTTAGGTCGCTGAATTGGCTTTATTGCCTCTTTCTTAACTTTCACCTTCTTCTTTGGTGGTTCCTTATCGGCTTTACTTTCTACGGGCTTCAAAGGTCCCCCTTCCATGGCAGGATCCAAAACTTGCGTTCCTTTGTCGCCTTGTTTAGGGTTTCCGTCGACAGGCTTATCCTTGTCGGCTTCTCTACCCTTTTGACCTCTTGTAAGAACAGCTCGTAAATTAGAGGTTTCAGCATCATTAACGCGTACAGCCTCAATCAAACTAACCCACTACCACTTGGTAGCTCCTCCACTGTAGTCTTTGGTCGTTGAAGTATTTGTTTAGGCCCATCTTCTCGCTGGGAATCATTTCCTTGGGCACGATGATTAACAGGTCCTGGTTGCCGACTTCCTCGCTGGAGGGAACTGATCTTACTCCAGCAAGTAGCTGCTAAATGGCCGGATTTTCCACAGATGTCGCACTTAACATTCGGGCAATTCCTTGGATAGTGCTGCCCACCACACCATTTGCAACTAAACCGTGATGGTGCACCCTCCTCCGGGTATCTACTTCCTATCAAATTTTATTGTTTTTTAAGGAAGTTGACATCAACGGCTATTTGCCGATACTGCTCCGTAATCATGTCGGTATAATGCTTCATCATGTCCTTAACCTCGCCAAGAACATTGGAAGAACTCGACTCATAGCCTTGGTCATTACCATGTCATTCCATCGGCCTAACAATTCGATTAGGCACTGGTTGTTGAGCCACAGGCATGGTGTTAGAATTGACCGCCTGGCCTCCACCACTTGAAGCCATTTGACTGCCCGTAGGGATCGACATGCTAGGAGGAGCTGGTAATAAAGGGACATTCTGTATCATGTTCCCTCTCCCATTAGGGTTAGCCATCGCTATCCCTTGGCTACTACTGCCATTGGCCATTGACACATTATTTCCCATTACTAAACCCATGTTCGAATTGCCTCGAGAAGCATAGGCTGCTTGTAGTCGGGATTCCACCTCTTGTGCTCGTGTAATGGCAGTATCTATATCCCCCAAGGGGACACTACTCAACTGCAATTGGATATTAAAGTCCAAACCATGTAGGAAATATTGCAATTGGGCAGCTGCGGCGATAGGAATAGAGGTGTCCAACTTACGGAAAACCTCTTTTATCTTCTTCGCATAAGCACGAATATCCTCGTGTGGTTCCTGATGGGTCACGTTGAGTACACGCAACCAATATTGCCCACCCCTTTCAGGGGCAAACTCCCTTTGAAAAGATCCATAAAATGCATCAATGTTCAATATGGTTCCGGCTTCTAAACCATGATACCATATAGCGGCTCTTCCTTTGAGAGTCATGTTGAAGAACATCATTAAATGTCCTTCTTCTTGGATGCGACAATTAAACATCAGCTTTTGAAACTCCCTAGTGTGGAGTTCCGCATCTTCCTCAACTAGCCCATTAAAAATGGGTAGCAGGTAACCTAGAGCCGGAAAATCCGTCGTTCCTGCTGGAATTGCAATAGGCTGCGCCATGACGAGGATTGGATTTGCACTAGGAATAGGGGATGGTGGGGTTACACCTCCCGTACTTGACGTGGACTGGCTTATCGAAGGAAGGGGAGCACTAGAGCTTCCACCTTCTCCTAACTTACTGCTTGTGGTACTAAGACCACTAGATCCACTCCCTCGTAAGGGTTCAGCACCGCTATGCTTAGGGGAATATCTCCTAAAAATTTCAGCACATCGCCTAGCTCTTTCGTCTCTTTCTTGCTTTTGGATTTCTGCTAGACGATGCTTATCAATAAATAACGGATCAATCTCAGTATCCTTTGGCATAAACTGCTAGTTGGTCCCTAAACAACCAGGATTCGAGAACCGCCACTTTTAAGCGGCTCCCGACAAACGCACCACTGATGGACCAAAAAACGGGCCGGCACTGGCTCATGCACTAGCCAGACCTCGTCACTACGCACAAGACAACCCCTCGGCCTCGCGGCCAGGAGCGTCTATCAAAATCTCTGCCTTCCTAAACATTGCGTTTGTAATACGTTGTAGTCCAACTGATCCTAGCCCACTACTCCTCAGGGGGAGTCCCTTTCACATAGCCAAAAGGCTCAAATCACATACACATGGGGTTCCTCCTATGGCTGAATGCCGTCAACCCTCTGCGACTCTCCTACACCTTGGGGATTGGCCCCTCGATGCGTCGCTCAACATTTAGACATTTCGCACAAACGTCGCTCACGGTACCCAATAAGCGTGTCCAGGAATGTACCATTGTCCTTACTTGATTTCCCCTTTAGGATCCCACGACTAGCCTACAGCATGGGTATCTCACTGCCTCTCAACGTAGGTCATGTCCTCATAAACCAATTGCAATGCATGTCCAGGAGCTGATCACTAATACTTTTAAATTCTTTTTCATGCTCCATGCATTTGGTGGATGCCTAGTGCTCAAACATTTAGCAAAACAATATCGTGCACAAGTGCAAAAAACATCCCTTTCATGGTTTCTTTCTAACGATTGTATGCTTCGTTGCATGGCATTTTACGGCTTTTTCCATTATTTCTCATATCAAAAGCGGTTGATTTCCAGCCATGAATTCTGCTTGGAATCAGCAATCTACAATGATTTGGCATTGCCCTTCAGTCTCGTCAAGAATCGACATCCATCCGGCCATCCATTTCCATTCTACTCTTCTACGCACGAACGGGGGTTAAGAGGAGAGAGAAGGAGGAGAGAGAAAGACTGATTTTCTCTCTCTCTCTACAGTCCATCATTGCGGGAGCGGAGACCAGTGATACGGAGCGTAGGATTGATGCAGAAGCCTGGCATGATCATCTTCACGGCTTGCTTATCAAGCCCCATCATGATTTGGGGGGGGGGGGGGCGATTTTTTTGGCGGCTGAAAAACAGCCGCCGCCCCCCCCCCCCCTACATCATGGTTTTTGAAGGGGGGGTGCCAAAGGTCACCCCCCCTCTCTTACACCTTTTGGGATTTCCAATTTGGGCCCCCTTTTGGGCACCCCGGCCGGTTTCGGGCCATCTTCCGCGTACGGACTCCGATCGTCAGTCTGAAAATTTCTATGAACTCGTCTCGACATCCCGCACTGACCGGCAGCTCCATTGACTGGCACAGGCGCACGGAAAAATTATGAAAATTCTCGGAGTGTCGCACGGGCGCCCGTCAAGCACTTGACGCTTAAAATCGTCCTAGGTCGAGCTGCCGCCTTCGTGGTTGAGCATTTTCCCCCGCATTTCCACATTTTTCTCCTATTTTTAGGCACGTTCCGGGGCCTAAAATCCATCCTTCATACAATTAGGGTTGGGTTGGTAAGAAGACACCCCAAACCCTGCGTCTTGCCTAAACATAATTCCTTGACCAGGAAACATCATCCAATGGGTGAAATGATCCCATGAGTTAGGTGCGACACTTGTGCAACAAGTTGCAACGTTGCGCGGCTTTGTGATTTAATCACAAGAGAGATTGGCCACTCCTTGGAACGAGGTTGGCAGGTTCTAGCACAAGTCTAACTTGCAAGAGGATGAGTAGTCATCCTGCTACATCACCTTTCTTGGGCTGATTTGCCAAGTTGATGGAAGTTATGTATTTTCTTGGTAAGCAAAGGATCAATCAAGTTAGAGCTACATGGTCACTAGGATTTACTATTAATTTATGAAACCTAAGGTGTTGGTTAAGTTGGATTAACAAGGTATGGCCCTAGCCCAAGGACAAAAGGATGAACAAACAAACCCTTGGGGATCTTGCCAAGTCACAATTGATACTGGATCAAATGCTGGATGCATTCGGAGAGAAGGATTTACTCCTTAGCAGTTCGCCAAATAAACGTCCACTGGATTGATTGTGCTTGTAACAGCTTAGGAGCATTGTTTGCATTGTTTGCTCAAGGAACTAAAGATGGAAAGATAACTAATGCTTTAGGTTGAAGGCCTAAAGGGAGAGGCAGTATCAGTTACCCCCGACTATCTGCCTGACCCTAACCAAGGGGGTTGTTAGCCACGTCGGGAATGTGGACCGAACCCGCCACGAGAGGTGTCTCCATTGGGCGCTACTTGGAGCAGGAAAACGTTTGGTTGCCAGGGGGCTCTGGCTGTAAATCCCTTCCTTCTGGGCCCTGCGCAAGGCCAGCGCAACTCAGGATTGGATCTCAAGTCCCGCATACTAGTCTACGGGTGAATTCTTAGATTAGTAATCCCTGTGGATTTATGGATTGCCTTCGGGCGGATTATGGATTATATGAATGTTTTCCAAAGATAAATAATATAAATTAATGTAAAGGAACTTGTTTGGAAATGTTTTTCTATGTCAAGTGCTAAGATTACGTGAAGGAACCAGTGACTAATTGGTTAATTAAGGAAGCTGTTTTTGCGTGTCCAACTAAATGTGGTAGGTAATTAGACAACTAAAACAACCCTGAGAAAAGTGCGGTGGATGTGGTCATGGGTCCATCCTACAGATGGGAGGTCCCGGTTGGCCGGGAATGTTTCTCAAACAAATCAACAACAAGGAACTTTTCTTGAAGGAAATGAAGCAGCAAGGAACATTGACCTAGAGTTTAGATCACTAGAATCCCAATTTATGATGTTTTAGGGGAACGGAATGGGACTATGCCTTATGAGCAGAGAGGTCGAGCTTTGCATCCCTCTCGTTTCCCATTCTTCTTGAACCAAGTGTAGCTTGAATCCGCTTCGACCCTGACGTTTTTGCATAAAGTAGTTCGCCTGGGGTCTGATGCTAGCCGCCGTTCTAGGAGTTTGACCACTAGGAAAACCCTGATTCAGGTCGGTCCTAAGTGGGAACAGCCAGAATACTTCCGTTACGTGGCAGACTCGGGAAGACCTAGATCGCAAACCCCGTAACATTCCATGGGAGTGCAGGGTGGAGCTTTCTAGACTCTCTTTCCGATGGGCTGCTAAGTCGTGTCCTGAAAGGGAACAGGTGGACACATTACATCTTTCTTGCTACTCCATGAGATAACACCCAGACCAAAAGTAAAACAATATCCTATCGTTGACCTCCTGTGGTCAACATCTTTGGTCCAATTTGAATCCATCTAATGTGTAAGAACCAAAGGGAAATCTCAAGTACCTGTTGGATAATGAATACCAAGATTGGGGGTTCTCCTTAGAACTACAAAATCCTCATAGCATCCTGCCAATGTACCATCTTGGGTTCAACCATGAACTTGGCCAACAAACCTACAAGAAAAGAAAACCAACCACCCCAAGTGTTAAGAAGCCAAATCAAAGGCCCAATCAACTTCTTGTAGTGAGTAGCATTCGTTGTGAGAGAATCAAGGACACCTATCCATTTGATGAGGAAAATCCAAGAGGCTTCTCAACATAGATCTCCTCCTTTAAATCAGCATTTAGGAAGGTAGACCTCACATCAAGCTAATAAACTAGCCATCTCCTATAGCTCGTTAAGTGCAAGAATGGCTCTAATGATAGCCATCTGAGCTGTAGGTGCAAAGGCATCATGGAAATCCACCCCTAGCCATTGTGCAAAGCCCTTTGCAACAAACCATGCCTTGTGCTTATCCAGAGTACACGACCCATTTGACACCAATTACCTTCCTATGAACAGGCCTAGACAAAAGATTCCAAGTGCCATTCTGCTCAATAGCACCTTGCTCCATATCCTTCTTCCAATGCTGTGACTACAAAGCCTCCTTTACAAATGTGGGCTCTCTATCCTTTAAGGCATGGGTAATCAAACAATAGTTGGTATGAACAAGCTTGATAGTATATACATGGTTCCTTTGAGACTGCCACAGTCCACATCCTACAATTTCTACTCATCAAGGACTCCCTCAATCCTTGAATCATGGAGTATATCTTGCACACAATGAGGAGGAGGCTGTATCTCTCCTCTACGTGCACCATTTGCTAAAGTCCCTGATACATCCACTAGTGGTGGCACAAGCAGAAAAGCTAGTGGGGAAGCAGTATCCTCGTCTAAGGATGAAGCATCTTCATGAGACCTGGGCTCCAAAGGTATGGTTGTTGGCACCCAACTATCTCCTATATCACCAAGCGTGGGGTGCTTCTCACCCCCATCTGAGGCTGAAACTTCCACAAACTCAATATCTCAACTCCTATGGACATCCTATTTAGTAGGATCATCCAAAAAATAACCCTGGGACTACAAGATGTAGACCACAAACACCTGTATTTGGGAAGCTCCTTCAAATTTATCACGTTGTATCTTCAAAATGTGGACATAGGCATCACACCCAAAAACCCTAAAATAAGAAACACCATGCTAAGACCCAAAAAATGTGTCATAGGGTGTCATACCAACAATGGCCAAAGTGGGGGATCAATTTGTGGTGCTTCCATGAGTGCTTCCTTAGTTGTCCATATGGTCATCTAGCCAAGTGACTTGATTAGTAAGCTTCTGTCATGTCTTCTCAACTAGATACTCATTAATCAATTGGCAAGTAAGTTGTTTCACCACCCTTTGAAGGCTATGTTTTCATTATTTGATTTGTTGTCACCCATCCAAGCATCTAACAACTGTTACCATCAGTTTAAGTTGCAAATTAATGTGTTTCAAGCCCCCTAATAGTCCACAATACTCCTCTAGCACTCACCCATCAATAGACATATGCATTTTTCTCCCAAAGATCATTTCCACATGCTACACTCTGCATTTTACTACTAGGTGAGCCATCAACTTGCAGTTGCCTAGTCTCAAGCTATTGACTCAATCAACTAACATCATCATCTTCTCAGATACACCTAAATTTTTAGAAATTCCCTCAAGCTATATCCACCTGTATAACTTAAATTTTTAATTAGTATTTAGTTTTACCTACATGTGGATACATATCGAATTAAGCAATGCTTTTCTATTATTTAGGGAGCTACTATTTGGGTAGAAAACTAAATAGAAAGCATCATTTCTTGAGTGAGTATAGAGGATCACCTCTTTTTTTCCCGATTCTAATGCTAGTTTCAATATTGTCCTTATAAAACAATTACTTTATCCCTTTAAATTCTAGTGATAGCTTATAGAAATGCACTACAAGACCCAATCAATACAATCATGGCATGACTTGCTTAGATGAAAATATCAAATCAGGAAAGGTCACACTAATATAGACAATGACTATTGGCCCTCTGATATGCTGCCAACTTTTCTAAAATTTGATGGCCATCTATCTTTGCAATCTACTTATTGTGTCATTTGGAGTAGATAATTGCATTATCAAAGTCCTCAATTGATACAAGACAACTATAAAAGCCAAGATATTTACCAAATCACCACTATACGTGATACACACTAGTGTGTTCAAAGTAATTGTGATACATTACTAGTACAAAAAACTTTTGCAATGAGATGAGGCATGATCTCTTTCACCTTAGCATTAAACTTATTGGTATCTAGCTTGTCAAAAAGATCTTCCCCAATCTTCTTTGGTGTAGTGAGAGAACTAAAGTATTAATACATCTCCCATGGAAAGCACGATTCTTCATCAATGAGGTATATTCAATTCATGTTCTAGTTCTGAGGGAGCATTGGTCACATGGGATGGCTATGATATCTTCCAACTATTATGCACAAAGGAGGAGGCATCTTCCAATCAAAACATACTACTTGAAGAAGACATATATGAGGTTGTCAGCTCATGCATAGGTCTACTTCTATGAAACTCTTCTTACAAAGTGTTGAGAAAGCTCTGAATATGTGGGCCATCTAATAATTTTTGCAAAGTTAAGCTTAAAAACCATCAATCATTAGTTTAATATGTGATAGTCCATGTGTAATTCTCTGTTTCAAGGCTCGCTTCAATCTTGCATCTCATTTCATTTGTGACCCTAGCTATGGTAATTATGAGCTAGAATATGCTAACAATGGTGCACAAATCGGATACTATATGTGCACTAGTGAACACTGAAAGGTCTCCAAGAACAAAGAACTCTACTAAAACTCATAAAGTAAGAAGGAGGTTTTGCACGACATGAAGCAAAAAGACAAATTGGGTACCATCTCCCCCCATGCCTTGTGTGAGCGCTTCACAAGACATGTATTTATAAATTTATTAATCTCCAAGCTAAAAAATGGCCCAATTTACAATTATCATGCTTTGGCTTTTGTGTTTTCTTTTGTCCAAATAAAGAATAAAGTGGTTAGGCGTCCCAAAAGTGGGGCTATGCCCAAATACAATGTCCAATAATGAAATATTTAAACCAAGTTCCTATGCACATACAAAATAATAAATATTTGTCAAGCACTTCAATAAATAAGTGTGCCTAAATAAATATTAGTGTCACGCCTTTAATGATAAGGCGCGCGCCCATCGAAAATGATAATTTTTTCTAAGTAATCTGAATAGACGTTATTGCCTGGTGCTTCCCAACTCCACCGCTGCATGCTCTACACATCAATTAAAGTATTCACAATTGTTAAAAAATAATAAAATTAAACTGACAAAAGTGAATACCTAGAAATCTTCAGCTACAAAATAAATAAATAGATTGGAACTCTATCCTAACCTTAATTTAATATAAGTGCACTCTAAACTCATGAATTTCCATTAATTTAAATATGTATTTTGCAGAATCACCCGTTGTGGAATCATCCACATGCACATTAAATTAATATGACACCCGGAAAGGACAAGCGTCCCCGCGTCAACTTCTTGCACAAGGAATCCACATTGTGTATGAGCCCCAGAAAATAAATATAGTTTTATGGAATCCACCGCAAAACCTCAGGGAATCTACCCATGGTGAGATAGAAATTGTCCTCAATTGCTATTAGCTCAATGTGGAGGGAGGAGTGAGGAATAAGTACTTAACCAAATATCTAGAGTATCAAGTATTTCAAGTTCAAGTATTTCGGTTTTTTCTTCTAACAAAGGAGGGTTTTCATAGATAGGGTCGACAGGTAATTGGCCTCTAAAAGGTTGTAACAAACTGATATGAGAAGTATTATGAATTTTCCAGTGTTGGGATAGTTCTAATTTAAATGCATTGTCATTGATTTTGTGAATGATTTTGAAAGTTTCATAAAATCTAGGTGCTAATTTAACAACAGGGTGTTTCTCAACACTTTGCAATCTTTTCTTTTCAATGCATAACCAAACATAATCATCAACTTGGAAACTCATGGCTTTTCTTTTCTTATTAGCTTGTTTAGTGTATGATTGCAGGGCTTTGGCAATCATATCTTTGACTTCAGCAAAAATAGTAGCATACATATTTGCAATATTGTTAGCAACTTTAACTTTGTTTAACAATGATGTAATATGTGTAGGCAATTTATATCCATAAATGATTTCAAAAGGTGCTTTTTATGTAGCTATATGTGGTGTATTATTGTATGAAAATTGAAGTAGATGCAAATGTGTATCCCATGTTTGTGTTTTTGAAATTGTGTATGCATGCAAAAGATCTAGAATTGTACTGTTAGATGCTTCTGCTTGCCCATTGGTTTCAAGATGAAATGAAGATGCAAAATTAATCTTAGTACCTAAATTAGCAAACAAGGTAGTCCAAAAATTATTGCAAAATGTAGAATCACGATAAAAAATAATAACTTTTGGCAAACCATGGTTAGTGAAAACAGTCTTCAAAAACAATTGTGCAACTTTAGATGTGTTGAAAGAGTAGAGAGAGAGAAAGGGAAAGACTCCATATCCATGAGCCTTCAGGCTCTCAAGATCATTCCTTCATTTCCACACACTTAACTGAAAAGCACACACACACTACAAGATAAAGTGACCTAGTGTAAATGTAGACTAGATTGACTAACTCTAGTCAGGTCACTAACTGACTACTAACCTGACTTATTTAATGTAGTCACATGTAGACAGTTGTACACACTAGCTGTCATAGATGTCGGTCATAGATAAAGACACACTGACGGTGAGCTTGATTTCTAACACTCCCCCTCAAGCTCAAAAACAAAACTCAAATCATCTGCATCACTCCAAGTAGCTGTCTAAAGTGAATGAACTTATCTTTACCAAGTGATTTGGTAAAGATGTCTGCTACCTGGTCTTCAGTCTTCACATGCTCCAAGTCAATTTGATCTGCTAAAACCATTTCCCTGATGAAATGGTAGTGAACCTCAATGTGTTTTGATCTTGCATGATAAACAGGATTGCTTGCTAACATAACACTGCTCAAATTGTCACAGTACAGCTTGACTTTGCTGTCCAAGTGTACTCCCAAGTCATTCAGTAACTTCTGTAACCACTTAGCTTCACAGGCCGCTAAGGCCGCACCACGATACTCTGCTTCCATACTGGACAATGCAACTGTAGGCTGTTTCTTACTCTGCCAACTCATCATGCTACTACCCAATCCAAATGCATAGCCACTGGTTGACCTCCTGTCATATGTGCAACCAGCCCAGTCAGCATCAGTGTACCCCATGAAGTCAAGGGTTTTCCCATATGCATAAAACAGCCCATGATCTGTGGTACCCTTTACATATCTCAGAATTCTTCTGACTGCATCCAAGTGTGGTTTGCGAGGCTTCTGCATGAACTGACTGATCAGCCCCACAGCATAACTCAAGTCAGGTCTAGTGATCGTGAGATAGATCAAGCTGCCTACCATCTATTTGTACATAGTAACATTCTCAATCTCTGTCCCAACATCAATCTGCAGTTTGACATTCTGCTCCAAAGGCGTATCCATAGGCTTGCAATCAGCCATACCATATTTCTGTAACATGTCATGAGCATACTGCTTCTGTAGCAACCATATGCCTCGAGGTGTAGAGACAACCTCAATCCCCAAAAAATATTTCAGCTCTCCAAGATCCTTGACCTTAAACTCAGCTTGTAAACATGTCTTTATTTCTGCAATCCCATTTTCATCATCTCCTGTAATGATTAAGTCATCAACATAGACAACTAGAAAAACATAACCACTATCTGTCTTCTTCGCAAACAGACTATGATCAACATCTCCCAATCGGAAACCATGTTGCTGTAAATAACTGCTGATGCGAGCATTCCATGCTCTGGGTGCCTGTTCATATAATGCCTTTTTCAGCCGACATACATGTGCTGGAAATTCTGGATGTACATAGCCTTCAGGCTGTTCCATGTAAACCTCTTCCTGTAATTCTCCATTGAGAAATGCATTCTTTACATCCATCTACCATAGTTTCTAGCCTCTAGCTGCTGCCAAAGCAATCACAGTTCTAACTGTAGCCATCTTTGCTACAGGGGTGAAAGTCTCCTCATAATCAAGACCATACTGCTGCGCATACCCTTTTGCAACTAGCCTGGCCTTATATCTTTCCAATGATCCATCTGATTTACAATTTACCTTATACACCCACTTGCATCCAATAGGTATTTTTCCCTCAGGCAACTGTACCAAATCCCATGTACAATTTTCAGCCAAAGCTGAATATTCCTCATCCATAGCAGCACGCCAATTCTCATCTGAAACTACCTCATCAAACTTACTTGGTTCTCTAAAACCTGTTACTTTTGTCATATAAGCATAATGATGGGCTGAATATCCAGTGTAAGTATACCTGTCAATAGGTCGTCTGACCCTCTCTTTTGAGCTGTGGCTCACTGTGAGCTTGCCTCTCATGAGGCGGCACATAACGGCTCTGTCTAGCACCTGCAGTGAGTGGAATCCCCAATTCACTATCTAAGCTGTCACTGCTAGATGAATCATAACCTGCAGTGAGTGGACCTGTTACATCTTCAAAAACCTTTTCTTTTCCCTTATCTGTTCTCCCCCTCACTGACATATCCATGTGAGTGGATGCAGTAGTGCGACTCCGTAATCGACCTGTCCAAGGACTCACTGTAGATGATACATCACCTGTCTGACCAGTCATGGAAGTACTCTCTGCAGGAGTGTTTTCAGCATGACATACTGGGTGAGCCATCAGTAGGCACTGCAACAGGATTCCCATACCAAGATGCTAACTCATCAAATACCACATCTCTGCTTATGAGTGTCTCATGCGTAGAAGGTACATAACACTTATAAGCTTTCCATTCCTGTGCATATCCAATAAACACACTTTTCACTGCCTTAGGATCCAATTTCTTCCTCTTCTCATCTGGTATATGCACATATGCAATGCTGCCAAATACCTTCAAGTGTGAAATATCAGGTTTATGACCATACAGCCGTTCATACGGAGTGACATCATGAATCCCTGCTGTAGGGGTTCGATTCAGCACATACACAGCAGTCACTACTGCTTCAGCCCAATAACCATTTGGCAGACCTTTTTCATTCAGCATAGCTCTAGCTGACTCCATCAAAACCCTGTTTTTCCTCTCTGCAACACCGTTTTGCTGCGGTGTATAACTGCATGTGAGCTGTCTTCTGATCCCATGTTTAGCAAGATACCTGTCAAAGTAGTTTGAGACATATTCACCTCCTCCATCTGATCTCAAACATGATATGTAACAGCCCAATTCATTTTCAGCATGTTTCTTGAAGTCTTTGAATGCATCAAACACATCATCCTTATGTTTCAAGATATAAAGCCAAGTGTACCTGCTGAAATCATCAATAAATGAGACATAATATCGTGCACCGCCAAAAGAAGCATTATGTGAAGGACCCCAGACATTAGAATGTACCAACTGTAAAGGCCTAGTGCTGTTTTTTACATGTCTCATGAAAGGAAACCGTGCCTGCTTCCCAAACTGACATGCAGGGCATACATGACCAAAATCATTATACTTGAATTTAGGTAATCCAAGTACTACTTCTTTCTGCTGCATAGATTTTAGCTTTTGTACATTGACATGTCCGATTCTCTTGTGCCAGATCTCTACATCTCTGATGGCACTCTCATCATGAGCAAACATAGCTGCTTTAAGTTCAGGAATGGTCGCTTCCAAAGTAAACATCCTGCCATCCCTTCTGCCCTTGGCAATTAGCTTGGAGCCATTTCCATACTCCTCAATGAAACATCCATCCTTGTTAAACCTCACTTGCAAATTCTGTTCTGCCATTTGACCCACAGACAACAAATTCTTTGTTATGGTTGGTACATGTAAGATATCATGCAGGCCTTTCTTCTTGCCATCAGGCATCATCAATGGAACAATCCCTTTATGCTTTATGTCATGTTGGGTATCATCCCCAGTACATACATGACCATGTGTACCTGCAACCATCTCATCAAACCACTCTCCATGCAGGGTCATGTGGTTTGACGCTCCAAAGTCAATGTACCATCTGTCATCTCTATCATGTCTCGATGCATTTTTAGATACATGCTGCATGGCAAAGAGTCTATCAACTGACTCATCATGACCACCACTAGAGGATGCATAATGCCCATGCTATTTCCCTTTTGTCTTCATGTCATTCTGCTTTTTGTAACATTCCTTCGCTATGTGCCCATACTTACCACAATAATGACAGTCCTTGTCCTTGTTGGACTGATCAGTAGACTGCCAAGATCCAGATCCACCTCCTCTTCCTCGAGGTGATCTCCCCTTGCCTCTAAACCCACCAAATCCACGCTGGCCTTGTGTATTTGCACCATGCCAATTACTTTGCTGCTGCTGCTGTCCATAAGTATTACGAGTGTCACCACGACCTCGAAATGAACCACGACCTCTAGATCCTCTGCCACACTGGCTAGAGTACAACACAGTGTCTCTACTCTGAGATGCACTAGAACCTGTATTCAAACCAAGTTTGACTTCCTCATGCAGCAACAAAGCAACTAGCTCTTCCCAGCTAGGGGGGTCTTCTCTGACAGAAATGGAAGTGTCAAAAGCTTTGTACTCTTTGCCTAAGCCATTCAAAGCAACAGCATGTCAAGATTGTGGGAGAGAAGGAAGGAGTCTCACTTGTAGCTTTCTTGCTTGCACAATGGGGGAATACACACAGAGGTGGAGGCTGAAAACAGTTTTCCTCTTCTTAGTTGTGTAAGCCAAAAAGAACTCAAGTACAAAGAAATAGAAGAACCCTATATATGGGTCTCAAAACCAAACTCAACTAACTAAGGTGGCATACTAACTGAGCCACGAACTAGAGTAGATAAGGATAGCTATCATGTAGCTATTATTCATGGGCGGTGTACCAACCGCGTCTGCAACAACTGACAAGTCGGTGACATAAATACACAATGGTCACCCTGGCGTATCACGAGTGGAGCTCGATATCTCAACACTCCCCCTCGAGCTCAATCCCAATTCCTGCACACCAAGCAGGTCTCTGAACTTGCGCAGCTTCTCTGCGCCCAATGCCTTCGTGAATATGTCAGCTACCTGATCCTCTGTGCTGACATAAACTAGATCAATAAGACCTAGTAAAACCCTTTCTCGCACATAGTGATAATGCACCTCAATGTGCTTTGTTCTAGCATGATAGACAGGGTTATTTGCCAAGTGTATACTACTCATGTTGTCACAATAAATGACAACTGGCCCATCTGTAGACTAATGCATATCATAAAGTAGCTTATGCAACCAAGCTACCTCACATGCAGCCATTGCTGCACCCCTGTACTCAGCCTCTGTGCTCGACAAGGCAACTGTACGCTGTTTCTTGCTGCTCGAAGTGACTGCAGCACTCCCAAAAGAGAATACATATCCACTGGTAGATCGTGTATCAGAAATACTACCAGCCCAATTAGCATCAGTGTATCCATGCAACTGTATCTGAACCCCAGTCTCATAAAATAGTCCATACTGCAATGTGGACTTCACATACCTGAATATGCGTCTAGCCGCATCCAAATGTGGTTTCCTTGGAGCCTGCATAAACTGACTTACCAATCCAACAGCATAGCTCAAATCTGGCCTCGTAATAGTCATATAAATCAAACTTCCTACTATGCGTCTGTACATAGTAGGGTCTTCTAGAAGCTCACCTGCATCTGTGCTCAGCTTCACATTCTGCTCCAAAGGAACTGAAATAGGCTTACAGCCTGTCATCCCATATTTGGACAGCATGTCCAATCCATACTGCCTCTGCAAGAGCTGTATCCCACTTGGTGATCTAATCACCTCAATGCCCAAGAAATAACGCAGCTCTCCTAAATCCTTCATCTCAAACTTCTGCTTCAATAGCATTTTCACATGAAGGATATCTTCATCACTGTCACCTGTCATAATCAAATCATCAACATAAATGACAAGTAGCATAATACATTTCTCTGTTTTTCTCACATAAAGTGAGAAATCTGCCTTGGAAATTTGAAAGCCAATAATGACAAGATACTGTCCTATCTTGTCAGACCATGCTCTAGGTGCTTGCTTCAAGCCATATAAGGCTTTCTTCAACCTGCAAACAAACTCAGGATGAACAGCATGCACATAACCTGGTGGCTGCTCCATATAGACCTCTTCTTGCAAATCACCATGCAAGAAGGCATTCTTTACATCCATATGATGTAAAGACCATCCCTTTGATGCAGCCATAGCAATGACTGCTCTTACGGTTGCCATCCTTGCAACCGGACTGAATGTTTCTTCATAGTCAATGCCATATGTTTGTGCATACCCCTTGACTACTAATCTTGCCTTGTATCTGTTCACAGAACCATCTGCATTGTGCTTCACCTTATAAACCCACTTACAGCCAATTGCATTTTTACCTTTAGGCAAAGGTACCAATTCCCATGTAGCATTTGCTTCCAAGGCATCCATTTCTTTATCCATGGCTTTCTCCCATTTTTCTTTTCCCATGGCTTGCTCAAAAGAAGTGGGTTCTGGTTCCTGTATCACTTTGACCATATATGCATAGTGAATGGCTGTAAATCCATCATATTTCAGCCTATCCACAGGATACCTAGCTCTCGTAGACCTGCGCAAAGTAGGTTCTCCCAGGTGCTCTCAAAACATCCCTGGTCTTCCTTACTCTAGGTGTAACAATAGAAGGAATACCCAACTCATCATCAATGCTCTGTTCTGAGCCACTGGATTCACCATCCACATAAGAGTGACTTGCATTCACATCAAACATGGGCTGATCAACCTTCTCTTTTCCTTTTCGTGATACCTGCATACCACTATCTGCATTACTTTGAGAAGATTCTCCTGATCTCAATCTGCCTGTCCATGGCGAAGAATGTGAACCACTGCTAGAGGACGCTCCAGGTCCACTAATAATTTGTGACTGCTGCTGTGAATTCTGTGCAACATTACCATTTTGTGCATCTACATCATCAATCACATTTACTGGTTTATACCAGCTACTCATCTCATCAAAAACAACATCTCTGCTCACTGTAAACTTACGAGTAGAAGGGTTATAGCATCTATACCCTTTTTGCTGCAGAGAGTAACCAATAAAGATGCACTTCTCAGCTTTTGGATCCAACTTGGATCTCAACTCATCTGGCACATGTACATAGGCAATGCAACTAAAAATTTTCAAATGAGAAATATCTGGTTTCCTACCAGTATACCTCTCCTCTGGAGTCATTCCATGTATTGCTGCAGTGGGAGTCCTGTTCATTATGTAGACTGCTGTAGCAACTGCTTCAGCCCAATAAAAATCTGGCAAGTCTTTTTCATTGAGCATGGCACGAGATACCTCTCTAATATGTCTGTTTTTCCTTTCTGCAATTCCATTTTGTTGTGGTGTATGACTGCATGAATATTGCTGCTTTATGCCATGCTCCTATAGGAACCTTGCAAACTCATTTGAGAGGTACTCTCCCCCTCCATCTGACCTTAGGCATTTTATCTGCAGGCCTGTTTCTTTTTCAACCATCGCTTTAAGAGTTTTGAAATGCCCAAAAACTTCACTTTTCTTTTTCATAAAATACACCCAAACTTTTCTGCTATAGTCATCAATAAAACTGACAAAATAATGACAGCCTCCAAGAGATGTAGCTTTAGTTGTCCACACATCATAGTGGATTAATTCCAATGGCTTCTTACTCTCTTGAACATGTCTAGGAAATGGTTTCCTTGCCTGTTTTCCAAACTGACAGGCTTCACATACCTTATGCATTTCTGCAACCTTGAATTTTGGCAAACCTGCAACAATATTTTGGGCCTGCATTGATTTAAGTCGCTGTACATTAACATGACCAATGCGTTTATGCCAAATATCAATATCTGCAACTACACCAGTCCCATGAGCAAACATTGCTGCACTCAATTCAGACATGTCTGCATCCAATGTAAACATTCTGTCCTTCTTCTTTCCTTTTGCTATCAAGCGACCTTTATTTTTCATATCCTCAACAAAGCATCCATGAGGATTAAATCTAACCTGCAAGCCCTGCTCAACCATTTGACCAATAGAAACCAGATTCTTGGTGATATTTGGGACATGAAATACATCGGACATGTATTTCTTTTTCCCATCCTGCATAGACAAAGGAATTTTTTCAATCTGCACAATAGGATGTGCAGTATCATCACCAGTCTCCACAAATCCTGGTTTTTCCATTTTCCTTGCATCCTCCATCCATTCTGCATGACCTGTCATGTGGTTTGATGCACCTGAGTCAACATACCATACATCATTGCTTTCTTCTGCACTTGTCACAGAATTGTTCATGTGCTGCACCATAAACAAATGCTCATTTCTGTCATCACCCTCTCTACTAGAAGATGCATAATTCCCTTGTTGCAGTTTTCCATTCATGATGTCATTCTACTTTTTATAGCAGTCTTTAGCCATATGATCCATTTTACCACAGTAGTAGCATTCAACATTACTGTTTGCATTTTGGCCTCTTTGCCATCCACCACGACCTCTTTGGCTCCCCCTGCCTCTAGAGTTACCACGTCCTCCTCCATAGGACTGGTTTTCTTGAGTTTGCTGCATATTCTGATTTCTGCCACGGCCTCCAAATCGGCCTCCTCTACCTCTACCTCTTCCAGCATTTGAGTAGAAGACAGCTTCTTTTGAAGTTCCTCCTGAAGAAGATGCACCACCATTTCTCTGCTCCTCAGAAATTAGAAGAGCAATTAACTCCTCAAATCAGGAAATCTTTCACGAACTGAAATGGATGTCCGAAACTGTGCATAATCCTTTCCTAGACCATTCAAGGTCACAGAAACTAAATCATCATCTTCCACTGGCGACCCAATGGAAGCAAGTGCATCTGCAATCTTCTTCACCTTCATGTGGTAGTCATTGATGCTCATATTTTCTCTTTGCACATTATGCAACTCTTGCTTGAGCTGCATTTTCCTGGCTTGCGTATTTGTGCTATACATTTTTGACAAAGTATCCCATGCCTCCTTTGGCGTACTTGCATCCTGAATATGCACAATCATAGAGTCTGAAATACTGATAGACAGCCAGTACATAACTATCCTGGCTCTCTCATGCCATGCTTTGAATGCCTGCATTTGCTGTTGATTGGGAACATCAGGAAGAACTGGTTCTTCTTCATTTCCTGCAACAAATTCCCAATATCCTTTTCCCATAAGGAAATTCGTCATTCTAAACTTCCATGCCTGGAAGTTGTTCTTGTCAAGCTTTTCAGTGACAATCTATGAAAGAGAATCAGACGCCATTACAGAAAACTGCAAAAAAATTCTGTCACTGCAAAAAACACGGCTTCACCCTCACAAGGGCAAATCTGCAAAACTGGCGAAAGTGGTATTTGACCACACAGTCACTTCCTAGTGACAATTTTGCATCAACAGGCAACAGGGATGATTCTGTAACTCCCAATGTCTCTGCGCATAAGCATACGATGCAATTTCTACAGTAACTTTTCACCGACCTGTAGAACAGTGGCTGCACAGCATAAAACTGGGCCTTTTCCTGAGTGCGTGCAGAAAACTTTCGCCTCCAAAATAGGCCCCGAAATGCCCTCTTGCTTTACCGCGAAGGGCGTCTCAACCTGAGACAATGCACTCTTGCAATTTCCGACTGTGCTGCCTGCAGAGATCTGCTCCCAAAACAGAAAATGAAAGCAACACTGCTCCTCTTACCAGAACACCGCGAGCTTGGCTTGCTTTCTTGAGCTCCTTACCACGAACAAGGCTCTGATACCATGTCAAGATTGTGGGAGAGAAGGAAGGAGTCTCACTTGTAGCTTTATTGCTTGCACAATGGGGGAATACACACAGAGGTGGAGGCTGAAAACAGTATAGACATGTTGTTGAACTGCTGTTTCAACTGGATCTTTCTTGCATGTGTCATGGTTCCATAATTTTTCATCAGTATGTCCCAAGCATCCTTCGGAGTCTCACATCCAGTGATTTGAATTACCATAGCATCAGATATACATAAGGAAAACCAATGCAGCACCTTGCATGCTCTTTCATTCCATAGCCTGTAGGCTCTTTTCTGTTCATTTTGGATTGTGTGCAGGCAACTCAGGAGCAACTTCATCTCCTGTACATAAATCCCAATAACCTCTGCCAACCAGAAAGTTTTTCATTCTGAATTTCCATAATGTAAAGTTCTTATTATCCAACTTCTCTCCAACTATCTGAGTGATATTGTCAGTCCCATGTGCATTAGCCATGATGCAATAGACTGTCTATCAAGTGCCTGACTCCCTGCAGTCCAATAAGTATAACAGTTTATGACAGTTTTCTGCACTAAATTGCAGAAAAAACCAGGGTATTTCAGCCCACTGACACCCCAAAACAACCCTCAAACAAGTGATCTCAACTGTAGACATAACTGTCAATACATAAGCTATGTGTTTGCTTCAGCTTAAGCT
Organism: Lygodium microphyllum; assembly: GCF_053477565.2. Taxonomy (NCBI): domain Eukaryota; kingdom Viridiplantae; phylum Streptophyta; class Polypodiopsida; order Schizaeales; family Lygodiaceae; genus Lygodium; species Lygodium microphyllum. Next base: position 20,607,859 of record NC_141135.1, on the reverse strand, counting down.
TATGTAACCTCACTGCCAGGGTACATACATGCAGTCTGAAAACTGTAAACTGTGAGTAACCAGCAGCAATTTCAAGTCCAAAACTGAGTGTGTCAACAAATTCAGTTTCAGGTTGCAGTCAACCAGAATTCAGCATACCAAGCTCCAAGCAGCTCCAAAATGTCTTTTGACCATGTCATACATTTACTTTGTAGTGGCAAGTTCAATACATGAGCATTTGAGTAGGCATAGACAACCTGTCTTCATTGACCAATGGCATAAACCTCATGAGCTGTTTGTAATTAACCAGGACAGTGTAACTGCATTTACTTCAGCTTCAAAATTCAGTTTTCAATGATGCTCATTGCTTACTTCAATTCTCTATGCATTCAGTATATGTATAGGCCAGTTCATATAGATGATGGAACCCCCAAGATGACCTGTATTGCTTCAGTAATGCACAGTACTTGTCATTGACTGTGTATGACAGTTTTCAGCCTGTCATTGATTTTCAAATCTGAGTATTCTGTCATTGACTGTGTATGACAGTTTTCAGCCTGTCATTGATTTTCAGATCTGAGTATTCTATCATTGACTGTGTATGACAGTTTTTAGCCTGTCATTGATTTTCAGATCTGAGTATTCTGTCATTGACTGTGTATGACAGTTTTCAGCTTGTCATTGATTTTCAGATCTGAGTATTCTGAGCAAGAGATCTCAGCTCCAAGACATTTGATCCAATGTATACATGCTTTGACACATTCTTGTGCTCCAAAGATGCCTTCTGAGTGTAGTACAAGACTCCTGTGTGTCAGTAATGACTAAATGCATGCTGTCCATTCATGTTTACAGCAGTTTAGAAATGATTACAGGTCTGTGTCTGTCACTCCAGCTCATAACAGAGCTCCCACACAAGCATTTACTCCTTCCACACTTCAAATACCTTCAATAGTGAGCATACATGCTCTATGAACCTTGTCCAGGTGCCCCACTGAAGATTGACAGGTTGCTGTCCACTCAGATCAGCAGGCGCAGATTTTCAAACCGGGGGCGCAGATTTTCAGGCACAGGTTGTTGTCCACTCAGATCAGCAGGCGCAGATTTTCAGATACAGGTTGCTGTCCATTCAAATCAGCAGGAGCAGATTTTCAGATACAGGTGGCTGTCCATTCAGGAGGCAGTCCACGATTTTCAGAAGGCAGTCCACGCTGATTCCTTCCTTTGACTATGGCTTCATTTGCAAGTTTCCAGCTTCTTCCTCATTCCTTACTTCCATCTCCTTTGCACTGCAAGTTGTCATGCCCATTCTCCCACAGCCTCATGGATGAAGCTCTGATACCATGTTGAAAGAGTAGAGAGAGAGAAAGGGAAAGACTCCATATCCATGAGCCTTCAGGCTCTCAAGGTCATTCCTTCATTTCCACACACTTAATTGAAAAGCACACACACACTACAAGATAAAGTGACCTAGTGTAAATGTAGACTAGACTGACTAACTCTAGTAAGGTCACTGACTGACTACTAACCCGACTTATTTAATGTAGTCACATGTAGACAGCTGTACACACTAGCTGTCATAGATGTCGGTCATAGATGAAGACACACTGACGGTGAGCTTGATTTCTAACAAGATGCAGTTAATGTTTTCTTGCATGGAAGAAAATATGCTTGTTTGCTAAATCAATCTACGATAATCCAAATCATATCATGATTAGCTTGTGTGTTAGGAAAACCAATTATAAAATTCATTGAAATATATTTCCATGTTGGTTCAGGAAATTGGTAAAGGCATTAATAAACCATATTGCTTACCATGGTGTCACTTGACTCGTTGACAAATTAAACATTCAAAAACAAAGTTAGAAACATCAGATTCCATTTGTTGCCAATAAAATTCTTCAACTAATAGTAGAAATAATACCTTTATGGCCTTGAGATGGGGGACAATGAGTTTTTGCAACAAAAATGATCTAAATGGAATACTGACACACAATCTTTTCTCATAAAACATAAATCCATCAGAATAAGACAGAATCAATTGGAATTCAATTATTAGCAACTAATTTAATCCAATCAGCTTGAAACCTGGGGTCTTGGTCATAGCTATCTTTCATAGAGATAAGGGAATCAAAAGATATAACTGAAATATTATGGATACTTGGTCTTCTACTTAATGCATCGACAACAACATTCTCTTTTCCAAGTTGATATTGGATAAGTGGATGGAAAATTTGAATGAAAGTAGCCCATTTAATATGATGATCAGAGCTTTGTGGCTAATTAAGGAGATGTTTGATACTTTGTTGGTCAGTTTTGATCATAACTTCAAATCCCATTAGATAGTGTTTCCAGGCTTGTACTAGAGCTAACAAATCCTTATCATAGGTAGAATAATTCAGCTCAGAAGGTTTAAGTTTGCAACTAGAATAGGCTATGGGATGTGAATCTTGCAGAGCTCCTATTCATGATCCGCTAGCATTAGTGACTACTAGAAAGAATGGTCAATTAAAATCAAATAATTGCAGAACAAGTGCATGTGTCAAAGCATGTTTTGATAAATCAAAAGACTTTTGTTGATTATCAAACCAATGATATGCAACACCTTCCTTTAATAATTTCGTTAAAGGCAATGCAAGTAATGAAAAGTTTCTCATAAATTTTCTGTAAAAGATAGCAAGACCTAAGAAAGAACATAACTCATGCACATTTTTAGGGATTGAGCAATTCAAATTTGATTCTATCTTTTTAGGATCAACTTGAATACCATCAGAAGAAATAATATGACCTAAGTATTCAATATGGGTTTGGAAAATTTCACTCTTTTCAGGATTAGCATACAATTTATTCTCTTTCAATAATATGAAAACCAAAGATAAATGTTCATAATGCTCATTCTCATTTTTACTGAAAACCAATATGACATTAAAAAAAACAAATACACAATGCTGATATTTCAAAAATATTTGATTCATCATAAGACTAAATGTAGCTAGTGTATTAGTCAAACCAAAAGGCATAACAAGGAATCCATAGTGACCAAATTGAGTTCTAAATGCAGTTTTGAAAATATCATGTGTATCCAATCGTAGTTGATGATATTCAAATTTTAGATTTATCTTACTAAAAATAGTGGCTCCTTGTAGTTTATCCATGAGGTTATCTACCCTAGGGATCAAAAATCTATTCTTGACAGTGATCTTGTTTAGGGCACAATAGTCAATGCACATCCTATAGGTATTATTTTTCTTCTTCACTAATAGGACACTTGCACCAAAATGAGAACTACTAGGCCTAATAAGTCCTCAGGTTAATAGTTCTTCAACTTGGGCTTGGATTTCTTTCTGTTCAATTTGATTGTGTCTATAAGATGCTTTACATGGTGGTTGAGAACCTGGGATTAAGTCTATTTTATGATCTTTGGGTCGTGTAGGTGGTAAACCAGGGGGTAAATTAGTAGCAAAACAATCTTTAAATTGTGAAAGAAATTGTGCATGCCTAGGATGCATCTGATTTTCCTTAGCTTCAATTTCATTCACCCATAGTAAGTATGATTTTCTACCATTTCTCAATGCATGTTTAGCCTGTGCGTGACTAAGCAATGGAAAATTATCAAAGGTGTGTGTTCCATGTAATGTAATCTGTTTTCCGTTAGAATGAATTTTCATTAATTTTGTGAAATAATCTATATCGGGATTATATTTGTAACGCCAAGGCATTCCTAAAATAATGTCACTAGCTTGCAATGGCACAATCAAGAAATTTCTACGCTTAACATAATCACCAATTTTAATTTCTAAATCATGAAATTCTTGTGTACCATTATATCTAGTGCCTAAGAATGCATGTTTTATGCGATAATGAGTTGGAACGGTATATAAGTTTAATTATTTTATCAGCTTTGTAGAAATAAAATCATGTGTGCTCCCATCATCATGTAAAACAATCTTTTTGTGACCATGCATAAGACATTTCATCATTAATAATGAATGAGGGTTTGGCATATCTAGTAAAATATATGAAGTAGTACCGATATCATCATCATCTTCTGTGAAATCTGGCATTTCTTCATCATCTTCATCTTCAATCGCTCCCAAGTAGTTGATTTGAACTCTTGGCTTCTTAGATTGACAATTTACTACTAAGTGTCCAGGTTGATGGCACTTGTGGCAAACTAGAGACTTTGCTTTGGAAATGTTATTGGTAATGGTTGGAAGTTTGGATATGTTGGGATTTGGCTGGAGAGAAGGCTTAGGATTTGAATTTGTGTTTGATGGTAAAGTAGGGGGTCATGTCCAGGATTTACGGAAAGAAGAAGAAACAAAGTGATTTTGATTGAATCTTCAAAATTTAGAATTGAATTGCTTTGTACTAAAGTTACCATTAATTGAAAATTGTTGTGGTCACTTTTCTCGTCCATGAATTTTGTCTTCAGTATCATGGGATTAAAAAATTGCATATTTCAATGTTTTTGGCTTGAACATGTTTACTTCCACATAGAAGTGACCAAGCAAACTGGACATATACTTGCACTTGTGGATCCCTTTAGGAACATCTTCAAGCATTCAAAGTTGCAGTAAGGCATTCTAGAAATGCTCAGTGTATTGCGGTATAGGTTTACGATCTCTTTGTTGCAGAAGATCCCATTGTTCAATTGCTTTTTCATGGAATTGAGATGGATGAAAATTCTATAGAAATTTCTTTTGAAAGTCTCCCAAGTAGTAAGACAATCAATACTCTTGCGGACAACAGTCCACCATAACGATGCTCTGTCCACTAAATGGTTAGTGACACATTTGAGTTTATCTTTTTCGGCATACTACTCTTCATGGAAATAATCATCAAACAGACTGATAAAAGCGAGAACAATTTTTCCATTACATTGCCCATTAAAAGTATGAAATTTGATTTTTTAAAACTTATATTGGCTTCTTTCCTGAGAGATTGTGCTTTGAGTGTCGCATTGATCGTACATCATATAACATCTTCCAGTTGCAGTCCATCTTGATCGACAGTGGATCGTTGAAGAGTAGCCACTTAAGCTTAAAAATTTTGATGTGCTCTTCATTCCTCTTGAAGTTGCATCATGATTAGGTCCAATTTTTGCTCCATCATTGGTTCCGATGAATCACCTTCATCCATAAAATCTTCTGTGTTTTGATCGGTCATCCTGCAAAATCTCAAAAAACCTCGCACACTCAAAATCTTGTTAGAGGGATGAGTGCAGCTCAAGTTTGGGTTTACAAGGCTTGCTTTTTTTAAAAAAATATGGCTTTTTGTGATCTTACTTCTTTTACGGTTCTTCTCTTCTCTTTTGCTCTTCTCTTCCCTTCTCTTTTCTCGCGCGTGCATGGCTATGGTGGATGGAAGTCAATGGAGGAGGCTTGAGCATGCTTGAGCTAGCATCTAGGATTGTGGAGCTACCGATGTGTGCAAGGGAGGAGGCAACTCATTTTGGCTTCATGGTAAGCTCACTACACTCATAGGTTCGAAGGCACATCGGCTAGGTGAGAGATAGCCATTAGAGCTTGCTTGAAACACTTGAAACAATAAGCCATTCGTGGGTCTTGACAATTGAGTGTGAGCTCCCTCTACATTTCGGTTCCATTACTAGGACCAATGGATTCAAGATTGAGCACTTACGCGCCTCATATCGAGCATCGAAGTAAGAGATTCATCCCCAAAATGGAGCTTGAGATAGGTAAAAAGTTTGGGTTTTTTATCTTTGATATAGTAAGTATTTTGGTTATTTTGGTTGTTTGATATTGGAAAAGAAGGGGAAATCATTTTAGTTATTTAATTTCAATTCTTGTTGCATTTACCATAGGATATGATTAAAAAATCAGATTGGAAAAGCGTAGGGTTTGCTAGTGTAAAACCAAGCAAAACATGGCATAAATCATTGTAAACGGGAAAAAAAAAGTGTTTAAAATGATTAATGTCTGCAAGTGAGTGATTGGGGGATATCAATTCCTTACCTAGGAAGAGGTTTAAGGGCAAGGAGACCATAAAAGAGCTCATTTTTCACCCAAGCATTGAGAGAGAGAGAGAGAGAGAGAGCTTCCATTGTTGATTCAATTTGATCTTGCCATCAGGGAGTTCCTCACATGCATCACATATATTAAACCCTTTCTCCTATATCCTTGTTGTGAATCTAGACATTTGTGTACCTTGTGATTGCTTGGATCACTAGATTTAACGAAATCATTCTCGGTGCTACCATCCTCGCATGCGACTCGGCCCGTCTGAGTGGCTTGGTTTCCAACCGAGTCCGAGAATTAGCCCTCGGACCTCTTGCATTTGGCCAATTCGGCCTGTCCGAACGGAAAAATTGGCCAACACCTTTAAATTCGGCCCTTGGTAGTCGCACCTCGGCCTACGTCTGAATATACCATTCGGCCATGTTTTGGATTCAGCCCTTGATCAACTTGATTCAACCCAAACCACTCAGCCGTCCGAACAATCGACTCGGCCCACTAACTTGACTCGGCCCTCATGTCCATTCGACCATTCGAGTCACAAATTCGGCCACTGCTCCCATTCGGCCCTCAGCACGTCTAAGTCCACCACTCATTCCTTGCAATTTAGACGAGTTGGGTGAGCCAAATTTTTGTAAATTTTTTGGAAAATTGCACTAGAACCATCAGCTAGATTTCAACTGCGCAAATCTTTGTGAGCCATCCCGATGCCCAGAACTCAATTTTGGCGCAAGGAATATGCAAACTCACAAGACAGAGCCGCTTAGTGTAGCTTGAGTAGGTTGTTGAGAGAGTCAGTGCCTTAATGGCAGCAACCAGTGGAGTCATAAACCCCGAAACGAACCTAAAACGAGTAAGATGATGCAGTAAGGAACCCTAAAAGATAATGTAGTAAGGAGCCCTAAAACCTATCAAGATGACTAGAAATTGATCGAACAAGCCTATCAGGAAACGAGAGTGCATAAGCCACTTAGACACTTATTCTTCGCACTCATCTTTATTTCTAGCACTTAAAGTACACCAAAGAACAATCGAAATCCTAATTGAGTACAAGTGCATGGAAAAGAACACACACATACACACATGCTGAGTGGAGATAATTCGAGGATTGTATGCAATAATTAAGGAACTCACTCAGATAAAAGAACTAGAAGGAACCCGCCTATAAGAGAAGATCTCAAGACATAGATTGGCAATCAGAGCCCAGCCTAGGACCAAGTGAACAGTGGACAGAGACGTGGATCTACGCAACTTGCTTAACCTTATCGACAGCTTGGTGGAGCATGAGAACACAACCATGTCACAAGAGAATTTAGATCGTAGGAAGAATGAGGAACTCGACTTAGAAGTTTTCCCAGAAGTGATCTAGCAGTTGGTGAACAACTATGATTCTCACACTCAGTATGAGCACTGCAATAGAATGGTAGAAGCCATCCTAGTTGAGCTAGAGGAGGAAAGGAAGCTAGCCCACAAAGCACTGCAAGGCATAATGGAGTACAACTGAGACCAGGAGAATAGGATCTTGAGGCAGAACACAGAGATGCGAGAGATACAGCTAGTGCTGAACCTAGCAGGTAGGAATCGAACATGAGAGAGCGCTAGAAGGAGACTTGACATTGAGTGAGCTTATCATGAAGTAATTGCTAAACAACACAACAGTAGAGCAGAGCGCTACAATGTTAGCAACGTCACTATTAGCAGGGTCAGGGATAAACCAAGCCTCCAAGTGCCAGCCTAAGATACCAGTTGTCGCTAAGCAGCTCAATAAGTACTAGCCCCACGACGATCCATACAGCTTTATAGAGTAGTTCAAGCAGGTCTGCAAGGCTAACGGTCTCACCAACTTGACTCAGTGTTCTCAAGCATTTGAGCTTTGCTTAGGCGACAAGGGTAGGACTTGGTGCACGAGTTTAGATGTGGCAGAGTGAGTGAACTTCAATGGCCTTAGAAACCTCTTCATTAAGAGATTTTTCGAGCCCGGATACTTTGACAACTTGCTAGTATGACTTACGAATGTCAAGCAGAAAGAAAAAGAGGACGTCCGCGACTATGTGACCCACATGAGTAGTCTCTTCAAGAGAATCCTGATGGGGCGAATGACCCCAACTGAAAGAGCAGTGTCAACGCTATTCATCAGTGGAATACAAAATGAGGAGCTTTATAAAGCCTTGGCAGGCAACTCAAGCTTGCAACGAGATGCGCTAGCTAGTGTGTTTGAAGAAGCCATTTGAGTAGACGACCAATTGAAGAAGAGGAGCTCCAGGAACTCTAACCAAGAAGAGAACAAATCTAGAATTTTGGAGAGAGCTTTAGCATCCAGTGAGCAATTAGACACAAGTACACAAGATAAGGGAAAGGCCACGGACACCAACTAGAAATTGGCTAACATGAAAATGGAAATAACCAAGATGCAGGAGATGCTGAGATGACCAATGTACCCACACGTTCAATGTGTGTACTATGGTAGAAACCACTTACCAGCTGAGTGTCAAGACCCTAGGTCACGACCTTGACCTAATTGCAGTAGGTTTGGTCACGACATTGTGCATTGTAGATTTCCTAGAAGACTTTCATACTCATAATCATACAGTTTGCCTTACCTAGCAAATAGGCCGCAAAAATTCTTTGGAAGGGGAGTCCCATTGGCCCTTCTTGTGCCAAACGAGGTTAAGTCAATTGTTCCTAGATGAACACAAATTCTACTAGAATACATAGATCACCTGGTCCCTATATGACCCATCCACCGAGCGATGCTCCAATCCACTATGTAGAAGAGCCAACTGGGGAAGAGACTTACATATACCCTTATGTCTCGCACGACAATGAGGGCAACACAATCCTTATGGACTATCGACTAGTACCAGTGATGACATTAGGTAGGGGATGAGGTAGAGACCTAGGAGGGAAAATCCAAGAACCAATCATGTGTTGGATTTGCGGTCACCCAGGACGCGTCTCATCACGTTGTCCTGAAAGGGAGCAACAAAATAGAGACAAGGCTGACCTAAGGTGCCCTGAGTGTGGAATCACTCATCTCTTCATTGACTTTCCAAAGCGATAACCATCCTCGAGTTTGGCTAATATGCCATCCACCCCATTGGGGCTATTCGATGTCAAGAATCACGATGGGGAGGCTACACCTATCCCATTATGTGTCATGACTTGTGCACAAACGAAGTAGACCGGCATATCACTGCCAAGTCTTAACAATCTTGACGGAGCCTCAATAGGAAAGAAGATCCATAGGCGAAGGGAGAAGAGGTCCAAATCTAAAGTCACGCTCAAAGTTGAGAGTGCCGCAATGCTACCTGCTAGAAAGAAAGTCAGTGACGCTGAGGTAGAGACATCAGTACCAAAGATAGCTGAAAAGAGAAGTGCTAAGGTCACCTGAACCGCCAACTAAAGGCCATCAAGAAGGTGAAGGAGTGGATAAAGGAGGCCTAAGAATACTTGAAAGATGCTAAGCCCATCTTAGAGGATGAGATTGGACCAAAAAATGAGTCACTGCCATTGGCCCCCAAGAAAATCCGGAATAGGAGAAAGATGAGCAGCCAACGACCTCTCACCACTCTATTACCACCCGTGTGACGTTAAGCCTAGGAGATCTGCTTAGGCAGCATCTGACCGTATGGCAAGACTTGAAGCAGTGGGTTGAAGGATCATGAGAGCAAGGTGCTGCAGACCTAAAAGAACATGATGCAGAGACATAGATACCGAGTTTGACGTTGTACTTCGTGCCCAAGTCTTTGCAAGTTAATACTTTTTAGGAAGGCACTGAGATGCATGCAGTCTTATCGGTCTTAGCCTTAGGTGACACAACAAGGAAAGGGATTATAGACATAGGGGCAGGAGTTAATGTTGAGCCATGTAGTGCTCCAGATTTGGGGCAACCCACTGGTCAAGACTACTAGGTTCAATGCCACATTAGCTAATGGAGTGAAAGTGAAGCCATTCGCGGTGCTAAAAATTTGGCCAATGAAAATCGCAGGAGTCCAATTCTCAATTGACTTTATAGTCAAGAAGGGAGCAGACTACAATATCCTATTGGGCTGACCCTAGATGCGCAATACTAGAGTGATCAAAGATTGGGGGAATGGTCTCATCTTCCTAGGCAATAGATCAGAAGCCGTAAGGGTAGAAATGGACTCCTGGAAGACTACACCAGTTGAACTTGACACCATTTCCACGATGCTTAAGGGTGATGCTCATATTAAGAAATCCTACAAGCCCCTGACTAAGTATATCCCATGTCTTGAGGAAGACGAGTGAAATTGGATGCGTTTCCTTGCTACCATCGATCTATCATTCTCAAACAATGAGGCATTTGAACAGGCCATTAAAATGATTGGCAAGCCCAAGGGTACACCCTCGATTCCGGTCTACATGATGGCACGAAATCTTTGCAAAAGACCCAACCCTATCACTTTCAAAGTGCCAAACAACAAGAGGGAACTTCAGGAGATTTTAGAGTATTTGATTGGCAAGCTGGCTAGGAATCCAACAGCAAATTTCAAGCCACTCCAAGATCTCTTAGATGAACCAAGGTGGCAATGGACCAGGATGCATGACCTAAACCTCATGTACAATTGGGCCCTAGTCCCCGATCAAAGACATGAGACATACCAAGATCTAGGAGAGGATGAGTGGTCAGATGAAAATGCTTCCGATGATGAATATGAAGACTACCACTCCTTTAGTGATGAGAGTGAGGGTGAGATAGATAGGATAGAATACGACACTAAAGGATGAGAGATAGAACAGATACGAGTAGACTCTAAGCCACAGAGGAAGAATGCCTTTAGGATAGAGCGAGGGGTCATGCACGTGGATTGTGATCACACTTGGTTGGAACATATAGGAGCCATAGAATTTGAACAAGCCGGCCTAACCCAACCACATACCACGCCAATACTTAGAACAGAGTGACCCTTTGAGCTGCGACCGCCGGGAGAAACTACCTCTTCTACCAAAGACAGGGAGTTTGATTATGAGTCGAAAGTGAGTTTGGAGAGCAACTCAGAAATACCTAGGCCTCCCAAGACCAGAGGTACCAAGGGGGACCTACCCATCCATGTTAGGTTCAAATGGTTAAAGGAAGAAAAGGAAAAACACCTTAAGAACGCAAGAGCAGATGAACAATAAAAACTACAGGACCTCCCTAAGAGATTTACGAAGTTCAAGAAGGGTGATAGGGTAGTGATCCTACTGGGTGCCAAACCTCAAGGGCAAACAAGTGAACCCATCGAGGGACCTACCACTGGACCTCCCTAAGAGATTTACAAAGCTCAAGAAGGGTGATAGGATATTGATCCTATTGGGTGCCAAACGTCAAGGGCAAGCAAGTGAACCCATTGAGGGACCTGCCAAAGTCAAGGAGGTGAACCTAGCCCAAGAAGGGGAGACACCCCGACCTATCTTTATTGCCAAAGACTTGACGAAGAAAGATGACACAATTCTTGTTTCTCTCTTGCAAGAGTATATAGATGTATTCTCTAGCTTGAGGGGGTAGATCCAAGTATAGTGACTCATAATGTACCTATGACACCAGATTCAACGTCGGTCAATCAGTGATCATACCCTATGACTCCAAAACATGATCATGCAGTCAATGAAGAGATTAATAAGCTGATGAGAGTGGGATTCATCTATGAAATTGAGCACATAGACTGGGTGTCACCCATAGTCATTGTAATGAAGAAAAATGGAAAGATTAAAGTATGTGTCAATTACAAGAAGGTGAATGTTACCACTAAGAGGGAAAAATACCCATTGTCGTACACCAAGCACATGCTCGAGAGAGTGGCGGGAAAAGAGAACTACAATTTTCTAGATGGCTTCTCTAGATATAATCAGCTACAGGGGCATCCTGATGATCAGCATAAGACTGCATTCGCCACTAAGTGGGGGGCCTTTGCCTACATAGTCATGCCCTTTCTATTGACTAATGCTCCAACCACCTTTCAACGCCTTATGTGCACTATATTTAAATACATGCTTAGGAAAGAGTTAGAAGTCTTTGTAGATGACCTGTGTGTTCACTCGAGCTAGAAAGAACACTTAAACTCCGAGCATTCTTTGAACAGTATTACCTATATCATCTCTCTCTAAATCCCTTAAAGTGCCAGTTCTAGGTAAAGCACAGATGCATCCTAGGGCACATGGTGTCGAAGAATGGCATTGCCACAGAATTTTTGAAAGTCAGGGTCATTTTGATCTTCCACCCCCAACTAACTATGAGGGATTTCAATGCTTCTTAGATCATATAGGGTATTATTAGCGATTCGTGCTGAATTATGCATTGATTACTAGATCTATGTACAAATTGTTGATTATATTCGAATGAATTGAAGAATACCAACGCGCATATGAGGAATTGAAAAAGGCTCTGACCACATCACTGATTCTACAAGATCTAGATTGGACCATTACCTTCCAGGTGCATATTGATGCTTCGAAACTTGTTGTGGGGGAAATGTTGTACCAACCTGGTGAACACAATCTTGACTATCCATTGAACTCTGCTAGCCGACAACTCACTAAGACCGAGATGAACTACTCGATGATAGAAAGAGAAGGTCTGGTCATGGTACTTGCCATGAAAATTTTTGGCATTATTTATTAGCCACACCTTTCACTTTCCTTGTGGACCATCAATCCTTGCTATATTTAGTAAACAAACCTTGTGCTATAGGACACATAGCTCGATGGCTCCTTTTGCTTTTAGAATTCAACTTCTCTGTGGTTGTATGAAAAGGAAAGCAACACTACATGGCCAACCACATGTCATGCATCCTGAAGGGAGAGACCCCTAGACAAGGTATTGTTGATGAGTTGCCAAATGCACACCTGTTTTGCGTATCCAATGAGAGAGATTTATTTTGAGCCGAGTTGACGCCATATTGAGCAAATAACATAGTCCAAGTGCTTGAGCATGGACTACATGAATGATTGATAGAGAAAGCCCAACTTAGGTGACTTATCCTCATGATCCAACCCTATGAGTTGATAGCATGATAGTTATATAGACTAGAGCAAGACGGATTGTTATGTAGATGCGTATGCAAGCATGAGATGCATGATGTGCTCTTAGAGGCACACATCAAAATTACTAAAGGACACTTTAGCAGACATATGACAACCCGCAAGGTGCTATAGTCTCAACTGTGGTGGCCCACGCTTTTTCGCAATGCAGCATGATTTGTTAAGCACTGTGACCAGTGTTAGTAGACAAAGGTCTCGATTTGCAAGGATCAGATGGAGCGAACCCCAATAATTGCACGACAACCCTTCGAAAAATGGGAAATTGATTTCATAGGACCCATTAGTCCTATTGCACAATACTCCTAAGCCAAGTACATCATTGTACCACTGACTATCTAACGAAATGGGCAAAAGCAAGAGCTACGAGAAAGAATGACGCTAGAATGACTACGAAGTTCCTTTGGGAGTAGGTAATTTCATGATTCGACTGCCCCACCAAATTGGTTGGGACCAAGGAATGCACTTCATTAATGAAGTGATTGCACATCTTCTATCAACCTTTCTAATTATCCATAAAAAAATCCTCGCCATACTACCCTCACGCAAACAACCAGGTGGAATCCACAAATAAAATTCTAGTAAACGTCCTAACCAAGGTAGTCTTTCCTTCGCACAGTGACTGGGATAACAAGTTGATGGTAGTCTTGTGGGCTTATCGCATAGCCTATAAAACGATTGTAAACTAGATGCCTTTTAGGTTAACCTATCAAATTGAAGCCATTCTACATATAGAGTTCTTCATTTCTAGCCTGAGGATCGCACTTCATGAACAATGGAAAGGGAAGGAGGCATGAACAGAATGTCTAGTTGAACTCAAATGCCTCTTGGAAACTCAACTTCTAGCTACCCATGCACTCATATGTGAGAAATCATGACGCAAAAGCTGGTTTGACAAGCATGTCAAGAAGCGTGACTTTGAATAGGGAGATTTAGTGCTCTTGTACTCTGTTAAGGGGCATAAACAAAAATGAAGTCTAAAGGTCTAAGGCCTTTCAAGGTTCGTGCCATCAGTCGAACAAGTATTGTTAAACTTGAGACTTTGGAAGGTGAGGGCATAGGCTTCTTCAATGGAAATCACATCAAGAAGTACTACCATCCCACGCATCCTTTGCATGAACCACCAATGTTAGAACCCCCTATCAAGGTACGAGTAGCCACAATCACGGAGATTTACGATGAAGATGAGAAAGCTGTAGAACCTGCTTACCTCCGCATCACAATCACTACCAAGCAGACATGCACTTTCAATGCCTTGATCAATGAGGGAGCATACTTCAATGTCTTAACCCACGATCATTGGAACCACATTGGCAAACCACAATTATAGCCCACTAACGCCAAACTAAGCCCATACGGGGGCCGATCATATGCACTCCTAGGGAAGTGCAGGGTCACAGTTTCTATTGATTCTGAGAGAATACCAATGATCTTTTATGTGTTGCCAAATACTAAAGATATAGGCACGATGTCACTACTAGATAGAACCTTTAAAAGGCAAGCTCACTGCAATATCAATTATGAGTGGTAGCGTATCCACCTAGCCATTGGCAATGTTCGCATAGTAGCAGCCTTTAGCAAGGGCTGCAAATCTCTTATGAGATCTGTAAAGCCACCGATAGAAACACCTATAACCAAGTCTAAGGAGGGGGTTGTGACTTGTTACAACTCGCCAAGCCTCTACGCCAACAACCCGCTAAGGCCAAAGCCAATGCCCGTGAACTCCAGTTCAGATGGGTACCTAAACATCATAGCCTACCACCGAGGAGAGATCGGCCACGCCTTTTCAAGGATAAGAAAGTAACCTCAAAACCTACGAGGCCAAGACAAAGCTATAGACAATGATGTACATTCAAGCCGCAATGGGTTCCTAAGACCCTATTGCAAGCGTAAGGCTATTATGAGGGTAATTCCAGGATATGGACCCCTAAGGCTAAAATAGCCAAAGGCACCAATCAAACGCCACCCTCACGCTTAACCGTCATCAGTCATACAATGTGTCAAGGCATAAAGCCGCATAAGCCTCAAGACACCAAGCCCATTGGCTCACAACTGATTATACCCATGAAGACCAACCAAGTCTATCAACCCAAATCTTAGCTTGCTACTCCCAAACCAATACCATGTAACTCTACCAAGACTCACAAAGCCGCATCCACAAGTAGCAGAGCCCCATTAGTAGTCCAGTCCCAGCCTATTGTACAAGGGACCCAACCATGATCTCAAGAACAAGACTCTCTAATTTTGTCAAACCCCAACCACCCACACGCCTTAGACCCTCCTATGAGCAGAAATCATTCTTGACACTGGCCATAAAT
Source organism: Lygodium microphyllum (assembly GCF_053477565.2). Classification (NCBI taxonomy): domain Eukaryota; kingdom Viridiplantae; phylum Streptophyta; class Polypodiopsida; order Schizaeales; family Lygodiaceae; genus Lygodium; species Lygodium microphyllum. The sequence goes on along the minus strand of NC_141135.1, from coordinate 20,592,549 downwards.
CTAGCGAAAGACACAGGGGATGACGTGAGTGATTGCCTTAGTAGACGCTTAGATGCCACATTCATGTCACTGGCTCTAAGCTATGACCACTTGGACTTAGACAACTTGCAAGAGCCCCTAGCGATCGAAGTTTGTATGATGCCTTGTTTATGGGACACATTCAAATTTTCATTCGTCAAAGCACCCACTAAATTGCAGAGTTTCTCAGCACTGAGATATCTAGAGAGCAAGCCATAAAAAAACATCTCATTACATCATACGATAAGTGAGCTATTTCTGCTATCACTGATAAGGAAATCGAGGAGTTAAAATAGCTTGCTAAAATCGAATCCCCATTCTTACAGAATTGGTATGCTCTTCGATTGCAATGGGAACTCAAAGGATGCCAAATAATGACCAACTCTGAGCAGCAACACGCAATCAAGACATTAGAGTATGACCCAACTTATGTAACTCCAACTTTGTATAGGGTGTTAACAACTATTTGGGGGCCGACCCATGGAAGAGCACATCAAAGGACACCCTTACCTTGATCGCCTTCCTGACCGAGAAAGAATTGCATATTGCTAGCCGTATCGACTCCGACGGCTTCCTAACAGATGTCCTTACTTACATCACACATGTAGGCAGTCGACCCTTCGATCTGGACCGTGAAGCTCAGTTGGAGTACAATCCACACTTCTATGCTAGGCTCATGTGAAAGTAAACACTTGACCCGTATGCTGAATGCCCTTGGCCCGCTAGCCTTCAATCCTAGGAAGGATTCTTCTCAAATCTAGAAGGGGAGGGGGGGTAAGGTAAGTCAAATCAAAACCAATCAAAAGGTGAGTCAAATCAGAACCAATCAAAATCAAGCAAACACATAAATACATAAGAAAAAACACACCACTGTGAAAACCTCAATCAACAAAAACACAATGCTCTGAAAACCTCAGTCTACACTTAAATGCGGAAAGGAAAGAAACATGTTAACTTGCAATTGAGGAAGAATATCGCAAAAAATTTGAAATAAAGGATGGAAAGTCTGAAAGGAAGTTTATGTTGGAGCTTAAATTTTTTCATTCAACAAACATGAAGTCTTTCTTTTCAGCAAATAACTATTTTGAAAGCACTAATGGGAATGATGGTTCATGACATGAATGAAAGATGTCGCATCAAGATCTTGCTCATCGACTCCCTTTCACAGAGGAGGAGATGACATAATATGACATTAGCTTAGAAAACCGTACTTATAATCAGCTGAAATTTCGCAGTATCCACAACTTCAAGAAGGTGGTAGCCAAGGAGGAGGCTGCAAGGAGAGTGGTGGAACACTGTAACCTCTCAAAGTACCTAGAGAAGTTTTCACAAGAGCCTGATCACACAAAGTGTATGGAATTTCTAAGAACGTACAACCCTAATCAAGAATGCAAAATAGTGACTATGGGAAGAGGGGAGAATGCTAAACAAGTGTAGGTGCCATTAAACCAAGCTTTGGTGGAGAAGGCACTGGGGTTGGAACCTAAGGTGGAGAAGAAACATAAGAGAGATGTGTATGCTATGCTAAAGATGAAGAGGGAGGATGTTTTGACAAACGACGGCATCAGCATATAGGATATTCCCGATGATGAGGCCTGCATGTAGGAAAAATTGGTGCACTCACTCTTCTCTAGCCAGCGCTATAGAATATGCCCGATGATGAGGCTTGCATGTAGGAAAAATTGGTGCACTCACTCTTCTCTAGCCAGCGCTATAACTCCCTCATTCACCAAATCAATGTGCCTGTGCTGGAGAATTTGGCAGCCCACACCTTGGATGAGGTAGACAGGAATGGCTACATGCGCAAGATTATAGACCAAGCAGCCAAAGCACTAGCCCTGGGTAGTAGCAGACAGGCAAGTAGAGAGTTCCTAACCTCTAAAAGTACCGAGAGGAAGAGACCTTCCTTAAAATCCTCTTTCATCGAATATGGAATTGTACTGACAACCATCATCTAGGAGGCTATAAAATAAGCTCGAAAAGGAGAAGAAGGAGTTGATGAGACTCCAGATAGGTTGCTGATCCACCAAGAGGAAGAGCCATCGAGAGCACGACATGATAGAAAGTGAGACAACGAAGGAAGATCAGGAGGATCAATCCAAAAGGAAAAAAGCAAAGAAGCCTACTAAAAATACAGCTCAGAAGAAGAAATAGGATGAGGGCAGGAAGAAGGAAAAAGAAGATCTAGAGAGAGCCAAAAGGAAATACTTAAGAGAGGCTGAAGAGAGGGAGAAGAAGAAGAACTAGAGAGAGCCAAAAGGAAATCCCTAAGAGAGGCTGAAGAGAGAGAAGAAGAAAAAGTAAGAGGTAGAGGAGTTGAAAGAGGAAGCCAGAAAAGCTAAGAAGGAGTAGGGAAAAGAGATTGAAGAGAGAAAGAAGAAAGAGAAGGAAGAAGCTGAAAAGCTAGCCGAAGAATTGGGGTAAACAAAGGAAGAGAGAGAGAAGAGTTGCGGAAAAGGAGGCAGAGTTTATGAGAAAGGAGGAAGAAGACATGGCGAAAGCAATTCGCTGGTCCATAGAACAACAAAGGTGACTCAATGACCTAGGGGCCTTAAGTCTGCCTAGGGATGAGAGACCTGGCTCAAGCACTCATGTACTCGAAGTCATACCACATGTTGTCATCGAAGGTAAGGGCAAGGCTCCCAATCCATCCCATTTCGCTCCTCTTGGTGGCCAACCAGCGAGGCAACCACTCCCACGCCAAGCATCCCTACCAATGTTGATGTAAACAAATTTGTGGCATGGATGCAATACTTCATTAATAAGGAACTGGCCCAAGGAAAGAGTGTGGAGATGTTTCTGGGCAAAAAAGACCGGCCACAGGTGTCGAGTCTAGGCAGGATCCAAAACGCCAAAAGGTGGAAGCTTCTACCACTCCAATCCCTACTACTATGACGCCACTGGCAAACCATGATGAATATGTTGTTGAATTGCTCTCTCAGCTAGAGAAGGAAAAGGAGGAAAGAAAGATAGCAGTGGTAGCTGAGTTGGAAGCAGAAAAGGAGTTGGCAGCAACCTTCCAGCTTGAAAAGATGAGGCAAATAGCTATACAACAAAAGGAGATATTTGACCTAAAATAGGAACTAAAGACCAAATATGACAAGGAGGAAAGCTGGAGAAAATAGCTCGAAGATGAAAATCAAGAGCTAGTGAAAATGCAAGAGAGTATAAATTGTTAATTGTACAATATGAGGATTTGGCAGCAAAAATAGATCAGATCATACGAGGCAGGGAAGAGTTTTCCACAAGGAAAGAAGAAAGGAAGCAAGAAGAGGAGCAACACCATAGAGAGATGGAAGCCATGATCGAAAAGTTGAGCCATGAAAGAAAAGAGCAAGTGAGAATGAGTAGGGAATTGGAAGACAAGAAGCAGAGACTCTTGGCCCTTGTACAAAGATAAGGAGAAAGTATGGAGGAGATGAAAAAGAGAGCCAAAGAGTGGGCAAGCCAAAATGAACAAAGAGTGAAGACCTTGGCGCATCGCCTGGCTCTCGTAGAAAAAGTCCTAGCAAAAAGCAGAGCAGAGGCAGCCCAAGTGGGCTTCAACACTCAACAACGAGATTTCCTGAATACTTTGATGGATGCCACTCATATGGAGGAAGGGGAGTCCCTTGAGGTGGTAAAGAAGAGGATGAGCATAGCACGCGGAGCTCTGCAAGTAGGGCTATACATGCTGCCATAAACCATTGTAGTTGGATTGAGCCTTGATGAACAACGCAAGTACGTGTTGTTGGCCAGCCAAACCCCCCAGGAGATTGATGCACTGGGTTTTGTAGAGGAGGTATATCAAAAGGATCGCCAAAGGAGTGAAGCTGAACTCAAAATTGACATGGGCAGATTCAAAGAAGAAGCGATCCCACAACCCCCTTCACCCCACCCTGAAGAACAACAACAGTCAACAGACACATCCTCGAAAAGAAAAACCACCTTGAGGGAAAGGAGAAAGAAAATGATAGAAGAAGCCAAACAGAGATTGAGGGCCAAGCCTATTGCACAGTCTTCCACACCTCTTCCACCATGCCCGAGTGACCTATCGGCCAGCGTCCATGCAAAACTCGTAGTTTGGGAGAGACAAGAAAAAGAGAAGCAGCCCTTTAACTTCAGCTTCCTCCTCCCCAACAGCCTGTGTAGAGTCCTTTGCCTTAAAGTAGTGGAAGAGGTGATCGGTGTTGGAAGCCGGCTAGGCCAACAATGGCTAGAAGAAATAGAGAAAAATCCCACCCTCTGGGGCACTAAGGATGCAGAGTATTAGCAAAATAAGGTTTTTGAAGTGCCTCGGTTTGTGCTCGAATACAAGTGTCAACCACTGTGGTGGAGACGCATTTGCAAAAACCATGTGTTCTCCTGGATGGCTTTTTGTAATACCCTCCCCTTTGAGAGAAACAACCCACCTTCATGGCGTATCCTCGTAGGATAGACATAGATTTTGATACAAACATCCATGGTTTCCACGACCTCCCTATCATATATAACCTCGAATTACTATCTTAGCACAAGCCCTAACTTTCACCTTAGGCAATTAGAGTTGGATTTTAGGACCTGATTTGGACCCATTCTTGAAGCATTGAAGCTCATTTTGGAGCTGGAAAGTGCCCAAGAGGTGTTAAACAGCCAATTTTCATGAAAAATCAAACGGTGTTGGATGGCCGAGCTAGAGTTTTCCTAGATGCATTTTGACATCAGGAATCCAACACAGGTCTCGATTTGTCAATCGGAGGTCGTTTGACCCTCCATTTAATCCCCACAAGGTTCAGCATTATAAAGCAGCTACCGGATCGAGAAGCCGTAAAGTGTGTGGGAGAGGCTAGGTTGATGGAGTTCGACGCCATGAAGCCGCTTGTCCAATTGGATTACAAATCGGAGTTCGTTTGGGCCTTCAAATTTGAAAAATCCACTTGCGGGACAGTGTGAACACAAAAAGATGAACCGTTTATTTTAATGTTTTAAACCTTAGGCTTAATAAAAGCCTTAAAACTAATGCAAAAGTTGTCAAACAGAGGGAGGCATCAATGCGTTTTTTGCTCGTTGCCTCTCTGATTCAATCTTGTTTGGAGAGAGATGGAGGTTCTCAATCATGGCAGGGAAAGGAACAAGATGGCTACAAGCTTGCCCGTTTGAATGGAGGATTTAAAAATCTCATTTCTTAGTATTTCTCTCTCCTCCCTCTCTCTCCTACAAGGGGCAGTTCCTGCGTGTGAAGAAGAATGAAGCCTGGTTGATAAATGCTCGTTCGGCGTGGTACCGAATTGCTTCTAAATCAAAGGTGGGCTGAAGATGGTAGTGTGGAGGTGGGTTGAGCATCAAATGGGCCTTGATTTGCAAACCCACAACCAGTTTCAAAACCCGAATTAATAAGAAATACACGGTAATGACATTTTTACAAAGAAAATGGCCCTTTTTTCACATTTGATAAGGTTAGCAATGTTCATATGGGCTGAAAATTTATGGACATATTGTTTGTTGTTGGTTTAAGTCTTTCATAATAAAAAAATTAAAAAATATACACTTAAAGTGTGGGAAATAAAAAACCCCGAAAAGCATGGTTTTTAGAGTAAAATAGGGTTTTTGGGCTTAAAATTGAAAAATTATAAAACAAAACACCAATAAAATATACATGTTTGATGTTTAAAGACTCAAGAGCCATAGCACTAAAATATTGCTAGTTTTCTTCCATTTTTATTGATAATAAATAAGAAAAAAATTAGGAAAAATGCTTTTTAAAAGGAAAAAAAATAGGGAACCGACTAGGAAAATTATGGAAAATTATGGATGTGTTTGTGAATGTATAATGAGAATAAATAATGAGGGTTTGCCTTAGGTTATCCCCATTTTTATATTTTTGTGAGTATTTACTACTTATTTGGTGCGAAATACACATAAAATCACCCCTTTTCCTAGCAACGAAGCAAAATTCTAAACGGTAGGGGAAGGAGGGAAGTTTGAGCATTGAAATATAATATAAAACCTGATGCATTTGTGGCATTATTCATATAGGATGATGTTAAGTTAAATAAAGGAAAGTACAGCAGGAGTGTAAGGCTCAGTTCGGTGTCTTCTCTCATCTCAGTAATTATGCGTTGGTGTATGGAAACATGAAAAGAATGGATTTGCACAATGCAAGAGACAGTTTTTCAATTGTTTGAGCACTTAAGCATATACACATTTGCATAAAGAATCGTTAAATGGTATCAATGACAAGCTCCTGGATGCATAGCACTTGGTTTCTCTAGGACTTGACCCACATAGAGGGAGTGAGCAACCTGGATGTAGGTCTAGAAGGTGGGTCCAAGGGGACTGAGAAGTGAGGATAGTGTTGAGAGAGAGAGAGAGAGAGAGTACGAGAGAGATACACAAGACATGCTCCCAAAGAATGATTCAAATTGATGTAGAGTTAGTATGTATAGGTGAGACCCAAGTCAAGTGAGAGATGATATATATAGTTGTAACATCCCCACTCAAACAAAGGTCTCTGGCTGCGAGTGAAAAAACCCTTGGGGAGAACAAGGGAAAAACCCGACCCCCTACACATATCTACGATACAAAAATTATTTACCACAATTTTTTCTTGAATACAATGATACATGAGACCCAAATCAAGTGAGAGATGATATATATAGTTGTAACATCCCCACTCAAACAAAAGTCTCTGGCTGCGAGTTAAAAAACCCTTGGGGAGAACAAGGGAAAAACCCGAGCCCCTACACATACCTACGATAAAAAAATGATTTACTATAAAGTTTTCTTGAATACAATGATACATGCCTCAATCAGTGAGAAAAGAACTTGGAACAATACCAAGTGCATGTCTTAATGAACTAAAGTGAGCTTCACTAAGAGCTTTTGTGAAGATGTCTGCAACCATTTGAACACTGGGAAAATGCTCCACCATAATGGAACCTTTCTTGACTTCATGACGAACATAATGATAATGAATAGCAATATGCTTTGATTTACTATGTTGTATATAGTCTTTGGTAAGACTAATAGCACTTTGGTTGTCGCATCAAAGAGGTGTACTAGATGATGAAGGATGTCCCAAATCTGCAAGTAGTTGTCGAAGCCAAACTAGCTCGTGACCTGCTAATGATGCAACAACATATTCGGTCTCAGTTGTAGAAACCGCAACACATCGTTGTGTGGGAGCCTTCGCTCAACCGCTAAGACCCACGGACCGGTTATTGTTCAAGCATTCCAAGCGAGCTCTAATGGCTATCTCTCACCTAGCCGACGCACCGTCGATCCTACAAGTGTTATGAGCTTACCTTGATGCCCGATCGAGTACCCTCCTCTCTCTTGCACTCCGGTAGCTCCACGATCCTTGATGCTAGCTCAAGCATCCTCAAGCCTCCTCCATCTCCAAGCTCCATCCTCCATAGCCACGCGTGCAAGAGAAGAAGAGAGAAGAGAAGAGAAGAAGAGGAGAGGAGATGGTGAAGAGCTTCACCCTCTTGATTCCTCACTCTCACACACACTCACTCCCTCACACTCCCTCTCTCAAGAGCACACACAAGAAAGGAGGGGAGAAGAATAGAGAAAGAAGAAGACTCTTTTTGCCACACACCAAAAGAATGAGCTCCTCATTCTCTTTTTTCAACTTTATATACAAAGCCCTAAATCCTTTTTGGGCGGTCATTCCTCTTTTACATGGCCGGCCATAGCCTAGGCCCTTTTTCCCATTTCCCACCATTCTAATTTATCATATTCCCAACTAATGCCTACACTTTGCACAGGAGCAAGCCTGGCACTCTTTTACACAGATTCGAGGGTGCTTCTGCATTTTAATGGTGCGCCTTTTTCCTCTTTCGTTGCCTTGGCCCGACACCGACGCTTCTTGCGGGTCGTGTCCGATCATTTGAATTTTTTAGGGATTGGTTGCCAGTCAAGGTGCCTTTTTCTATTTTTATATTTTTTTGCTTTTATCCTGTGCCTTTTTGCTATTTTCTCTTCTTTCCATTTTCCACTCCTTTGTGCTGTGGAACCACGGTCGAAAACACGATAACATTACCCCCTTCCTAGCCAAGTGCCAGTCCCATGGCACTGCGGAGGGATATAGTGGCAAGTTAGGCAGAACAGGTAGGTGGGTGGTTAGGGATGATGATCAGGAGAGATTTCGGCGTGCTTTAGGCTCGACGGAGATACTCGACGTCTATCACATGGTTGTGGCGTTGGTTATGTAGCCGATCATCTTTTGAGTATGAGAAACGCTTGAAGTAATAAGCAATCCCTTAGGATGGTGGTATTGGAGGGATTTATTCTAGAGAAACCCCTCGAACACTGTTTGGTTTGAAAACCCATGGCTTCGATTGAAGATCCTTGTCTTTGATTTAAAGGTCTTCAATTCTGAGTTAAAGGTCTTCAGGCTGGTGGAATCAATAAGTGATCTGTAGATCTTGGGGCATTGGGCATGGATCATTGGACGGTGAGGTTTCAAGATCTATGCCAATGGCAACTCTGCCTTGACTTGATTCACTCAGGGTAGCCATCAGCACAGGCAGGTGGCCAGATGCTGGTACAGGAAAAGAAGTGTTGATCATGAAGGGAAGCCGTGGGCGATCCTCCTCCGCGTGTTGCCATGTCTTGAAGTGCGAACATAACCTGCAAGAAAAGTTGTGCACTCCCTAAGGGGTGTGTCTGTCTTGCTGTGTAGTGCGTGGTGCGTGTGGCAGTGGAACTGGAAGATGGGTCTGGCCATGGGTAAGCCCTTGGTAACGTCCCACACTTGAGGACCCAGTTCGTGCTTTGTTGGCGGTGCAGTGCAAGTCTTAGGGTGACAGGTCTGAAAGTCCTGCCCTTGATGTACCCTAAGTGTGAAGTGGGGGGGGGAGGCTAGGGAGAATCCTAGGTGCGGTGATTGTGGTGCGTCTTTCTTTCTTGTTCTTTTTCTTTCTTTCCTTATATATATATATATATATATATATATATAATAGCATGAGGAGGCGTATACATGGAGGCAAGCAGTACAAGGGCATGACAGGAGTTTACTCCTCGTCATCTGAATGGTGGGTAGGGGTTGGCGGAGGGCGGGGGGCCTTGTTAAGGAATTTTTGACTTAACAAGTAGCCTTTGATGTAGAGGCGGGTTTTGAGGGTGGTGGTAGAAAGGAAGGGGTGGTTGCATTGGGTGAATTTGTTGTTATTCATGTCTTCGAGTAGTGCAACACAGAAAGATGGTAAAAGAGAAGCATGCACCATGAGGCGAGTCATGGTGTTGTTGTCTATGGCGTTGGGGTCAAAATAGAGGGGTGGGAGGTGGTGTTCTTGGGGTGTGGGCTCTTGGTGGACTAGGATCCTAATTAGCCTAAGATAATTACAAGTGGTGATGAATGCGGGGTTGGGACAAGAGGTGAACTCGCTAAGAAATCTATCTATAGAGCTATACAAATCGGGGAGGGTGAAGAGAAGGGCATCCCTATGGGAGGTGCTATTGGTATTATAGATAATGGGAAAATCGAACGTGCCGTAGATGGATGGATTGAAGTCTACCCCTACCCTTCGAGGATACGGCATAAAAGTAGGGTCGTTTCTCTCCGAAGGGAGGGTGTTGCAAAATGCCATCCATGTGTCCAGGTTGACGTCAAAAATGCATCTTCTCCAGGTGGGTTGGCAATTATAGCCTTCCACTGATCTAGGCACCTGGAGGACTTTATCTTGCCAAAATTTGCGGTCCTCAGCTCCCCAAGCAGTTGGGTGAGCCCCACGCTCCGCTAACCACTTGGCTTTGAGCCTTGCCTCCATAGCAATGACGTCCTCTACCAATTGAATGGGCAGCACCCTTTTCAAGGCAGTGGGGAACTCAAAGCGCAAGTCGAAGGGGTCGTGGTTATGCTCCTGATGTTCCCAGATAATCAATTCGGCACGGAACTTAGTAGGGGGATCTTGGGTGCGCGGTAGGAGAGGGGCACGCTGTCTTGGAACGGGTCTGGTATTCAGCTTTCTTCTTGCCTTCTCCACCATCTCTTTCCTGCGATTGGTTTGGGCCGCTCTTCTCTCGGCAGATGTATCAGGGAGCTGCACTTCCGCTTGTTGTGGGCTGAGGGGGTGGGGGGACGTATTCCTCCTCCTGAGGTCCCAGATCGTACTCCGGTTCACCCCCTTCTGCTTACTTATCTTCTTGTGCTTTTGCCTCTGTGAAACCAAGGTCATCTATTTTCTGCGTCGTCAGGCCTACCTGTGCAAGATATCTCCTCTGCTCCTCTAGGCTCTGTGGCGGGCCTCCTAGCTGTAGCGAAAAGTGTAGCCTACTGTGAGAGCTCTGCATGCAATGGTTAGTTTCCTTTGCAGCTGATCATTGGCTTCATCTCCTTCCAGTCTGGTGGAGTGGAGCAGCGTATTGAGAAAGATGTGTTGCTGGGCTATCATGGAGAGTTGGGCCGCCTCTGCCTGATTCTCGGCCAGCACCCTGTCTCCTTCGGCCTTGGCTAGCCAGCATGCTAAGTCCCGTACTCTCTGCTCATTGTGATCGGACCATTCTTTTGCCCTTCTTTCCATATCTTCCAGACTCTCCCCCTGATGGAGGGTCATTGCCATGATCTGTTTCTGCTGGGCCTCGAGCTCACGGTGCAGGCGGGACTCCTCGGCGTTCATCTGCGATCTACGCATTGAGCTGGTCCAACTTCACCTGCATCCTTCGCACCTATTTTGCACTTAACTAGTCCAGCTCTGCAGCCTCCTGTCTGATCTTGTCAAGCTGCCTTTGCGCTTCCAGGTTGACTGCAGATAACTGATCATTTTTGCGTCGAAGGTGGGCATTCCTTTCCCTCTCCCCGTTGAGACGCTCCATCAATATTTTTCTCCTTCCCTCCCAGGCAGCGTCACGTTCCTTCAGGGATTTTAATTCTTCCACCTCCTTAGTGCTAGCTTCCTCCCTGAGCATAGCGATTTCCCTTTGATATTCTGTTATCTGCTTCGTTCTTTCCAGCTGGAGGGCGGCTTGTGATTCTCGTTCCGCTGCCAGCTCCTCCACGGCTATCTTCCTTTCTTCCCTGGCCCTTTGTAACTCCGAGAGTAGTTCCTTAACATACTCATCGTATTGGCCTGCTGGAGGTGGGGGGTGGGGCATGGTCGTAGTGGTGGTGACATCTTCTATTTTTTGCCTTTTCAGTTCTAGCCCTGGCTCTAGTTCAGCCATGGCTGCCCTTTTGGCTCCTGAAGTTGGGGTAGCCACAGCCGCTTCCCTTGTCAGCTCCCTTTCCACCAAAAATTGCAGCCAAGTGACCACATTGCTCTCGTCAACTTTTGGGGTGGGCCCTTGGGTGGTGGTGGTAAGGGGTGTCTTCATGATAGGAGTGGCTGGCATGGACGATATGAGGAGGGGGGAGTTGGCCTGATCACTTCCTTTCTTTTTCCTTCTGCAGGGGGCAGGGCACGATTTTCGGCACACCGGTACTGGGACGGGTGCCTCTAGTTGGTGCGGACCCTTTGCTCCTTCCTCGTCTCTTCTGTGGTGCTCCTCGATGGAGCGACAGGTTGCCAGCTCCAATTCTTCCTCTTCCTTCCTTCTCAGCTCCTCCTCGGCCTTCTTTTTTCTTTCCTCCTCATCCTTCACCGACTCCCTTCGAGCCCTTTCCACATCTTCCTTCTCTTTCTTCTTTCGCTCCTCCTCTCTTTTTCCATGCAGGGCCTTGGTTCGTTGTTCCGCATGCCTTTGTGGTGTAGCCTGATTCTCCCTCTTCGTCGGCGTCCGTCTCCGTTTCATCAGACGACCTCTGCTGCTTTTCTATGTGAGGCGGGGACTGTGACAGTGACTCGCCACTTTCCTCGTCACCTCCCTCTTTGTCTTCTCCTGCTTGTCCCTGCCCTATCGCTTCTTGGATGATTGCCGTAAGGACAACTCCAAACTCTATGGTGGAGGCCTTGGAGGATGATGCCTTGCGGGTCGATCGGGACGACGGGGACTCTCCTGCCACGGCTCTTCCTCCTGTCGCCAGGGCCTTCGTCGAGGCCTCAATTGTCTTTCTCACGAACCCATTAAGGTTCACCTCATCCATCGATTGCACCGCAATGCTGTCGAGCAGAGGTACATTGATTCGGATCATAATGTTGTTGTACCTCTAGCTTGAGAACAGGGCGTGCACCATCTTTGCCTGCAGCTGATATTCTTGGTTGGGGATGTCTGCCAAGCTAATTTCGTCATTGGTGTGAACCTTCACTTTATCCATCCCCAACATGGCGTAGATGTCTCTTTTTGGCTTCCTTTCCACCTTATTTGGCAACCCTAGTGCCCTTTCCACCAACTCGAGGGTTAGCTCGATCTGCACCTGTCTGATAGCTTCCTTGTCATGCACCGTGATGGTGCCCCTGTTTCTGTTGAAGGTACGCAAGAAATCAGTGCACAGGGTATAATCTATCCTCTGGCCCACTACGTCCAGGTACTTCTGTAGGTGGCACTGCTCTATGATTTGACGTATCGCTGGTTCTTCGATGGCTACGTCTTCAAGGTTGAAGATGTGGCGGAACCTTGACTGATTGAAAGCTCTTGTTTCCACCGTGAGGCCGTACTTTACTTGTTCCTCCTCCGAGAAGGGAAGCTTGCCTGCTTTGTCCTGGCTTGCCATGGTCGCCACCTGCACATTTAGCCGTTTCCATCTTTAGTATTTTTTGACAACTAATTTGTTGGAAAAACAAAAGCATAGCAGATTTTATTGAACATAGCCTTAACTTTGCCTTTCAAACTTCTATCACCACATTTTACTTTTGCATTTCAATTTTAAGCAATTCACACTTGGTTTACTTTTTAGATTTTATTTCGTTTATCCACCTTACTACCCCTTCCCCCTTTGGAAAAGAAGAATCCATCCCAGGATTGGAGGTTGCGAGGCCAAGGCGTTCATCTTTATTTGTGTAGGAGCCAAGTATAGAAGTTGGGGTTATATTCCAGTTGAGCAGCGCGATCCAGATCAAAGGGCCGAATTCCTACATGTGTGATGTATGTGAGGACATCTGTGAGGAAATCACCAGAGTCGACCCGACTTGCGATGTGGAGCTCTTCCTCTGTTAAGAGGCAGTCAAGATAGGGATGTCCTGTGATATGCTCGTCCATGGGTCGATCTTGAAGAGTGGTTAACACTCTATACGAGGTAGGCGCGATGTAGGTGGGATCATACTCGGCCGTTTTGATGGCTCGGCATTGTTCGGCATTGGTCATTATGCGACATCCATCAACTTCCCATTGAAACCTAAGAGTGTACCACTGCCTCCAGAAGGGTGATCCCATATCAGCAAGGTGGGATAACCTTGTGATCTCTTGGTTGGTGATTGTCCGTGGGTTATATGATGTGATGAGGCATTGCTTAATGGCTTGCTCTTTGGAGACCTCGCTAGCGAGCAACTCAGTGGGGCAGAGTGAGAATCCTATGCAAAGGCAAATTCAAAAGTCTCCCAAGAGCAAGGCATATTGCGCACTTTTCTTGCAAAGGGTTTTGTTAATAGACCCAAGTCCAAGCGGTCATAGCTGAGAGCCAGAGCTACAAAGGTGGCATCGAGATGTTTCATGCAGTCCACCACATCATCTCCGGTGTCCTCTGCAAGGTCAGTGGCTAGCGTTAGAAATGACTTTCGTTCATAGGAGGGTGTAAGGCCGATGGGTGGTTGAGGTTTGCTAGAACTAGAGGTTCTGACTGTACAGAGTTGCGGTTGGGAGTCCCTTTGAGTCGGCAACCTGGCTATTGGCAAGATGGGTGGATTAGGTTCGGTCCCAGCAGCTGGGCTGTTTCAGTCAGCTAGGCTGCAGAGAGGCGGGTTGACCTGGTCGGATGATGCCACCTGTGGTGGTGGAAGTTGTTTGGGTCAATAGGTTTTTGCGACTCTCTTGGGCCGACGCATAGAGGAGTCGGATGGCTGGGACTCTGGAGAGCACTGCAACCTATGGTTTTGAGGTGTCGGGGGACATGGGTTGATTAGACTTGAGGTCGGCATAGGACTAGTGCCCTTGGCAGTAGTGGCCTTAGGGATCCACAGCGAGGCATTCCCCTCATAGTATCCTTGCGCATGCAAGAGGATTTTAGGGACCCATATTTGCTTAATCACGTGGCGCTTCCGGTGATGGCGTCTTGGTTTCCTAGATTTAGAGTTGTAGGTCTTATGCAGATATGCGCGTCTAGTCCTAGGTGGTTCTCGAGGATATTTAGGCACCCATTACAAGCGAGGCTGTTGGGGTTTTGCTTTGGTTACTGCGGCCTGGGGTTTATGGGAATCTGGGAGCGGCAGACATGCATTACCCCCTCCTTAGTCTTGCCTACAGCTGCTTCTATCGGTGGCCCTGTGAACGGTGATGGTGTTACGAGGCCCTTGCTGAAAGCTGTGACAATGCGCACATTGCCGATTGCTAAGTGGATGCGCTGCGACTCATAATTAACATTGCAGCAAGTCTGCTTTTTAAAGGTTCGCCCGAGCAATGACTCCATGCCTGCGTTCGTGGTACTCGGCAATATGTAAAACAGCATGGGGACAGTTTCAGACTCAATAGAAACGAGGACTCTGCATTTGCCGAGAAGCGTGTAGGATTGATCCCCGTATGGGCTTAATTTGGCCAATGTGGGATGAAGTAGTGGTTTGCCAAGTTGGATCCAATGCTTGTGTGTTAAGACATTGAAATCTGCCCCCTCATCAATCAAGGCATTGAAGGAGCACATTTGCTTGGCAATGACCGTGACATGGAGGTAGGCGGGTTCTATAGCTTCCTCCTCATTATCGTAGATTTCAGTAATTGTGGCTACTCGTATCTTGACAGGCGGTTCTAACATTGGTGGCTCATGCAAAGGATGAGTGGGAGGGTAGTACTTCTTGATACAGCTGCCATTGAAGAAGCCTATTCCTTCACCGTCCAGTGTCTCAAGCTCGACATTACCAGTTCGGCTGATTGTCCGAACCTTGAAGGGTCCGAGACCTTTGAATTTCATCTTTTGCTTATGTCCTTTAACTGAGTAGAGGAGCACTAAGTCACCCTGCTCAAACTCCCATTGCTTGACATGTTTGTCAAACCAGCTCTTGCGTCGGGCTTTCTCGCAGATAAGTGTGTGGGTGGCTAGAAGACGAGTCTCTAATAGGCGTTGCAGCTCGACCAAGCGTTGCGTCCATGCTTCCTTCCCTTCCCATTGTTCTTGGAGCGCTATTCTCAGGCTAGGGACGAAGAATTCTAATGGGAGAATGGCTTCAGTCCCATAGGTCAGCCTAAAAGGTGTTTGACCGATGGCCGTTTTATAAGCCATTCGGTAGGCCCACAAGGACGTTGATGAGAATTTTTTTGGTTGATTCCGCCTGGCCATTAGTCTGAGGGTAGTATGGTGAGGATTTGCAATGGATAATAAGAAAGGCAGATAGGAGATGGGCTATCACTTGGTTGATGAAGTGTGTTTCTTGGTCGTTAACCAGTTCGATGGGGCACCCAAAGCACGAGATTACTTGCTCCCATAAGAACTTGGTAGTTGTCCTAGCATCATTTTTTCGTGTGGCTCTCGCCTTTGCCCATTTTGTGAGGTAATCCGTGGCCACCACAATGAACTTGGCTTGTGAGTATTGCGTTGCGGGGCTGATGGGTCCTATGAAGTAAATCCCCCATTTTTCGAAGGGTTGGCGAGAAATAACAGGGGTTAACTCCATTTGATCCTTACGAATTAGGACTTTTGTCCATTGGCACTCGTCACAATGCTTGACGAATTACTTAGCATCATGGAAAAGTGTGGGCCACCATAGCTGGGACTGCAGCACCTCCCGTGCTATCGTGTCTCCACTACAGTGTCCTCCTGCAATGCTGTTGTGCACCTCTGAGAGCACATCATGCATCTCATGCTCACACACGCACCTACACAGCAATCTGTCTTGCCCCAGCCTATAGAGTTGGCCTGCAATCAGCTGGTAGGGCTAGATTTTCAGAATCAAGCGCCTAAGTCGTGCCCGTTCTATTGGTCGTTCGGGTAGTCCATGCTCGAGCACTTGGACTATGTCGTCTGCGCAGTATGGTGTCAGATCGGCCCTAAATAGATCTCCTTCTAAGTGGCTGTCAGGTAAATCGTCCATGATGCCTTGTCCAACAGCTTCTCCTATGGGTATACGGGACATATGATCAACCATGTAATGTTGTTTTCCCTTCCGTACCACCACGGAGAAATCGAATTCTAGGAGCAGGAGGAGCCATCGAGCTATACGTCTTGTAGCACAAGGTTTGTTCACTAAATAGAGCAGGGCTTGATGGTCCACAAAGAAGGTGAAGGGGGTGGCCAACAGGTAATGCTGGAACTTCTTCACGGGGAACACCATGGCTAATCCCTTCCTTTCCGTTGTTGAATAATTCATCTCCGTCTCAATGAGTTGCCTAATAGCAAAACTCACTGGGTAACACTGCCCCCACGGAAAACTTAGAAGCGTCAATGTGTACGTGTAAGGTAATGGTCCAGTCTAGGGTTCGTAGAATCGGTGCCATTGTCAGAGCCTTTTTCAATTCTTCGTACGCCCGTTGGCATGCCTTGGTCCACTCGAAGACAATTAGTAGCTTGTACAATGGCCTAGCGATCAGTGCGTAGTTCAGTACAAACCACCGATAGTATCCTGTGTGACCTAAGAAACATTGAACTCCTTTGTAATTACTTGGGGATGGAAGGTCAACAATAACCCTGACCTTCGAGAAGTCTGTGGCAATGCCATTCTTCAACACCACGTGTCCTAAGATGCATCCGTGCTTCACCCAAAACTGACATTTCAAGGGGTTCAGGGAGAGACGATATAAGCGGCACCGTTCAAAGACTACGCGGAGTCTGTCTAGGTGTTCGATCCAGGTCGAATGGACACACAGGTTGTCGACAAAGACCTCTAACTCCTTGCAAAGCATGTCCTTGAAGATGGCGCACATGAGGCGTTGAAAAGTGGCAGGGGCATTGGTCAACCCGAAGGGCGTGACTACATACGCAAAGACGCCCCACTCAGTGGCAAAGACGGTCTTGTGCCTGTCTGCAGGATGCACTTGCACCTGGTTGTACCCTGAGAAGCCATCCAAAAAACTGTAGGCTTCCTTGCCTGCCACTCTCTCAAGCATGTGCTCCGTGTACGGCAAGGGATAGTTGTCTCTCTTTGTAGAAGCATTCACCTTTTTGTAATTGATGCACACTCGAATTTTGCCATTCTTCTTCATCACAATGACTATGGGTGATACCCAGTCTGTGTGCTTAATTTCGTAAATGAATTGAGCTCTCATTAGCTTGTCAATTTCCTCCTTGATAGCATGGGTGTGTTTTGGATTCATGGGGTACGGTTGCTGCTTGACTGGCATTGCGTCCGACGTCATGGGTATGTTGTGAGTCACAACACTCGGATCTACCCCCCTGTAGCTCTTCTAAGGACCAGGCAAATACGTCCATGTACTCCCGCAAGAGAGCGACAAGACTCAACTCTTCCTTACCAGTCAAGTCATCGGCAATGAACACTGGTCGGGGTATCTCCCCTTCTAAGGCTAGATTTACCTCCTTGACCTTGGCTGGTCCTTCGATCAATTTGCTTGTTTGCCCTTGACGCTTGGCACATAGCAGAACCACTACCCTATCCCCTTTTTTGAATTTAGTGAATTGCTTAGGGAGGTCCTGCGGCTTTCGCTGCTCTTCTGATCGTGTCTCTTTGGGGTGCTTTGCCCTATCCCGGTGTGACCGTCTGCGTCTCAAGTGGACGGGTAAGTCCCCCTTGGTGCGTCTGATCATGGGCGGCCTAGGGATCTCTGGGTCGCTATCTGAAGTAACTTCCAATTTAGAGTCAAACCCTCCATCTTTGCTAGAAGAGGTGGTCTCCCCTGGTGGCAACAATTCGAATGGCGATTTGGTTCTAAGTATTGATGTCATTCCTGATTAGGCTAGGCTTGCTTGCTCCAGGTCTATGGCCCCCATACATTCCAACCACACACGATCACATTCCATGCGCATGACTCCTTGCTCCATTCTAAGGGCTTGCCTTTTTTGTGGCTTGCCGTCTGCTCGTATCTGCTCAATTTCCCGTCCATCTGTGTCGTACTCTATGGTATCCACTTCACCCTCGCTCTCACCACTGAAGGATTGGCAGTCTTCATATTCATTGCAGGAATCTTTGTCATTCAACTGCCCATCGTCTCCTAGGGCTTGGAATGCCCCGTCTTGTTGGTCTGGAATCAGGGCCCAGTTATACATGAGGTTCAGCTCATGCACTCTGGTCCATTGCCACTTAGGATTCTCTAAGAGATCCTGGAGCAGTTTGAAGTTGGCAGCCGGGTTACCCGCTAGTCTGCTAGATATTCCAGTACCCCCTGGAGTTCCCTTTTATTGGATGGTACTTGGAAGGTGACATGCTTAGGCCTTTCATGGAGGCTTGCTGCCATCGTGTAGACGGGTGTAGAGAGTTCTTCGTGTGTCTTGTCAATTGTCTTGATGGCCTTCTCATACACCTCATGTTCTGAGAATGGCAGGTCAATTGTAGCGAGAATGTGCATCCAATCCTGCTCATCCTCTAGGCATGGGATATACTTAGTCAAGGACCCATAGGGTTCCCTGACCTGAGTGTTCCCTTTGAGCATAGCAGAGATGGCATCTAGGTCGACTGGTGAGGTCTTCCAAGTGTCCATCTCTATTCTTACGACGTCAGTTCTATTGCTAAGGAAGATCAGGTTGTTACCCCAATCTTCGATGACTCTAGCATTGCGCATCCAGGGTCGGCCCAATAGGATATCATAGTCCACTCCCTTCATGAAGAATCCTCTCAACAATGATAAATAAGACCAAATTCCTTAGTACCCTTGAGGTACTTAAGAATATGTTTTGCAGCACTCCAATGAATAGTGGAAGGGGAAGAAAGATACTGTCCCAAAAAGTTAGCTGCAAATAAAATATCTGGTCTTGTGTCTAAACCAATAAATTGAAGACAACCAACAAGATTAGCAAAAGGTTGATGAATGGTTGATTCTTCATTACGTGTTGTAGATGTACCTTTGGTAGAGCTCGAAAGAATGGGAGTGTTGACAGAGTGCGCATTTGTCAACCCGAACTTCTTAACAATATCATTAATAAACTTTGTCTGGGAAAGAAGAAGAATGCCTTGTTGACGGTGTCGTTGAACTTGAATACCCAAACAAGAATGTATCTCACCAAGATCCACCATTTCAAATGTAGTCGATAAAAGCTTCTTCATAGCATCCAAGAAAGCAATATTATTTGACACAAGAATAGTATCATCAACATATAGAGCAAGAATAATAAAACATTTGTCCTCCCTTTTGATGTAAAGATTTGTGTCAGCAAAACATGCAACAAAACCTTTAGATGTGAGGAACTGATCAATCTTAATATACCAAGCACGAGAGGCTTGCTTCAATCCATATAATGCATGATGAAGCTGGCATACAAGATGCTCCTTTCCTGCAATCATAAGACCTTCAGGTTGCTCCATATAGATTTCTTCTTCAAGATCTCCATTGAGAAAATCCATTTTAACATCCATTTGGTGAATTTCTAGATCAAATAGTGTTGCAAAATCCAAAATCATACGAACAG
Organism: Lygodium microphyllum; assembly: GCF_053477565.2. Lineage (NCBI taxonomy): Eukaryota > Viridiplantae > Streptophyta > Polypodiopsida > Schizaeales > Lygodiaceae > Lygodium > Lygodium microphyllum. The sequence goes on along the minus strand of NC_141135.1, from coordinate 20,573,036 downwards.
TTATGGAGCACACAATGGGAGAATTTAATGTTTCTTGATAATCTACTCCTGCAATATGCGAGTAACCTTTTGCAATAAGTCGTGCTTTGCATAGCTTGTTGCCATTGATCCCTTTGAGACAAATTGATAGCTTCCATATACGATATTGGATCCTCTTGGACAAACATAGCATCATCAAAGACATCATATTCAATAGAATAGAATCCATGCTCTATCTCAATAGGAAAATCGACATATATCTCCATTTTTTCATCAATCTTCTTTGGAGGTGAAGGAGGTTTATGATCATCAGAATTAGTAGACTCACAAAGCAAGTAAGGAAATGCACTAAGCAAAGACTGTGTATCATCTGAAACATTTGATGATCATGTGCCACCCATAGTCTTCTCATCAAATATAGCATCACAACTAATGATAACCTTTTGAGTAGAAGGATCATAAAATTTGTAACCTTTGGAATGATCTGAATAACCAAGAAAAACAACCTTCAAACTTGGAGGATCCAACTTATGTCAAGTGTTCTTGGGCACATGAATATAAGCAATGCAGCCAAATGTGCGAAAGTGAGAGACTGAAGGTGTCTTCCCTGTCCAGATTGTTATAGGAATTTTACCAGCAGGTGTAGTTGTTGGAAGATGATTTTGAATAAAAACTGCTGTTAGAAGTGCTTCAGTCCAAAACTTTTGAGACAAACCACAGTGTATAAGCATGTAATGTGTAGCATTAAGAATAGTGCGATTTTTGCGCTCAGCAACACCATTTTGCTGAGGAGAATAAGGAACTGTAAACTCATAATGAATACCTTGATCCTTACAGAAGTCATCAAATAGATTGGATACATATTCACCGCCATTGTCACTGCGAAGAGTCTTTATAGAGAATCCAGTTTGAAACTCCACACTTATCTTGTATTGTTTAAATATAGATAAAGCCTTAGACTTATGTCAAAGAAGATAGACATGTGTGTACCATGAGAAATCATCAATGAAAGTTATAAAATATCGATATTGAGAGTTTGAGGCAGGAAAAGGACTGCAAATATCTGTATGAACCAAATCCAAGAGAGCACATGAATGTGATGAAGTAGAAAGGCGAACGATGGTGTTTTCCAAGTGCACAGTACTCACATATTCCCATACGTGGATGAGATTTAAGATCCATACCTTGCACAAGACCATGACGATGAAGATCAAGAATTTTAGCAAAATTGGAGTGTGCAAATCGTTGATGCCATAATTTGCAATCTGCATCTCCAGGGGCAGTAACAACATTTGCAATCATATCATTCAATGATAGCTCAAATAGATTACCATGTCGAGGAGCCACTACTATAGTATGTCCGTCTTTCTCTATACGACATTGATTATGATCAAAGCCAATAAACAAACCAAGATCAACTAGACGAGCAACAGAAAGAATACTTCTTTGCAAATTTGGAACATGAAGAACTTCTCTTAATATTATAGTGGATGAAACAGTCCCCAGATATAAATCACCCACTCCTTTGACTTGACAAGTCGTATCATCCGCAAGGTAAACAAACTTCTTAACAGGAAGAGAATGATAATTGTGAAGCCACTACGATTGGTATGTCATGTTTCTAGTGGCACCTGAATCAACGATGAATATCATGAACATGAAGCACCTTTTCTAGAGAGATATCATGATGGACAAAATTGAGCTCCTAATGAGTATGATCATCATCAGTTGTAATTTGTTGAACAATATAAGCTCGAGAACATTCTTCATCATATCTGCGTTTATAACAACGACGAGATGGATGATCTGTATGTGCACAATAATCACAAGGAGGAAAACTTTTGGACGAGTGAGGTTTCTTTGTAGTAACTCCATGCTCCTCATCATATTGACGTGCCCAGCAATCAAAAGCCACATGGCTTTTCTTATCACAATAAGAACAATGTTTGTTAGGATAAGCAAGACGAGAAGACTTACCACCTTGATTAGGGCATCCACCCTGTTGAAAACGTGAAGTGGGACACTTGCGAGCAACAAAAGTAGCATCAGATTTTTCCAAATGATGCTCATGACATTGAGAATATTCAATAAGAGATATACATGCTTTGTCAAAGTGGATATCATCCTTGTTAGACAAAATAGTGATGATATTGTCATATAAAGGATCTTTGATGGTATGAAGAAGTTGAGTAGCAATCTGATTTTTAGCAACAGGAGCACTGGCAGCACCAAGCTGATTGATAATGTCTTTAAAATCCTCGATATGAGAGTGCATAGAAGTACCAACCTTGTATTGAAGATTCTTCAAACAAGTTTGGAGATATAAAATTTTGGTGACCGATTTCTTCTCAAACGTTGAGATAAGATACTCCCAAACAGCATGAGAGGTTTCTAGATGAAAGACATCCAATATAAGTGAGTCAAGAAGTACAGAAAGTATATAACGACGAGCCTCTTTGTCATGACGAATCCAATCAGTATGATCAATTTTCCATTGTTCAAATAACGGGCCATCAGTTAATCAGAGAATTGTTATTCATCACATCAATAGGTTGAGCTGGGCAAGACAGGTCGCCCAAAACAATATCAAATAATTCGTCACCTTCAAGAATTAGCATCATCTTTGCTTTCCACCCAAGAACCTGTATCTCGAGAGAAAACAAATAAGATGAGATCGCAGAATTTGCAAACCATAAACAAGACGAGCGTAGTTAAGACGTGTGACAATCAAAATAGGGAGATGCATGTAAGAACAACAAAAAGTATTGAGTGACTAAAAAGAAAGCCCGAAATAGAAAGACGTAACCTGCAAGATGAGATGACGTGTATAAGAAAAGTGCTATTTCGATCGAATAAAGAACGTGAATGATAATAAAACATCGCTAAAAATAGCAAGATGTTTGCTTGTCGTAATCAACATCATTAACGAAGACGAGCAATTAATGAACTGTAATTGGGGATTAACAAACTGTAATTAGAATTACAGTTTTAAGTAAAGAATCACAAATTCAAGCATAATTCTTGTCTTGAATCCTAAACTGTCATAACTTTTGATCCAGAACTCCGATTGACAAGCGGTTTTGACAGAATTCGAGAGCACGACGAGAGTTATGTACTCAGACCTGGTTTTTTTAAAAAAGACAAAATTAACTAATACTTCTAATTTGAACAAGTTCATGTATCAAATTATCACTTGTGCAAAGAATTGAATCAATTATAAACAATGAAACAACTTATCTTCCTTGTTGTCGCTACGTATCCATAGCTCTAATACCATGTTGAGAGAAAGAGAGAGAGTACAAGAGAGATACACAATACATGCTCCCAAAGAATGATTCATATTGATGTAGAGTTAGTATATATAGGTGAGACCCAAGTCAAGTGAGAGATGATATATATAGGTGTAACAGATAGGTGCATTCTTGGAACGTTAAATATATTGGCACTAAGAGGGGAGTTTGTTTCGAATGTGTCTATGTGTGGAAGGAGCGCATCGAGGGGCCAATCCCCAAGATGTAAGAGAGATGCAGTAGGGCCGCGGCAATCAGCCGGTGGGATGCCCTTGGGTTTGTGATATGTGGCATTTTCATGCCGATATATGTATAATATTTCTCTAAGGAGATGGGAGAAGGGAACATCTGTTGGATTACAGACTATAAACGCGCAGTGATTAGTGTTTAGGATAGTGTATCCCTCGACATAAGCTTCTGGTCCGCAAGGCCGTGTGGTGGGGTTGTCTGTTGAGAGCATGAGGTCGGGCTAGTGCCTTAGCCAATGCTGGCCCATTTTAGGTCCCATTAGTGGTGCATTTGCCAGGGGCTACCTATAAGTCGCGGTCTCCGAATCTAGGTTGTAAAGGAACCTAAGTTTATAATTTCCATTAGGACTAATCTAAGCTAACCAAATGGGATTTGTTCAAGGATGGAAAACCTTGGCTTTCCCTATACAAAACTTACTGATGGACATAGTTAGTTATGTAAAGTATGAGTCCTCTACAGAAGATGATCTAGGTGATGAGAAGAGTAACAAATTAGTGGTTACCCCATCCTTTAATGCAATGGCATGGGTCGAGGTTCGCCTTGGTGTGGTCTCTACCCAAGAGAAATCATGTATAACCATCCATCAACCTAGATGGCATGGAATAAGTATGTTGGAAGCTATGGTGGTCATGGCATCAACAAGTGATTATGTTAAAGCCGCAGTGCCATGGAAAAACTCAACACACAGTGGAGTGCAGTTATGGCTGAAACATCGCATGTGGTGGGGCATCGCGCAAAAATTTTAAGTATTGTAGTATTTTCACTCAAAAAATATTATTAAACTTGACTCCCTGCATGCCGCATAAAACGTGTGCAAGGTTATCTCCCGCATTGTAATTACTGGTAGCTTAATCCGTACCTCGCACACGCAAAAATGAGGCCTCCGCATTGTGAAATCGAGGCTGGGGTTGAAGACCATAAAAACCCATGGGAGAACACCCTTTTTGAAGGGGTAAATGGATAATAATGTAAATTTATGCCAATTTTTTTTCCTAATTATCCCTTCCCCCAGCTGATGCATGGCTGGAGGAGAGGGAGTAGGAGAAGAGTAAGTAAGAGTATGGGGAGCTTGTTGAGGTGGAGATGCATGGGAGAAGAGGGAAGCATGGGGGAGCTCCACATCAGTGGTGTCTCTCCCCCCCTTGGCCTATATAAACACCCCTTAGGCCTTGAGGGGAGGGAGGATAAGGGAAACGTTGCCATCGCCAGACCACATGCCGTCGTGCCGTGGAGAGAGGAGGAGGGACTGCTACACCACCGCTATGAGAAACGCCACCCCCACAGCACCTGCTTGCTGCCGCCACATTCCCCCTGCCATCGTCAATCCTTCCCTCTTCCCAATCATTGGGACCACGTCAACTCTATTAAAAAAATTAGACGCTTCTTTAAGAAGCTTCTAAGAAGCTCCTATTCCTATGCGAGGAGAAGATATCGACCTCTAGGCAGTCTCGAGAGCAAGAATAAAGGCTAGAGGGAATCCGCAGAGTCCATTATCATGTCTATGATGGCTCCCAAGAAGTCGCAAGGCGCACCAACGGGAGGTTCCTCCCCGAACTTACACGTGGACATCATTGCGGATCCACAAGCCCAGGTTCCATGAATTTATTTCCACATAAAGAAATGCTTTAAACACACTTAATTCCATAGGGAGAATGTGTTTTACGCTTATCGTTAATTCATGTGGTAGTGATAAAAGTACAGTTAATAAATTATCTCTTTGAACGATAGATAGGGATTGGTGCATATCATGCAATTGGATCGTGTGCATCTCCAAAGTTATGAATGTAAAACTTACTCGCCCTATGAACTTAGTCACAAATTGCCTTGTTGTGCATTTTCAAAGTGGAAGTCTAAAACGCATATTTCCTAGGGTTAAAGATGAAATTTTTAAGTGCATTAGCCGTGAAGGAAAAGATTATATTGCATTTAGTCAATAACTTTCTTGTTATGACTTGCATGGAAGGAATTGTTAACGTTCGTTGCACGGCATGAAAATGAAACAATGGGCATTGCAAGTTGCATACAAAAGATGCTTGGAAATGGAATAAGTCAACACTAGTCCTATAATATTCGCTTTGCATGAACTTCATTAACTACATTGTAGCTAGGAAAGGGTTGCTTGTTGCATATTCATCATGCGAAAAATTCATTCATCAAGAGTTGCATTTAGGAAAGGTTGCATGGCTTATCAAAGCATGAAATTCTAAAGCTTCGATAAAAGGGTTGTAGGTATGATTCTTTGATGTAAATCCTAGTAGGTCCTAAATAAGTTATTCTTCAGATTATCATGCGCAATGACTTTAGCAAGAAATGTTAGGGTTATTGCAAACCTTTTGGTGCGTAGAAGTAATGATTCACATGTTTACATGTATTGTGACATCTTGCAAACTAGTTTAGCATCTCTAGGAAAGGATCGTCCTTGTCGCAAGATAAGTAGGTCAATTTACCCAAATCACTTGTGATATTATAACCGTTAGGGTTTCGTATAGGCATAACTAGTCGATACGATAAAAACCTCAAGTACTAGCTAGGGTTTGGCACGTCAGAAATGCAGCCTAGTATCGTACTTGGACGCCAAGTTGAAACTCTCAAACCCAAAGGTCCCACCAACACTCATGGAATGTTTGGGTCAATTGGACACTCATGCAAACAACAATCTAGGGTTTCTACCCTAACGATCGTTCAACCCAATGCTAAAACTCGGATTGAGTTTGGAAACCCTAGGACATTGTCGGCCTAGTACCATTAGGGTTGGGTAAGAAGACACACCAAACCCTGCGTCTTGTCTAAACATAATTCCTTGACCAGGAAACCCCGTTCAATGGGTGAAATGATCCCATAAGTTAGGTGCAACACTTGTGCAACAAGTTGCAACATCGCATGGCTATGTGGTTTAATCACAAGAGGGATTTGCCATTCCTTGGAATAAGGTTGGCAGATTTTAGCACAAGTCTAACTTTCAAGAGGATGAGTAGTCATCCTACTACATCACCTTTCTTGGTCTGATTTGCCAAGTTAAGGGAAGTTATGTATTTGCCTCATAAGCAAAGGATCAATCAAGTTACAGTGACACGGTCACCAGGATTTACTGTCTTAATTTATGAAACCTAAGGTGTTGGTTAAGTTGGGTGAACAGGGTATGACCCTAACCCAAGTATAAAAGGGTAAACAAATAAACCCTTGGGGGATCTTGCCAAGTCGCAATTGATCCCAGATTGAATGTTGGATGCATTCGAAGAAAAGGATTCACTCCTTAGCAGTTGGCCAAATAAACGACCACTAGATTTATTGTGCTTGTAACAGTTTAGGAGTACTTTTTGCATTGTTTGATCAAGAAACTAAAGATGGAAAGATAATTAATGCTTCAGGTTGAAGGCCTGAAGGGAGAGGCAGCATCAATTACCCCCGACTGTCTGCCTGACCCTAACCAAGGGGGTTGTTAGTCGTGTCGGGAACATGGACCGAACCCACTGCAAGAGGTCTCTCCGTTGGGTGCTACTTGGATCATGAGGATGCTTGGGTGCCAAGGGGGACTCTGGCCGTAAATCCCTTGCCTTCCGGGCCCTGCACAAGAGGCCAACGTGACTCGAGATTGGATCTCGGGGCCCGCATACTACTCTACGGGTGGAATCTTGGATTAGCAATCCCTATGGATTGCTGGATAGCCTTTGGGCGGATTATGGATTGCCTTCAGGTGGATTATGGATTAGCCTACGGGCTAGATTATATGATGTTTTCCAAAGATAAATGAGATAAACTGTTGAAAAGAAACTTGTTTGACATTCTTTTTCTATATCAAGTGTTAAGATTGCATGATGAAACCGGTGTCTAACTGGCTAATTAAGGAAGCTGCTTGACGCATGTCCAACTAAATGTGGTATATAATTAGACAACTAAAGCAACCCTAAGGAAAGTGTGGTGGATGTGGCCATGGGTCCGTCCTACAAATGGGTGGTCCCGGTTGGCCAAGAACTTTTCTCAGGCGAAATGGACAGCATGGAACTTTGCTCGAAGGAAATGAATAGCAAGGGACGTTGACCTAGAAATCTAGGATACTAGAGTCCCGATTTGTGCCATTTTAGGGGAACAGAATGGGACTATGCCTTATGGGCAGAGAGGTTGAGCTTTGCATCCCTCTCGTTTTCCATTCTCATCGAACCAAGTGCAGCATGAATCCACTTCGACCTTGACGTTTCTGCGTAAAGTATTTCACCTCGGATTAGACGCTAGCTACAATTCTAAGAGTTTGACCACTAGGAAAACCTTGATTCAGGTCAGTCCTAAGTGGAAACGGCCGGTGTTACACAAGTGGTAATCCAGAGCAAGCCTCACTCACAACCCAATAACGAGACATTAAGGAGTGCCGGTTGGGGTAATTTACTTTGTCGAATGCACAACTCAATTTGAAAAATTCAAATATTTGACAATACACCACGAAAAACAAAACAATAAAGAACTACCTCTTGTAGCTCAAACAACTAAAACCCTAATTCGGGTAGAGCATCACACAACCACAACTCAACGAAAAAAATCCAACAATTTGAAAACAAACCAAGTGAACAATATTCTCGTACCTTAGCAACCATGATCCGACGCTCCGCGCTTTGACATCCAAAGGCTGCGACTTTCAAACAAGCATGGCAAGAGCTCACTCTAGCATGCCACCCTCCTCTCTCCTCTCTCACAAAATACAATTGTACAAGAGGGGGCAAGCCCTTAACTCTTCAATCTCCTCTCCTTATATAGTTTTCTATCCACACTTACACATTAGGCTTTTTGCTTTCATCTTTTGGCTTTTGCTTTTCTACTTCTTTTCACTATTTTCGTTTTTTCTGCTTTATGCCTGTTTGAAACTTGTTTGGATCATAACTTCATCATTTGAACTCCGAATATAGTTGTTTGGGTACTCAAAATGATCAGAACACATCTGGTCAACAAGCCACCACGGGCAAAATTAGAAAAATCGCTCAAAAATGGGAAAAAATACCAATATTCGTAAATTGCATCATTTTTCTCCATCTTTTAACTTGGACGACTTATTCCCTTCCTTGGCCTATTGTTCTTGTAATTGCACACACTTTCAACACACTTATCCTCTTTTTCTTCAAGAAATACTCGCTGACGATGTAAAGCGTACGATCTTTTCCTTTAATCCTTGAGTCTTCAAAATATTCTCTGAATATGAACCTGCTTTTTTATGCAGTGTGCCCTAGCAGGAATATGCTATGAAAAAGAACTCCGTGCACAACCATACATGATTTGAGAAAACATGCAATATAAAATTGATGCTATGCAACCACTCAACCGATGCTTCACACAAAATTAATGTATGCATTGAAGAAATTGTGCCTAGCCTATCTAGATGTGATCGTGTGTCATGCAAAATGCAAACAAAATTTCTTAATTAATTAAATATTCCTTATCCTCACCTCTCAACTCTCATAAAAAAGATATGACATACTCCGCTCCACCCATCCAAAATCTCACAATCACTCTAGAAAATTATGGTCCTCAAGATATTGACCAGATATGAACAACCCATCTCACAATTGATGGTGTCCTTCACGACCCTCTAAACTCACCCAACCTCCTTACAAACTCAACCAAAAGTTCCTAACTTTGAGATGAGCATCCCAAATATCGTGCGTGCAAGAAATGTGCGTGCTCAATGGCAGGTGCTCTCTCATGTGTGCGTGCATCTAAAACTTACTACATATAGCTGCAGCGGACCTCACGCCGTGCTAGTGCTCAATGATGGTGCAAAACGTGCATAATCCCAACCCATAGCATGGAACTATTCGATAAGAACAAGAGATGACCCCCGAGTGTAGTGCATCAACAAGTGCAACGTGAAGTGCTCGTGAATCCATTATCCCCGTGATGTGCAAAATTCTTGACAAGAAAACATACCTAGCTCCTCAATGTTCAGTAGCTAATAGCAAACTCCTACTTTAACCTGTCCAAAAAAATACCAAGCTCGACCAAGGCTATCAAGTTTCACACTTAACAAATTAAACAAAATGACAAAAACAAATCCTAAGCTAGACAAACACAAGAAATCCAACTACGAAATAACAAAACAAACTGTCACGCAAATAACTAAGCTAGCAAAAATTAATCCTAACTATAGTTAGACTAGGGGTTTTCAGTTTCAAAAAAATGCTTGACAAATTAGCCCTCTCCCTAGTCTGCAAACGTTCATGTGTAGTAGTTTCTTTCATAAAATGATGCAACATTTATGAGCCAATCAAAAATCAAATCCAATGATCTATCTCTGAGTTCTTCAAATTCATAAATAAAAAAAATCCATGACACACCATTCTCAAACCACTTCTGAACGGGCATACAAAAATCATCAAAATTTTTCTCTTTGAAATCCTCAAAATTTTCAAATCCAAATTTCTCAAAACAACTTGCATTTTCAAAGCAAAACATCTCATCACCCACAATGACAATCCACATACCCTTCCCATCCTCCCATATGGAAAACATGACAAAGCTAGGTTTTTGAAACAAAGTTTGAACTCTTTCTATGTTACCAAAATCAAACTTATCCACTGATTTATCTATAACTTCTCCTAAAGATACTATGCAAGGATTTTCCAACTCAATCTCCAAATCAAACACAACATAAAAAAAAGTCAACTCTGGACTCATAACACCACAAAAACCAACAACATCCACAAATGGGGTCACTCCATCATCAACAATACAAGACTCCATCGAGTCTTTCACACACAAAGAGTGGTAAACACATTCCATAGTATCCTTACAAGCAACCTCATAAGAAACATCATCATTACAAATACCATATTCACAATGCAACAACTTCGGGTCAATAACCTCAACCAAAGACTCCTCAACTACCAAATCCCCAACTACCTCCTCACAAACCTCTTCCAACTCTATTTTCTTGATTTTAAATCGCTCTTCCCTCAAATTCTCAATCCTTTTTAAAGCCTTACCCAAATTCTCTCTCACATCCTCATCAATGTCACTCTCAGGATCCTTAAAACCCCAATCAGAATCATCACAAACTTCATAAAAAACTTCTAGAGAATTCAAAGAAACTACAAGACTATCAAATGAAGTTTTCTCTTCAACATTATTGCCTAAAACAACCAAACAATCATCATCACAACTATCAAGGAGTAAGAGATTAGGTCTACTCAAAACCACATCATCAACATCACAAACAAAAGTCTCTCCAGGGCTACTCAAACCATCAACAACTAACTCACAAGACTCATCAGAGTCAACAACACCAATATCAGAATCACAACAAGAGTCAGAACCCAAAACCTCAATACTCTCTTGATCATCAAACTCACAACAAATCTCAACAAACTCATCAGGCAACAAATTCGAACCCTTGATTTCACCTTGAAAACTTACAGTTTCTAAGCCCTCCCTCTCATGGTCCTCTAACAAACTCAAAAATTCATCCTCTATTCTCTCTTCATCTTTCAAGCAATAAAATCCATCTATACTATCACCAAGGCAAACAAACTCACTCTCTAAATTGTCTTTACTCTCTTTAACACTGCCATGACTATAAAAACTTTCATCACACCTTCCCTCATCAGAAATATTGAAACTTTCTTGACTCTCATCCTCTCCCAAGGAACATGAAAACTCTTTGTCCTTAAAACAATATGGTCTTTCTTTTCTTCTTTACAACTCAGATCCATCTCTAGCTCATCTCTATAGTCCTCAAGCTCCAAAGTATCATCAGTCAATCCCTCTTCTTTAGTTAAATCACTAATCACTGAACTAGAAGTATCCGTGGTCAATGGGTATGAATTCAGGCTCCTAGACTCTTCACTCCAATCAGTCAAACAAGTATTTTTCTCCTCAACCACCCTAGGGAGTTTCTCCTCACAGACTTCAATTGATTTCTCACAAGTCAACTCATCTCTTCTAAATAGAGAATATAGTATACCTCTCTCAGGATAGGCATAACTAACTCTCTTCTCCTCAAAAACTTTTCTCTCAAATCGCCTTGAACTCAACCTTTCCCTTGGTTCATCAAACCCTAACTCTTTTTTTCTTTTGGTCTTCCTCTCTTGATATTAAGCTATCTTCACCGCTTCCTCAAAAGTCTTAGGATTTTTTACCTCTAATTTCACTCTCCAATCTTCTAATTTCAACCCATTTACAAAATACATTATCTTCAACATAATTGGGGCTATCTCACCTTCTAACAATGTTAAACTCCATTGATTCCACAATCTTTCAAACTCCCTAGCAAAGTCCTCAACACATTGATCATCTTTTTGAACACAAGTTTCTATTTTCACCCAAATCTCACTTTAACTTTCTCTTTTTTTAAACCTAGATAGAAAAGCATTTTTAATAGTCTCATAATCCAAATCTTAAATTGTAGGCTTCTATCAAAGTCAAGCAACCAATTTCGTGCTTCTCCCTACAATTGATATCTAAAAATTTGGAGTTTATCCTCAAGATTAGTCACTCTCTCTATCAAACAACACAGCTCTATTTTTTCTAAAAATCTTTCAAGATCTTCAGTATGATTACCATGGAACTCAGGAAAATTATCAAACATTTTCAAAAATCACAAGAAATCAAAACAAACTCACATTCAAAATAACAACAATGTCAATTTCGGCACTCCTCAGCAGGGGCACAAAAAAAGAGATGTTACGCATGCGGTGATCCAGAGCAAGCCTCTTTCACAACCCGATAACGAGATGTTAAGGAGTGTCGGTTGGGATAATTGAATTTGTTGGATGCACAACACAACTTGAAAAATTCAAATATTTGACAATACACCACGAATAACAAAATAATAAAGAATTGCCTCTTGTAGCTCCAACAACTAAAACCCTAATTCGGGTAGATCATCACACAACCACAACTCAACCAAAAAAATCCAACAATTTGAAAACAAACCAAGTGAAAAAATATTATCGTACCTTAACAACCATGATCCGACGCTCGGCGCTTTGACATATTCCAAAGGCTCCGACTTTCAAATTAGCATGACAAGAGCTCACTCTAGCATGCGACCCTCCTCTCTCCTCTCTCACAAAATAAAATTGTACAAGAGGGGGCAGGCCCTTAACTCTTTAATCTCCTCTCCTTATATAGTTTCCTATCCACACTCACACACATTAGGCTTTTTTCTTTCAGCTTTTGGCTTTTTCTTTTCTACTGCTTTTCACTATTTTCGTTTTTTCTGCTTTATGCCTGTTTGAAACTTGTTTGGATTATAACTTCATCATTTGAACTCCGAATATAGTTGTTCGGCAACTCAAAACGATCAGAACACATCTTGTCGACAAGCCAACGTGTATAGAATTACGAAATCCCTCAAAAATGGGAAAAAATACCGATATTCGTAAATTGCATCATTTTTCTCCATCTTTTAACTTGGATGACTTATTCCCTTCCTTGGCCTATTGTTCTTGTAATTGCACACACTTTCAACACACTTGTCCTCTTTTTCTTCAAGAAATACTTGCTGACGATGTAAAATGTACGATCTTTTCCTTTAATCCTTGAGTCTTCAAAATATTCTCTGAATATGAACCTGTTTTTTAATGCAGTGTGCCCTAGTAGAAATATGCTATGAAAAATAACTCCGTGCACAACCATACATGATTTGAGAAAACATGCAATATAAAATTGATGCTATGCAACCACTCAATCGATGCTTCACACAAAAATAATGTATGCATTGAAGAAATTGTGCCTAGCCTATCTAGATGTGATCGTGCGTCATGCAAAATGCAAACAAAATTTCTTAATTAATTAAATATTCCTTATCCTTACCTCTCAACTCTTATCAAAAAGATATGACATACTCCACTCCACCCATCCAAAATCTCACAATCACTCTAGAAAATTATGGTCCTCAAGATATTGACCAGATATGAACAACCCATCTCACAATTGGTGGCATCCTTCATGACTCTCTAAACTCACCCAACCTCCTTACACACTCAACCAGAGGTTCTTAACTTTTTGATGAGCATCCCAAATATCGTGCGTACAAGAAATGTGTGTGCTCAATGATAGGTGCTCTCTCATGTGCGCATGCATCTAAAACTTACTACATATAGCTGTAGCGGACCTCACGCCATGCTAGTGCTCAATGATGGTGCAAAACGTGCATAATCCCAACCCATGGCATGGAAGTATTTGATAAGAACAAGAGACGACCCCCGAGTGTAGTGCATCAACAAGTGCAACGCGAAGTGCTCGTGAATCCATTATCCCCGTGATGTGCAAAAGTCTTGACAATAAAACATACCTAGCTTCTCAATGTTCAATGGCTAATAACAAACTCCTACTTCAACCTGTCCAAAAAAATATCAAGCTCGACCAAGGCTATCAAGTTTTACACTCAAAAAATTAAACAAAATGACAAAAATAAATCCTAAGCTAGACAAACACAAGAAATCCAACTACGAAATAACAAAACAAACTGTCACGCAAATAACTAAGCTAGCAAAAATCAATCCTAACTACAGTTAAACTAGGGGTTTTCAGTTTCAAAAAAATGCTTGACACCAGGATACTTTCGCTACGTGGCAGACTCAAAAAGACCTAGATCGCAAACTCCATAACATTCCATGGGAGTGTCGGGTGGAGCTTTCTAGACCCTCTTTCTGATGGGCTATTAAGAAGTGTCCTGCAAGCGATCAGGTGGACACGTTAGAGTTGGTATCAGAGCGAACCAACGAAGGATCTGTCTTTATAAGAAAACTTTAATAAGAAGAAGTAAAGCAAATGTTGATGTTAAGAACATTTCCTTACTTATCGATGCTTTCTTGCAGAGTCATGAAGCATGGAACAGGTTCATGGTGTTCCAGGTCATGTTTATGACCACGATGCATGCCTCGAATTATCGAAAAAGGATCGATATGATGAACATCCTAGACCGTATTTACAATCCATCACCTCTGTACGTGAAATGAAGATGGACGGGTGATTCAGGAATCTATTACATAGCTGCCCACCGGTTTACATACCTTCGAACCAACCTAAAGAGAATCAAATGGTTGGAGGACCTGAAGATCGTGAAGCTATTCATCTTTTTTGAGGCTCACGTAAATGCAACTTTACATGTCGAAGGTCGGAAGGTCAAGCTGAACACGTATGTGTACGAGGAAGTGACTTGCATAATCCCTGTCGACAGGATCAAGGTGTTGGGATGCTACGAGAAGAATGGGTACCAAAGGAAAGGATACCCTAATCTTCCGATGACTTATTGATTCCTAAATATCCATGACCCAAATCCATACTATTACCCAGTTCCCGTAGCTGAATGTAACACAACCTTATTCTCCCCGAATTAATGTATCAGTTTGCTCTAGTATCCTAAGAAATATTGTACTTCAAAAGGGCTATGCCCATACGAATGAAATAAGACTTCTTTTTATCAATAATTGTCTTGACTATGAGTATTGATAAAAAGTTTAGTGTTTAGGTCTCTTGGCTGAAAGCTGAATTGGGTATGAACTGTAATGTAAGTAACGATTAGCGAGTTGTTAACGTTAAGAATCTCTTACTCAGGCACAACCCCAAGTAAAGATTCCTAGTCCAACCCCTACACCAAGTACGGTCGTGATTCAAGAGAAGAAGTTTCTTCTCAAGCAAATCAAGCCACGAGAATTTGACGGGAAAGGAAGGACTATCCAAGATGATACTCAGATTTGGATCGAGTCCATGGAAGATTACTTTGAAGTAGCCGGTATTGCACCTGCCAACTAGGCAATGCTCGCCAAGCTGAAGCTCATCGGCGAAGCCAGACTTTGGTGGAAGCAATGGTGCAGAGACCAAGGGATCTCCGAAGGGTTCGTTACATGGGAAAATCTGAAAAAAGCTGTGCAAGGAAGATAATTACCACCTGCATATCGCATGCAAAAGATGAACGAGTTCTATGAGCTGAAATAGCTTGGTCTGACCCTTGACACATACTACTCAAAGTTTGTCTCTCTTTTGAAGTATGCGCCACAAATGGATATGACACAACAGGTGTCGAAGTTTTGTGCTGGATTAAACCCACCTGTAAATACCTGCCTCGAATCAATGTGCCTAACAGATCTTCAGGACGCACTCATTCGAGCTGTGCCCATAATTCAGGAGGTGTAGACCAGGCCAAGAAATAACAAGACTTGGTCTTATAATGATCAAAACAAAGGTATATATATATTTCCCAAGCAAAGAGAGTTCAAGGTCAAAACCGGGGACAAAGGAAGAAAGCAAGGACCAACAATGTCAATAACTTTGTTCCTATCCAAGGTATAGGCCGCAATCTCCGTTGCTTCCATTGCAACGAGCCCGAAAGGCAATGTCCCAAACTTGGTAGAGGAGAACGTCAATGACCTTTCCAAGGAACTACCCGTGGCCAAGGAGCTGCCACCCGGGGCAGAGGAAGAACCGCTTGTGTTGCCAATAGGGAAATGTGCGAAGAAGAAGATCCGACTATGGAAGAAGACTTTGAGAGGGCAACAGTTCATGCCACCCTTCACAAGAAAGGCCCGAATCGCCAATTTTTGGTGATTCAGACACCATCGGACTATCAAGGTAAAGCCTTCAAAACCTTGATTGATTGTGGCAGTACACATTCCTTTATCTCACTAGCTTGTGCAAGAAGATTAGGAATAGCCACAATAGAAGCACTACCTTGCTTGTGGAATTAGCAAATGGTCGTGAGGTCACTTGTACAAGGCAAACTGCTAAGGTGGAATTCTTTCTGGGAGGAAAGTTGACTTCAATCATATTCAGGGTCATGAACCTAGGTATCCATGAGTGTTTTCTCGGAATGGATTGGCTTAAACCCAATGATGCCCACATTCATTGTGGAAAGGGCCAAGTTTCCTTTCAAAAATCTAAAGGGGAATTGGTCACAACTCAAGGAGAGGCTGGAAAGCCGAAAATTCAATTGGCCAAAGCATCTCGGATAATAAAGGGAGTTAGAAAGGGACTACCTGTCTACTTGATTAAGCTTAACAAGCTAGATCAGAATCAGGAGTCTAGTGAATAACCTTCATGGCTAAAGGAGTACACAGACGTATTTCCTGAAGAGCTGACAGAACTTCCACCTCAAAGGGAAGTGGATCATGAGATTAAGCTAGTGCCGGGAGCTGCGCCAATTGCAAAGAGGCCATATAGGATGTCCATCCTGGAAGCAATTGAGCTGAAGTAGCAACTCGAGCAAATGTTAGATCAGGGCTACATCCATCCCAACAGTTTGCCATGGGGAGCTCCAGTGCTATTCCAGAAGAAAAAGGATGGAATGCTTCAGCTATGTATTGATTACAGAGGGTTGAATCAATCAACCATTAAGAAGTACCCTATTCCAAGAATAGATGAACTTCTTGACCATCTTCAAGGTGCGAAGATCTTCTCCAAGATTGATCTCAGGTCTGGATACTATCAGATAAGGATCAAGGAAGAAGATATCCCAAAGACGGCATTCAACACAAGATATGGACACTTTGAGTTCGTAGTCATGTCATTCAGGCTTATGAATGCACCTGCCACCTTCAACAGGTTAATGCAGGATATCTTTAGGCCATATCTTGATGACTTCGTACTCGTCTTCTTCGACGATACCTTAGTCTACTCCAAACAGGAAGAAGATCATGAACCCCAGCTATGGATTGTCCTTGAGACAATGAGAGCACACAAGCTTTATGCCAAGATGAAGAAGTGTGCATTCTTCAAACGTCAGATTGAATATCTAGGATTCATTGTGTCAGCGAAAGGAATCTCAATGGATCCGGCCAAAGTCAGAGATGTTCTAGAATGTCCAATACCAACAACTGTCAAAGAAATACGCAGTTTTCTTGGATTGACAGGATGGTACAGGGTCTTTATCAAAAACTATGCTTTGATTGCAGCACCTCTGACCGATCTACTAAAGAAGCAAACATCGATTGCATGGTCAATTGCCGAACAATCTAGCTTTGATAGATTAAAGAAAAGTTCGGTATCAATACCTATCCTGAAACTTATGGACCTCAGTAAGGAGTTCGAAGTAGTAACTGATGCTAGCACACTTGCCCTAGGATGTGTGCTTATGCAAGAAGGTCATCCTGCATACTCTTCAAGGAAACTGACGAGCCACGAGAAGAATTATGCTACCCATGATCGAAAACTGTTAGCTGCCATTCATGCCCTCAAGCTTTGGAGACACTACCTGTTGGGTAACAAGTTTACCCTAGTAACAGATCATAAAAGTCTCAAGTGGATCTTTATCCAGAACGAGCTCAACATGAGGCAACGTCGGTGGATTGAAGTGCTGGAGGAGTATGATTTTGAAATCAAATACCGGATGGGAAAGGAGAATGTAGTTGCCGATGCACTTAGTCACAAGGCATTCCTTAATTCTCTAATCTTGCAAAATCCATCAACAACTAGATCTCTAGCCACAAAGGTATCCATGCCAAGCAACCCAATACTTGAGCTAGCTAGAGAAGAAGTATGCCTTGATCCAACCTATCAAAAGATGCTAAGGGACATCCCTATCAAGGATCAAGACCCAAAGCTATAGGCTAAGTATCAAGAATTCTCTATCAATAGTGGACTTGTCTACTATAGAACGAGATTATGTATACCGGCAAGCCAGTCACTCAAGCAAAAGATACTTTGGGAAGCCCATGATTCCCCTTTATTAGGACATGCTGGCTATGCCAAGACCCTCAATGCAGTCAGGAAGAGCTACTATTGGAAGAGGCTTAAGGGTGATGTTCTCAAATATGTCACTAAGTGTTTGTCTCGTCAACGTATTAAAGCCGAACATGTCAAAATGCCAAGAAAGTTGCAACCACTTGACATTCCCCAAATGAAATGGGAATTCATCAGTATGGACTTTATTGTTGGCCTACCCCAATTTCAAGGAGGATACAACTCCATTATGGTTGTGGTGGATATGCTCACCAAGGTTGCACATCTTATTCCTGTTAAGACAAAATATAAAGCCTCCGACATTGCAAGGTTATTTATCAAGGAGATATTCAAGCTACATGGGTTGCCCAGAAGAATCATTAGTGATAGTGATTCTCTCTTCACATCACACTTCTGGAGAGCTATCTTTGAAGCCATTGGGACTCAACTCTGTTTTAGTACAGCTTACCATCCCCAAACCGATGGTCAAATGGAGCGAGTCAACCAAGTCATCGAGGATATGCTAAGGGCACACTGCTGCCGTGAACCAAAAAGGTGGATTCAATACTTGCCACTGGTTGAGTTTGCCTACAATGCTTCTTACCAACAAAGCATTCAGATGACCCCTTTTCAAGCATTATATAGGCATGACTGTCGAAGTCTTTTAAACTTCTTGGATCCAACCTTGAGGGTTGAAGCTTCAAGGCAGATGATGGAAGATATAGATGACCAAATGAAGTCAATAAGACAGGACATCCAAGCCGCCAAGGATAGACAAAAGGCATACGTGGATTTGAAACGTCAAGATAGAACCTTCGCTGAAGGAGACACGGTCTTCAATCGCGTACGACCAAAGAAGAGTTCCCTATTCTTAGGAGATTGCAAGAAGCTAAGTCCAAGGTATTGTGGACCCTACAAGATCCTCAAGTGCCTAGGACCCAATGCTTATAGACTGCAACTCTCTGAGAACCTAAAGGTTCATAATGTATTTCATATTAGCCTACTGAAGAAGTATGTACCTAATCCTAGCCATTTACTTGATGATCAACAAGTTTTAATGCCTAGCCAAGGAGTCCTTGAGCTACGGCCTGACAGGATTTTGGATGTTAGGGAGAGACAATTGAGATCTAGAACCTTCAGAGAATGCCTTGTCCAGTGGAAAGATTATCCCTAGGAGGATGCCACTTGGATGGATGAAAGCACTCTCAACCAACAATACCCCCAGTTCTTCTTAAAATGAGGACATCTTGATTCCTCCAAGGGGGAGAGAATGTAGTATTTCCACTCAAAACATATTATTAAACTTGACTCCACGCATGCCGCGTAAAACTTGTGCAAGCTTAACTCCCGCATCGTAATTATCGATAGCTTAATCCATACCCCGCATGCGCAAAAGAAATTTATGCATTTTTTTTTCCTAATTATCCCTTCCCCCAACCGATGCATGGCTAGAGGAGAGGGATTAGGAGAAGAGTAAGTAAGAGTATGGGCAGCTTGTTGAGGTGAAGATGCATGGGAGAAGAGGGAAGCATGGGGGGCTCCACATGTGTGGAGTCTCTCCCCCCTTGGCCTATATAAACACCCCTTAGGCCTTGAGGGGAGGGAGGATAAGGGGAACGCTGCCCTCACCTCACCACCTGCCGCCGTGCCGTGGAGAGAGGAGGAGGGACTGCTACACCGCCGTTGTGCGAAACCCCGCCCCCACAGTGCCTGCCTGCCTGCTGCCATATTCCCCCTGCCGTCGTCAATCCTTCCCTCTTCCCAATCATTGGGACCACGTCAACTCTGTTAAAAAAATCAGAAGCTTCTTTAAGAAGCTTCTAAAGGGATAAGGCCCATAGGCCTTATTCCTACGTGCCCTTCCCCGATTTTAAAACTCGGTGCATTAAGCTCCTATTCCTACGCAAGGAGAAGGTATCGACCTCCAGGCAGTCTTGGAGAGTGAGAGTAAAGGCTAGAGGGAATCTTTGGAGTCCATTATCATGTCTACTATGGCTCCCAAGAAGTCGCAAGGCGCACTCGCGGGAGGTTCCTCCCCAAACTTACACGTGGACATCACCGCGGATCCATAAGCCCAAGTTCCACATAAAGAAATGCTTTAAACACGCTTAATTCCATAGGGAGAATGCATTTTACACTTATCATTAATTCATGTGGTAGTGATAAAAGTACATTTGATAAATTATCTCTTTGAACGATAGATAAGGATTGGTGCATATCATGCAATTGGATCTTGTGCATCTCCAAAGTTATGAATGTAAAACTTACTCGCCCTATGAACTTAGTCACAAATTGCCTTGTCATGCATTTTCAAAGTGGAAGTCTAAAACGCATATTGCCTAGGGTTAAAGAGGAAATTTTTAAGTGCATTGGCCGTGAAGGAAAATAGTATCTTGCATTTAGTCAATAACTTTCTTGTTATGACTCGCATGGAAGGAATTGTTAATGTCCATTGCATGGCATGAAAATGAAACAATGGACATTGCAAGTTGCATGTAAAAGATGCTTCGAAATGGAATAAGTCAACACTAGTCCTATAATATTCGCTTTGCATAAACTTCATTAACTACGTTGTAGCTAGGAAAGGGTTGCTTGTTGCATATTCGTCATGCGAAAAATTCATTCATCAAGAGTTGCATTTAGGAAAGGTTGCATGGCTTATCAAAGTGAGATTCTAAAGCTTAGATAAAGGGGTTGTAGGCATGATTCTTTGATGCAAATCCTAGTAGGTTCTAGGTAAGTTATTCTTCAAATTATCATGCGTAATGACTTTAGCAAGAAAATTTAGGGTTATTGCAAACCTTTTGGTGCGTAGAAGTAATGATTCACATGTTTACATATATTGTGACGTCTTGCAAACTAGTTTAGCATCTCTAGGAAAGGATCGTCCTTGTCACAAGACAAGTAGGTCAATTTACCCAAATCACTTGTGATATTATAACCGTTAGGGTTTCGTATAGGCATAACTAGTCTATACGATAAAAACCTCAAGTACTAGCTAGGGTTTGGCACGTCAGAAATGCAGCCTAGTATCATACTTGGACACCAAGTTGAAACCCTCAAACCCAAAGGTCCCACCCACATTCATGGAATGTTTGGGTCAATTGGATGCTCATGCAAACAATATCGATCTAGGGTTTCTACCCTAAGGATCGTTTGCCCCAATGCTAAAACTCGGATTGAGTTTGGAATCCCTAGGACCGAACGTTGTGGGCCTAGTACCATTAGGGTTGGGTAAGAAGACACCCCAAATTTTGCGTCTTGTCTAAACATAATTCCTTAACCAAGAAACATCGTTCAATGGGTGAAATGATCCCATGAGTTAGGTGCGACACTTGTGCAACAAGTTGCAATGTCGCACGGCTATGTGGTTTAATCACAAGAGGGATTTGCCATTCCTTGGAATGAGGTTGGCAGGTTTTAGTGCAAGTCTAACTTGCAAGAGGATGAGTAGTCATCCTGCTACATCACCTTTCTTGGGCTGATTTACCAAGTTAAGGGAAGTTATGTATTTGCATCGTAAGCAAAGTATCAATCAAGTTAGAGTGACATGGTCACCAGGATTCACTGTCTTAATTTATGAAACCTAAGGTGTTGGTTAAGTTGGGTGAACAGGGTATGACCCTAACCCAAGGATAAAAGGGTAAACAAACAAACCCTTGGGGGATCTTGCCAAGTCGCAATTGATCCCGAATTGAATGTTGGATGCATTCGGAGAAAAGAATTCACTCCTTAGTAGTTGGTCAAATAAACGACCACTAGATTGATTGTGCTTGTAACAGTTTAGGAGCACTGTTTGCATTGTTTGCTCAAGGAACTAAAGATGGAAAGATAATTAATGCTTCAGGTTGAAGGCCTGAAGGGAGAGGCAACATCAGTTACCCCTGATTGTCTGCCTGACCCTAACCAAGAGGGTTGTTAGCCGCGCTGGAAATGTGGACCGAACCCACCGCGAGAGGTCTCTCCGTTGGGCGCTACTTGGAGCAGGAGGATGCTTGGATGCCAGAGGGGCTCTGGCCGTAAATCACTTGCCTTTCGGGCCCTACATAAGAGGCCAATGGGATTGGATCCCTGGGTCCGCATACTAGTCTACGGGCCAAATCTTGGATTAGTAATCCCTGTGGATTGCTGGATAGCCTTCGGCAGATTATGGATTGTCTTCGGGCGGATTATGGATTAGCCTACGGGCTGGATTCTATGATGTTTTTCAAAGATAAATGAGATCAACTGTTGAAAGGGAACTTGTTTGACATTGTTTTTCTATGTCAAGTGCTAAGATTACGTGAAGGAACCGGTGTCTAACTGGCTAATTAAGGAAGTTGCTTGACGCATGTCCAACTAAATGTGGTAGGTAATTAGACAACTAAAGCAACCCTGAGGAAAGTGCGGTGGATGTGGCCATGGGTTCGTCCTACGGATGGGTGGTCCCGGTTAGCCGAGAATTTTTCTCAGGCGAAATGCGCAGTAGGGAATTTTGCTCGAAGGAAATGAACAGCAAGGAAAGTTGACCTAGAAATCTAGGATACTAGAGTCTCAATTTGTGCCGTTTTAGGGGAACAGAATGGGACTATGCCTTATGGGTAGAGAGGTCGAGCTTTGCATCCCTCTCGTAATGAACAGCAATGAATGTTGACCTAGAAATCTAGGATACTAGAGTCCCAATTTGTGCCATTTTAGGGGAACAGAATGGGACTATGACTTATGGGTAGAGAGGTTGAGCTTTGCATCCCTCTCGTTTCCCATTCTCCTTGAACCAAGTGCAGCATGAATCCACTTCGACCCTGACGTTTCTGTGTAAAGTAGTTCGCCTGGGGTTCAATGCTAGCTACCATTCTAGGAGTTTGACCACTAAGAAAACCTTGATTCAGGTCGGTCCTAAGTGGGAACGGCCGGGATACTTCCACTATGTAGCAGACTCGGAAAGACCTAGATCACAAACCCCGTAACATTCCATGGGAGTGCCTGGCGGAGCTTTCTAGATCCTCTTTCTGATGGTTTGCTAGGATGTGTCCTGCAAGCGATCAGGTGGACACATTACAAGTATCACAAGGATGTTAGAAGCCCTAGATGTAAAGGGAAAACCATTGCTTAAAAGGCACGGTCCACAGGTCCTAAATGCTAAGCAGTTGTTGCAGAGTGGACAAAGGAAAGTAAAGACATCTTGTGTAGAGAAGATGCGGCATGCCAAAGGTCCACCTGTACTAAATAGAAGCCATAAGGCTGTAAGGCCATCTGGTAATGGTGATAAATCCACAGTGAGTCCATTGGATCAATGTGGGTAGATGAGGTAGTCTAAGAATATGAAAAGGAATATGAGATGGATTTGGAGGCCCAAAACCCCTAAAAATAGAGTTGGTGTGTCAGATGAAGGGCCAGGAATTGCATGTGGACATGTTTTGATGGATTTCCAAGAGGATGCGACTAAAGGCCATAATGTGACATTTGACAATAGGGATCGCCGCCCTATGATGCATCTATGTGATGGGTCTAGGCTTAAATCTTTGTCTAGTTTGGATCGTATCATTGACATATGTAATGGTCCAATTAGAGAAGAGTTGAATGATCATAAATCCATGATTCTCCCTATAGGAGGAGTTACTAGAAAGTTGGGACAAGTGATCCGTTTGAATGATGACCAACAGGATGAGATATATCAACCTAATGATGTCATTCATTCAACTTATAATACCCAAGAAGAGATGGCCATTATTACTGAGATATCAGTAGAAAGACTTGGGCTAGTGGATCTACAAAGAGCGTAGATCAAGCTTTTAGCTGACTTGCATGAGGCTAGTCCTCGTATTTTATGCTATCCTTGGTATCCTGGTTAGTTTGATAGGATGTGATGTATATGCCAAGGAGATCATATATTGCATGGATTAGAATGAACTATCCATTTTAGGCCGAGAGGGCCAGCTAGTTTGCAGTGAAATGTTTTATTTATTTAGGCCAAGAGGGCCATTTTTCTATTTGGTGCAGGTACAATTAATGGATTTTTGTTGTAGTGATTGCATCATACAAGTTACCAAAGTTGTTGGAGGGAGCCTTTGCTGTGAAGGAGTTTCTTATGTCCATTCCAGGTGGTTTCGTCCCCTTTTCGAGTCTTTTCCCTTAAGCGATTTGATATATGTGTGTGTAAGGGTTACTTTCTTTTGTTTGGTGGGGACCAGCAACAATCGAGGCATGAAGTCCTAGGATTAGGCTTTATATGTCTGGGGGAGGTCTGAGTAGTCATTGCCTCCTACAAGGCATTGTTAGGCATTGTAAGACCTATTTTAGTTGGGAATTCTAGTGACCCTGTTCTGCTGACCTACTAGGCGGCCGTTCTGGGAGTTCCTCTTAGTTGTGAGGCAGTTAGAGAAGCCTACTAAAATAATGATGGAAAGAGTCAAAACCCTAAATATCTGAAAGAGAATATATGAATATATAGAAAAAAATCTTTGAGATGTTGTTTATTGCCTTGCGAAGGTTTGGTAGGTTCCTGGGGATGAGACAAGACCAAGGCTGATGCCTTGTCTTCCTAGGGGTGGCTTCTAGCAGAAAAATAAGAATAAAAGAAGGTTGGAGCGAAAATAAAAGTAAGCTTTAGAAAAGGATTAAGTGTCGCCTTGCGCGGGCTTGGTAGGCTCTTGGGTACTGAGACAGGACCTAAGGCCGATGCCTTGTTCTCCTTGGGTCACTACGCTCAGCTCCCTCCTTTTTACATGCCCGAGTATGAAAAATAAGAGGCTAAAGACACAATGTGCTAAAAGAAAATATTTTTTGATCAGGCTATAGGAGTCCTCACCTAGTAGAAGCTCCTAGTTGAGTTGTCCTTAGTTCGGTAGATAGTTCGGACCACCACTTAGGATGACCTCTTTGATGGTTCTTGTTAGCTTGGTTGTGTTGGCGCAATTGGTTAGTGAATAGCTTTCAACTTTCTGTTCGATTATGCTAGGCCTACTCCTCGTGGATTTCATGCCTTGGTTTTGACAAGGGGGTAGGGTGAGCGCTGTGATGTGTTTTGTTGTGTATCTATTTTGTATCAGCTTGATGCTCTTTGTGGTTGTGTTTATGATTCGTTCGTGGGATTCAAGGGCTGAGTCACCCTATCCCGTGGTCCCCAATGAGAGCTGGATTTTAAGACATGATTTGGACCCATTCTTGAAGCGTTGAAGCTCGTTTTGGAGTCGGAAAGTGCCCGAGAGGTGTTAAAGAGCCAATTTTCATGAAAAATCAAACGATGGCAGATGGCCGAGCTAGAGTTTTCCTAGATGCATTTTGACATCACGAATCCAACACAAGTCTCGATTTGTCAATCGGAGGTCATTTGACCCTCCATTTAATCCCCGCAAGTTTTGGCGTTATAAAGCAACTACTGGATCGAGAAGCCGTAAAGTGCGTGGGAGAGGCCAGATTGATCATGTTCAACGCCACGAAGCCGCTTGTCCAATCGGATTGCAAATCGGAGTTCATTTGGGCCTTCAAAATTGAAAAATCCACTTGCGAGACAGTGTAAACACAAAAACGATGAACTGATTATTTTAATATTTTAAACCTTAGGCTTGATAAAAGCCTTGAAACTAATGCAAAAACTGTCGAATAGAGGGAAGCGTCAATGCGCCTCCTCATTTTTTCTCGTTGCCTCTCCGATTCAAACCCGTTTGGAGAGAGAGAGGGAGATTCTCAATCAGGGCAGGGAGAGGAACAAGATGACTGCAAGTTTGCCCATTTTAATGGAGGATTTAAACATCTCATTTGTTAGTCTTTCTCTCTTCTCCCTCTCTCTCCTGCAAGGGGTAGTTCCTGCGTGTGAAGAAGAATGAAGCCCGGTTGATGAATGCTCGTCTGACACGGTACCGGATTGCTTCTAAATCGAAGGTGGGTTGAAGGTGGCAGTGTGAAGGCAAGCTGAGCATCAAATGAGCCCTGATTTGCAAACCCGCAACAAGTTTCAGAACCCAAAATAATAAGAAATACACGGTAATGATATTTTTACAAAGGAAATGACTCTTTTTTCGCATTTGATGAGGTTAGCAATGTTCATATGGGCTAAAAATCGATGGACATGTTTTTTACTATTGGTTTTAGTCTTTCATAATTAAAAAATCAGAAAATAAACACTTAAAGTGTGGGAAATAAATGAAAAAACCCCGAAAAGCATGGTTTTTATAGTAAAAATGGGGTTTTTTGGGTTTTAAATTGGAAAAGTATGAAACAAAACACCAATAAAATGTACATGTTTGATGTTTAAACACTCAAGAGCCATAGCTATGAAATAATGCTAGTTTTGTTTCATTTTTATTGATAATAAATAAGAAAAATGAGGAAAAATAGGAAAAATTGCTTTTTAAAAGGAAAAAATAGGGAACGGACGATGAAAATTATGAAAAATTATGGATGTGTTTGTGAGTGTATAATGAGGATAAAGCATGAGGGTTTGCCTCATGTTATCCCCATTTATATGTTTTTGTGAGTATTTACTACTTATTTCGTGTGAAATACACATAGAATCACCCCTTTACCTATGCAATGAAGCAAAACTCTAAACGGTAGGGGGAGGAGGGAAGTTTGAGCGTTGAAATATAATATAAAACATGATGCATTTGCTACATTGTTCATATAGGATGACGCTAAGTTAAATAAAGGGAAGTACAACACGAGTGTAAAGCTGGATGTCTTCTCTCATCAGAGCAATTACACATTAGTGTATGGAAACATGAAAAGAATGGATTTGCACAATGCACGAGGCTGTTTTTCAATTGTTTGAGCACTTAAGCATATGTTAAATGGTATCAATGGCAAGCTCTTGGATGCATAGCACTTGGTTTCTCTAGGACTTGACCCACATTGAGAGAGTGAGCAACCTGGCTCTAGGTCTAGACGGTGGGTCCAAGGGGACTGACAAGTGAATATAAGTGCATTCCTGGAATGTTGAATATATTGGCACTAAGAGGGGAGTTTATTTCGAATGTGTCTATGTCTGGAAGCAACGCATTGAGGGCCAAATCCCTAAGATGTAGGAGAGCTGCAGTTGGGCTGCAGCAGTGGGGTGCCCTTGGCTATGTGATATGTGGCATTTAATGCCGATATATGTATAATCTCCCTCTGAGGAGATGGGGAAAGGGAACATCCATTGGATTACAGACTATAAATGCTATCAAAGGGTTTTCTGTTCATGGCATAAAACATGGAGTTCTTATGTTTGCAGAAAAACTTCATTAAGATCCACATAAGAAACTTTCATACATAATTCAGTTATTATTCCCTTACATTTGACTTAGATGTCATTTAATCTCATAAGTTCCTTTGTAACTTGATATGCAATTTTTAGTTTGTATCAAGAAAAATGGCAATGATAGTGTGTATGAGGACCTTCAACTTGATCAACAGGTGGTAATTGATAGTTTACAGGTTATATCACATTGGTTTACAAAGTTCATTAGCTTGGAAGATCCAACTGTTGTCAAGAGCACTCCAAATTTGACTAGGTCCACAAGAGACACGGAGTAATAGTTGTACAGGACTTATATGACTTGTATATGACTTATATGAACTTTTTTTTGTGTGGAAGAAGGAGAGGAATGCAACCCACGTTTTGCGGCGCATTTTTTGGGCCTGCACACCTGTAGAAGATGGAGGGAGAGTTGAAGACTATGTTGAATGCTCCAAAGCATGCAAACACAAAGCAAACTGAAGATAAAGAGGAGATACAAACAAAGAAGGTAAGAGTCCTTTTTGCCCATCCATTTGGTATCACGAAAATGAGTTGTATGACAGTCCATGAAAGGAAAAAATAGAGAAAAGTATTCAGCCTGCTCTTATGAGCGTCTTCTTCCATTCTCTTACCATATTCATATACCATTGAAGCCCTTCTTGTGCCCAAGTACTTGAGTGACTTTGGGGCAAGTCAAGAGGTGATTTTTGCCAATGTATGGGCTGAATAGGCTCTCCCAAAACCATCATAAACAAGGCAGCCATTAAAACTCATTCATTTTGAAGAGGTTTCTTGAAATCTATTTACTTCCTTGTGTAGACAATGCTCCTGAAACAATAGGGCATTGGTTGAGATTGTAATGAGAGACTTTCATGAGTTTGTATACATTTATGAGTCAAGTGTGAGGGCTAGAAATTACTATTTTAATGTAGGTTTGAAGTATATTTGTGGTTCTATTGATGTATTTTTATCATCCTTTGGACTTTATGTCAGTTGTAATGAGTTCTATCTCTCTATACCTTGTATCTTGAAGTCTCAATACATGTATCTTCATGAAATGGAGGGAATTAGAGCTTGAATTTTGTTGAGATGACAAGCTCAACACATGCAGACATTGATGATGGACCGTCTAGTTAGATAGGTCCACATGTCTACACTTAGCACGTCGGTGGTCATTATGACTCTTACATGGCCACTGACTCATTACTTATTATATTCAGGTTGTTACACCTATTTACAGCTGGCATAGTTATAGCGCCAGTCGACTAGTGTAGTCGGTTATGTATTGTTTGACTTAGTAGGCCACTTTCCTTTATGTTGTATCTTATCTATACTTTGTGTACATTGTATAGAGTGTGGAAGAAGAAGAAGAAATCAGCAAGAAAACGTTTTGGCCTCCATCTCTCTTCTTGTCTCTTGAGTGAGCTTCTCCTTGTGCATTCTGTGTGTGTTCGGCGCAGCATCATGAGCAAGTCCCCCCACCACGCGATTCTTGACATGGTATCAGAGTTGCGCCACTGAGAGAGGCTGATTTCGAAGGTTGAAGCAAAGGAGAAGAAGCAAGGTTCGAGCAAGCAAGCCACGGGTAAGAAGCTCTCCCATCCTTCCACTCTTTCTCTTGGATAGTGCCTGTGGAGGCACCGGAAGCAGGGCAGAGCAAAAATCTCAGATTGCAGTGAGATTTGGTGTGTGCAAAGAATGCTGTGTATTCTGTAGATAAGCCCTTCAAGGCTTACCGCAGTTATTTTGGGCATCTGAGGCCGTTTCAGGGCCCGTTTTAGAGCCGCAAAACTGTGGACAGCAGTTTCAGGATACGCTGTGACTTCGACTGTATTGACCAAAAGTGGGTGCGCAGGTTACAAATTTCAGATCTGTAAGTTCAAAGATGTTTACAGCAAGTAAACACAAGGTTTATCTGCAAACTGGTTTCAGATTGCATGTATTGTTAAGTAAACAGTGAAAAAGGCTATCTGGTGTATTGCTGTGCACTACAGGTCGAGGGTTGCAGAAGACTTGCTTGCTGTTTGGTATTAATTTTGTGATAATGGCAGAGAACAGTGGAAGCCCCATCATTGAGAAGCCCAACAAGAACAACTACCCATCATGGAAGTTTCGTGTCACGAACTTCCTTATTGGAAAAGGCCTCTAGGAGTTTGTTTCAGGTGAAGAAAAGGAGCCAGAGGTGAGTGATCCTCCAACTGCAGAAGAGACAAAGGCATGAAAGGAATGGAATGCAAAAGACAAGAAGGTCATGTATTGGATGTCAGCAGTAATTGACAATAATATGCTGGGACATATTAGAAATGCAGAGAATTCATATGCAGCTTGGACCATACTTGAAAGTATGTTTTCTGTAAATACAAAGGCACGAAAGATTCAACTCAAGCAAGAGTTGAATACATTGAAGAAAGGGAAGATGTCCATCAATGAGTATGCACTGAAGGTAAGAAGCATTGCAGATGCATTGGCAGTGATTGATGCAATGCCCGATGATGATGATTTGGTGTCGTCTACCTTGGGTGGACTTAACAATGAAAAGTCTTGGAAGTATTTTGTAACTTCCATATATGTCAAAAAGCCATTTCTAGATTTCGATGAGTTGGTATCCCTTATGATCACTGAAGAGATCAACATGCAGAGTGAGACATCTGAAAGAAGTGGTGAACAGGTCCAGGCTTTCTACTCCATTTCAGGAAAGGGACATGGCCGGTTCTCTTCAAGAGGTTGTGGTACAGGACGTGGTAGTGACAACTAGCAAAACAGATTAAATCAGCAATTTGGCGATATGCAGGTTTCAGGAGGTCGTGGTAACTTTAGAGGCAGGGGGAGCTTTAGAGGAAGAGGTGGATGGCAAAATAGAGGCTCTAACAATTCTTGTATTGTGCGTCACTACTGTGGCAAAACAGGTCATATTGCAGCCCAATGTTATGCTAAGAAAGATGATATTCGGAGTGGTAACTTGCAGCATCGTCTTCACGACAGAATGAAGACAAAAATGAACATTTGTTTGTTATGCAGCATATGTTGAATGCTATTACAGGAAAGGGAATACATGAAGATGTTTGGTATGTTGATTCAGGTGCATCCAATCATATGACCAGCCATGTAGAATGGTTTGGAGAGATGCAGGATTTGCAAAATGCAGGTTATGTGCAGACGGGTGATGATTCATGCCACCCAATTTCACACATTGGAAAAGTTCCCTTGTCCTTGCATGATGGTAAGACAAAGAGTCTTTCAGATGTATTACATGTGCCATCTATTACAAAGAACTTGGTGTCAGTGGGTCAGATGGTGGAGCAAGGGTTGCAAGTCAGATTTAATGCAAAGGACTGCTTTGTAGAAGACTTCAATGATAAGTGCAGGTTGGTAGCAAAGGGAAGTAGAGTTGGACGTGTGTTTACTATGGATGCTGGAATTCCTACTATGAATGCTGCTATGTATGCCAAAGGAAAAGGTGTTGTTGCAGACATTGAAATTTGGCACAAACGCATTGGATATGCAAATGTACAGAGGCTGAAATTAATGCAGTCCAAAGGGTTGGTTACAGGTTTGCCTACATTTAGAGTTGCAGAATTTCAGAAGGTATGTGAAGCATGTCAGTTTGGTAAGTAGGCAAGACAACCCTTTTCACATGACAGAGATGTAAGTAGAAATATCCTTGATGTTGTGCATACAGACATTTGGGGGCCTACACAAAATGTATCTCTTGGAGGTAGTTCATACTTTGTCACATTCATTGATGATTGTTCTAGAAAACTGTGGGTATATTTTATGAAGGAAAAGAGTGAAGCTTTTGAGCACTTTAGAACTTTCAAGGCTGCAGTTGAAAGAGAAATAGGCTTGAAAGTAAAGTGCTTGAGGTCAGATGGAGGGGGAGAGTACCTCTCAAATGAGTTCAGTGATTTTCTGAGGTCTCATGGGATAAAGAGACAGTTCACATGCAGGTATACCCCACAGCAAAATGGGGTTGTAGAAAGGAAAAACAGGCATATTGCAGAAGTTGCACGCGCCTTGATGGCTGAAAAGAATATGCCTAAGCATTTTTGGTCTGAGGCTGTTCATACTGCTGTTTATATTATGAACAGAACTCCCACAGCTGCAGTTCATGGTATGACCCCCGAAGAATGTTTTATAAGTAAGAAGCCTGATGTTTCACACTTGAAAGTGTTTGGCTGCATTGCGTATGCTCATGTGCCAGATGAGTTACAGAAGAAACTGGATCCAAAGGCTGAAAAGTGTGTCTTTATTGGATACTCTTTAGAGCAGAAAGGGTATCGCTGTTACAACCCTGTCACATGTAAGTTCAGAGTGAGCAGGGATGTCATCTTTGATGAAATGAGCAGTTGGTATGCATCTAGTGGTGATGCATTGGATGATGATGATGATCATGACACTCATGTGCAGGCTGAAAAGCAAGAATCACAGACTTTTAGTGGACTAGAGACATCATCTGGTAGTCCTTGGTCTGGGAGACTAAGGAGTACCTCTATATTTTCGGGTGCATCTAGTAGCACTACAGGTAAAGATAAAGGAAAGAATAAAGTGTCAGAAGTCATTGATGCAGTTCTTGATGGAGATTCCAGTGGCTCAGAGAGCTTGGATGATGAGCTTGGCATTCCTTCAATGAGGACTCCAGGTGTGCATAGAGCACGCGTTAATGCAAAGACTCCATTGAGTGATCCAGTGATACGCAGGTCTAGCAGGGTGAGATACCCTGTTAAAAGATTTGGTTTTGAAGGTTATGCAGCTCACCATTATGCTTATATGGTGAAACTAGTTGAAGATGTTGAGCCCACATGTTTTGAGGAGGCTGTTGGTCATGCTCATTGGGATGCAGCAATGGATGAGGAGATGGCTGCATTAGAGGCCAATAAGACTTGGGATCTAGTATCATTGCCGAAGGGTAAGAAAGCCATTGGATGTAAATGGGTTTGTAAGATTAAGCACAATGTAGATGGTTCTATTAGTAGGTACAAAGCTAGGCTGGTTGCAAAAGGCTATGCCCAGACATATGGCATAGATTATGATGAAACCTTCAGTCCAGTTGCTAGGATGGCAACTATCAGATGTATGATTGCTTTGGCAATAGCTAAAGGTTGGAGGTTGCAGCAAATGGATGTGAAGAATACCTTCTTGCATGGTGATTTACAGGAAGAAGTGTATATGGATCAGCCAGCAGGTTATGAAGATTTAGAGCATCCCACATATGTGTGCAGGTTGAAGAAGGCGCTCTATGGACTCAAGCAAGCACCTAGAGCATGGTCTGACAAGATCAGAGAGTATCTTGTCAATATTGGCTTTTATATTTCTAATGCTGATCACTCACTTTATATGAGAAAGGGAGATGTAGGTTTGGTCATCATAGTCATCTATGTGGATGACTTGATTATTACAGGTGATAGTGATAGTGGGATTGCTGAAGTCAAGGGCAATTTGAAGAAGAAGTTTGAGATGAAGGATTTAGGTGAGCTAAGGTACTTCCTTGGCATTGAGGTGATTAGATGTGATGATGGTATATGGTTATCCCAAAGACAGTATGGCTTGGATATGTTGTCCAAGTATGGTATGACAGCATGCAAACCACTTTCAGTCCCGTTGGAGCAGAATGTAAAGTTGAGTGATGATATTGGAGATGAGATAGAAGACCCTACTATGTTCAAGAAGACAGTGGGGAGTTTGATCTACATGACCATTACAAGGCCAGACTTGAGCTATGTTGTTGGTCTTGTGAGTCAGTTTATGCAAGTACCTAGAAAGCCACATTTGGATGCAGTCAGACGCATATTGAGATATGTGAAGTCCACATTACATTATGGACTTTTCTATGAGGCAGGTACAGATGTACAGGTGTTTGGATACACAGATGTAGATTGGGCTGGTACTATGTCTGATAGAAGATCTACAGGTGGATACATGTTCTCTCTTGGTAGTGCAGCAGTTGCATGGAGCAGCAAAAAGCAATCTACAGTTGCTTTGTCGAGTACAGAGGCTGAGTATAGAGGTGCTGTTGTTGCAGCATGTGAGGTAGTATGGCTGCAAAAGTTATTGGCTGATTTGGATGTGCAGGTGGAAGGTCTAGTTGTCATTTATTGTGACAACATGAGCAGTATACAGTTGGCTAGAAACCTTGTGTTCCATGCCAGGACAAAACATATTGAGGTACACTACCACTTTGTGAGAGAGAAGGTACTAGCAGGTGAGATTGACTTGGTGTATGTCAGCACACAGGATCAGATAGCTGACATCTTCACGAAGGCATTGGGTACAGAGAAGCTTCAAAAGTTTCGAAGCTTACTTGGAGTTGTAGAGATGCAGTTGAGCTTGAGGGGGAGTGTTGAGATGACAAGCTCAACACATGCGGACATTGATGATGGACCGCCTGGTTAGATGGGTCCACATGTCTACACTTAGCACGTCGATGGTCATTATGACTCTCACATGGCCACTGACTCATTACTTATTATATTCAGGTTGTTACACCTATTTACAGCTGGCATAGTTATAGCGCCAGTCGACTAGTGTAGTTGGTTATGCATTGTTTGACTTAGTAGGCCACTTTCCTTTATGTTGTATCTTATCTATACTTTGTGTACATTGTAAAGAGTGTGGAAGAAGAAGAAGAAATCAGCAAGAAAACGTTTTGGCCTCCATCTCTCTTCTTGTCTCTTGAGTGAGCTTCTCCTTGTGCATTCTGTGTGTGTTCGGCGCAGCATCTTGAGCAAGTCCCCCCACCACGCGATTCTTGACAAATTTGTTGTAGGAAATGGAACAAAATCTGATATAGATTTATGCATAAACCTCATGGTTATTGATATAATCTGATCCAAGTTTATTATGGTAAACTTGTATGACACGGCTATTTAA